>NW_027185425.1:4733170-5298170 GCF_022577435.1 Embiotoca jacksoni
GTGGAGACTGCAGGATGGTCGGGGAGGGGGGGGGGGGGAGCACGAGTGGGAGGACTGACGCACTCGTTTAAAAGACAGGGTTGACCGAGGAGGAGGGACAAAATGAGAATGCTTTTAAACTTCGGTGGCCAGCTGAAGCCAACATACGCCGGCAAGCGAGAGCTTCAAAACAGGAGCCGCCGATATACCGCGGCTGTGAATCCCCCCGACAAATAATCGGTTGGTTTCCGGGTCACTGAATTAAACAGAGCCTACCGATTCTAGAGCTCGCAAAGGTGCGAGAATTATTTTTTGATTTCTTTTACGGTCGTCTTCGAATGACTCGTTTTGTCACGATTCCAAACACGGGAAAGCAACAAATCCTCACACGAGGAGGTGAAACGGGGAAATGTTTGGCATTTCGGCTCGAGTTTACTTTTCATTGGTTATTTTGATGAAATGCGATACATGAGTGACGCACGCACACACACGCACGCACGCACGCACACACACACACACACACACTGTCTCTAATTGGGCACATTCTTCAGGAGTCAGTTATGTTTTTTCACATGAAGTGTAAGCACAAACACAGGACTGTGGAAGAAGTGGGGAGGGAGGGGAGGGAGCGGTGTTGCCGTCTCTCACCGAGACAAATGTCTCGCAACCCAGTCATGCACATGGGCTGGCATCCTACCCTGAAATGTCCTCATAAGCTGCATAAAGAATCCAGAGAGAGAGAGAGAGAGAGAGAGAGAGCGAGAGAGGCTGAATTACAAGCACGTAAGTGCAAGTCTCCCTTTTTCCCTCTCCGTCAAAAAAACACATCTCAAGTCTGCTCTCAAAACCTGCATGTGATGGTGGTTCTACGTCCACCGGCCAAGAACACCAACTTGTTGACAGACTGCCATTTCTGAATGAATGACTATAGATAGCTGACTGGCTGATGAGAGTTATTCCTGAGGTGTGGAGAATGCCAGAGAGAGAGAGAGAGAGACCGAGACAAGGGACAGATTGATAGAGAAGAAGCTCTCCCATTGGCTACGCTGCTCTCCACATAAACAAATTTCGGTTCCCTCTGCCAGAAGGTCAACTGTGCTGAAATTCATAAATAAGGCTGTAATTGGTGCAGGAGCGGCAAAGAGGCGCAAAGTGTTCCCACCAGCTTAGCGCATGAGTTACTGCCTGACAGTGACCTCAGAGCACGTGTTTGACTGCGGGCCCTCGGCCATATGTTAAAGTCACTATGTAATGTTTGCATAACTGAGCAATGTTAACATTGCTTTTACAAATAGCAGACTGTTGGATTTCTTTTACGCACGGACTTGTGCAAGCAAGTACTGCGCCCCGGTATAAGTCTACCCATGCCAGTTACAGAATCAAGTACTTTCAGGGAAATATATTTGCCCTTTATTAATACTGTTTTCATCAATTATGAATACGTCAATTATGTAATTTTCTGAAATGCTTCAGATCTGGCTTTCCTTCTAAATGGTTGGCAAAGCCTGTGGGTTTAGTATTAAGACGTTGTTGTTTCATATTGTAAATTTGATGTCGAAACAAATGTCCATGAAATATATCTCTTGCTAAAAAAAAAAAAAAAAAAAAAAAAAGTGTGCAAGCGTTCAATCTATTCCTCGTTTTCCTGTGCACCTGCCCACACGTAGGTCAGTGTTGTGTATTAGTATCATTATTCTTCACCTTGTTGTGTGTACATACGCAATCATCCCCCCCCCCCTCCCATGTCTGTGGGGAAATTCATTTTAATTCAGTTCCTAGTTAATTGGAATGGACAGACAAAGCAGAGAAACATTATCCCCACTGATAGCATATAAAAAAGGTGAGGGAAGATAAAATTCACAAATGCAGATAGAAACATGCACAGGAGAGAACACATCCTCGTCCTTTTGAATATTCAATTTCTTTCACATGCAAAGTAGTTGCACTGGATCTGGAATGTCACTTTTGCCCCCCCCCCCCCCCCCACACCCCGCCCCTCCACCCCCAAGGAATATACTCACTGGAGCGTTTCTGACAATTGCCGACTAAATACTGGCACTAAACACCAGCCACTGTTGTGGCAGGAAGGCTTGAGACAGCCATAACAAATCAGCCAGGGAACGGAGGATGGCTGGTTTGTGGTCGTTTGTTGGTTAATTTTATGACGCACATCTGAAAAACCTATCGAGGGATTTCGTGCAGGGATCCAAACCGACCAGCCTGTGTTTGTTCCTTCTCTAGCCCAGCCAGAAAAAAAACAGGTGTATAAAAAGCAGTAGAAGGAGGGACGCGGCGGTACGGGTGTTTCGACGCTTACAAACGGTCGGACCCCAGCATTTAACGGTTTAGCTCGTATTCTTTTTGATTATCGCGCAAATGTTTCAACTGGACGGACGTAATTTAAATGAGGCGCGGAGTGACCCACGTATCCAGTTATTTATCGACATGACAACTGTGAAGAAGAAACAAAAAAACAAAAAAACATCATTGCGTGGAAAAACTGAATGGGTTCGAAATGGTACCACTTCTCTTAATTGCAAGGCGAGCTGTAAATGAGATTTTGATGGATGTGAACTTCAGGATGAGTTTGAGAAAAGGTCATGCAGCAGCAGGCAATCAAACAAACAAGTTTAGATTATTTTTTTTTAAAATGAAAGGGGAATAAAAGCAAAATGATAAAAAAAAAAAAGAAGAAAAAAACAAATCATCAAAATCAATGCACTTTTGGCCTTTATGAAAATGTATGTTGCATCCAAATATTTGCATTCTAAATACTATACGTAACAGTGACAATACAAAGCTCCATCAACATCTGAAAAAACAATCTGGATGCAGGACTGGATGATTAAAGATGACCCTTATCAACTCCTACAAGTGAGAAAGCTTATGATTATGTTGTATTTGTATCAGTCACTGATAAATTCAGTAAATTGCATCAACTAAACAAAAATAAAAAAGACACTGCAAAGTGCAGATGATGGAGGCCAAACATAAATTCCCTTTTTTCTTCCTTTTTTTTTTCTTTTTTAAGAGCTAAAACATGTTGTTTTTCACATAGTGTTAAAGATACATGTTGCTTATTGTATCACTCAGCAGATATCTTATTTGTCTATAATGCCAGATATCACAAGTCCTGCTATAAACTCAGGAGTGACAAACTCGTCCTGCTTGAAAATAAAGATGCTTTTGGTTTCGGCATCAAACACCCTGTAATCAGGTTTACCCTTTTGTGAAAGAACTTGGGTTAGGTTTAGGAAAAGGACATGATTTGAGTAAAACAAGTCATTTCACGTAAGTAACGTGAAGTACGTCACATAAGTGGCTTTTTGACGTTAAGTTATGTATGTAAGGAAATTCACGTTGACTTTTGCTTGCTCACGGCCTCGGACGCCGACCTCCAGGGTAAAAGTCCTGTGTTTGTTCCGTCCAACCGCTCCTGACCTCCTGCCTACATGGATCTTGATCAATCTTTGCACTTCGTCACGACCTTCTTCTGCCACCCGGGGCAGGCCAGTCATACATGCGTGAACTTTTCACACCGACGGCAGACGAGACGTGACACTGACATGGTGTCTCCCAGCGGAGTGACGGGAGTATTACACGCTCTGACGTGATGCCGGGCGGCTCGACGAGAACGGCCTGACTGAACCACAGTGTTCATCCGTGTGAGGCCGGCTCGCCTACGGCGCCCATCTTTACGGCGCACCCTTCCTTCTGAATACATTGATTCCTACCTGAAGGCATTTGTTGGGGCTCTGGGATGAGATTGAAGTTGTCACAACATTAAGCTAAGGTTACACTTTAGAGTGGGCTAATGTCCTGACTCGTCATCTTTACTGAAGGAGTGCACCTTGTCAACATGGTTCCATTTTCCGTGGCAGTCCAAGCCCTGTGTTTTGACAAGGGATTAAAGATTCCTGACAGCTTAAGTGGCTTGTTTTATCCATACACCATACATTGAACTTTCTAAACTAACATCCTGTGAACCAGGTCCCCCTCCTCCTTTTTTCTTCTCTCAAACCCTCCATAAATGAATCCATCCCCTGCTAGTCCTCCATCCATCCTCTCTCTTCACCCTCTCCAATCCGTTCAGTCAGCTCTCATCTATCTCTAAATCCATCCCAATCCTCATCTGGCTGCTCGTCCTCCATTTCTCCTTCCTGCCCCCCCCCCCCCTCCCTCCTCTTCCTCCTTCTTCTCTTCTTTCTTTTCCGAAACTCTCTCCTCCCCTTTTCTCCTCCCTGTCTAAGAGCCATTGGGGAGTTTTTACATAGTGTTGAGCAGAGTTTAGTAGGCCAAAGAAGACGCCCGTGCCAGATTCCGCACAGTGTGTTCAGCAGCTATCCCCCTTGAAGGAATATCAGCATTACTCAACACAAAAAGAGCCCTGTATCCGCCCGCCTCCTCGGGCCTGAGCGCGCATACTGCAAAGCTGCCATCAGCAGCAGACAGCGAGGCTATGCAGGGGATTGTTTTACTCGGGGTCAATGCGAGAACAATGCCGCATTGTAAAATCTGTGGATTCACCGATTGCCGTTCTGCCGCTGCGCACCTGGATATGCCGTACCAAGAAAAATGTGTAAAGAAAAGAAAATGGGTGTTCACGTCAAAGTGGGAGCTCAAATACAAACCCCCACACGTGCACTTTTATTTTGTCCTACTTTCCTATCCATCAGTCCATTTCAGTTTTTACTCTCTAAGTAGGGGCTTTCAGTATTTCTGTTGGTTTGGCATATTGGCATGACCGTTAAGTTAGGGACCTTTCAGATGCGCCTCTTTGAGTGATTTAAAGGAAGAGAGTCAGGCGGTTCTGGGCAGAGCATCCTGGGCTGTCAATCCCATGACTTAGTGGAAACCAAACGGGAATGATCTGTGCTTCCCAGCTCTCACAAGCAGGGTTCAATCAGTGCGGGCGTGCAGCTTTATCCAAAAGTGTCACAATTGCGTGATAAATAAAGTGAGCACTGTCAGGCAGCCAGCTAGAACGAGAGATATGAGAAATAAGATTGCAGGGTGGGAGGAAGAGAGAGAGGAAGCAGAAAAAGAAGAAGAATACAGAAAGAGAGAGAGAGAGAGAGAGAGAGAGAGAGAGAGAGAGAGAGAGAGAGAGAGAGAGAGAGATCAAAGATGAATAGGGATGCAGATGCCTGCCAAAGGAGAAGCGGTGCAGTGTCTGAGTTGTCTGGACCTTGGTAGTGTGATTTATTCATGAGATAAGTCACCGTGGCTGTGGAACAGGTGAGTGTAATGGTGTAATGTTTCCCATTGCCTGACTGCTTGCCTCAGTGACTCTGGCCTGCTGTGCTCTTGCCAGGCCACTGGAAGAGTTTAATGCATGCAACACTTGGACAATGTGAGGGATCACAGCCAGTATAGATAAACACAGGCCATCTGGGTTAAAACAAACTCAACAGAGATGCTATCGGTCCGTCTATGTCTTCAAAGGTAACTCAATTCATCACTTCTTTCCACTTTATGCAAGGTTGACAGAGAGCAAAGTCAAGGTTAACAATTTATTCCTATATTTTTCTGTCTGACTTCAGTGGGAATAAACAAGTGAAGAATGAATGTTTCTCGTAACGGCATGTTTTTTTTTTTTTCCCCCCCGCCGCTCTGTATCTATCTACGACTGCATGTATTCATGAAGCTTCTCGGGAGTCTAATTTAACATCACAGTGCAAGCTGAATGGCCATAAATTTCAAGAAAACATGTGCAATTGTCCCATAACAGCAATCTTGTTGCAAGCCACTTTACACATAAAAGGCCAGGGATTATGGTTCTTCCCTCTGACAATTGCTCAAGCACTTTTTCCAAGGATCTCTCACTGATATGATCTCACTCCAAACAACTTTCTGAAAACACAGAGCAGCGATAGCAATAATGCCTTTTTTTTTTTATTTATTTCTCCTGCTTTTGAAAATTCAAAAGGCTATTTGGCTTTCCTCTCTTTTTTTCTTTTCTTTTTATGATGTCACCCTTAAGTCTAATGCGCACACTTCTGTAGTCCATTGAAATGTAGTTACTGCTTATCCCCTAGAATCCTCTCTCAGCTAATGAATCTGACAACTGGCTTTCTATTTCATTTTAAATTCAAATCTTGCATGATGAAAATGATCCCGATTCATTTCTTATTCGTGACTAAGAAAGCCCTTAAAGCTCTCCTTCAAGGTGAAATGCAATTGAGTTTGTACGTTTTTCCTGCCTTGCATTATATTTTTCCTAAACCAGGGCAAATTGTTCGGAGACATCAAAGATGAAAATCAGCGGTGGTCTGGCCTATTGTATTTGCTGAAAGGTTTCTAAACTATTTATTTGCCCTCCAATGGAGACTTTTCATGAGATGATAGCAGCGGACTGTTATTGTTGTGGTGTGTGGCCTTCCATTTTTTTTTTTGGCTGAATGTGTGGGGCTGAGCTCTGAGACAGGAACTCTCGCTTCATTGTACCAACGCACAGATTACCACATGAACAGGAAGCTCCTTGGCTCAGTCGCCTGCCAGCAGCAGACCACCTCTAAAATACCCAAGACAGCAGAGTCATTGTGGAGCTGAATATGAAGGGGTCTGCCTACAACCGTGGATGGACCATTACCATCACAATGATGCTCATGCTGTTTTTGTATTTTTTGTTTGTATTTAAAGACAACAGAACAAGGAGGGAGAGCTTGCCACACACAGAAAGCGCCCGCCAAGGCCAGAGTGGCACTCCTTGTTTTTTCGGTTAAGAAAGAATGTGCTGAAAAATACATAATTAATTAGTTATGGCCTGTTTAATGTCCCACAAGGGGCCCAACTTATCTTTGCTAGAATCCCATCAGCCCCAGCATATGTTGAGATTCCTCTCAAGGGTCATCGATCCCGTTAATGAGTTTCAGTCACCGAAGTAGAGCTACGGTAAACTGCTCTGTTTCATGTACTTATTTCAATGATCGGCCATTAAAGGGATCCAAATTTGTTCACTGTACGAACAGGTTGTGCTAATTAAAGAAAATATTACGCTAAACTGACACAAACAAAGACGGTCAATAAACAGTTTGATGTTTAGTGTGTGGTGAGAGTTACAGCTGGATGGCAGCTGTAGAAGGGACTGAAGATAATGAGGCTGAGTCACGATTTGGAAGAGTAAACAACTCGTGACTGACAACGGCGCTCTGTGGCTCCAACAGGCCACTTCAGTTCAAGGCTGGTCCGCTTTTCTGGTCAACCGTCTCCAAACTTGTGCACTCGTTTTTTTTTAATTAAAAAAAAAAAAAAAAGGTATCCTGAAGAGCTCTGATCATTGGTTCTAAATTTAAAAAAAAATTAAAAAAAAAAAAAAAGACTGAATCCAGTCAAAGAGAAGTGTGCAGCAGCTGTTTCTGACACTGAGCGGTCTGAATCTTTAGACTTCAGCGCTTCTAAGCGAGTCTATTTTTGCTTCCCACTGTTAAATTTAGAAAAAGGAATTAGCCAGAAGTTTGATTACTGACAAAAACTTTACTTGCAGGCAGACAACACAGTCTTATTTGACCTTCTGTCCTTTTTTCGAAACTTCAGTTAGTTTGGTATTTATGAAATATTATGGTCCTTTTGGTCCTCCCCACATCTCCAATCCGATGAATCCAAATAAAACAGAGATATATTTCCCCTATGAGTATCACTATTCATCGAAAAATCAGCATAGAAAATAAAGGAACAAATACTATGTAGTTTGCAGTCATTTCTGTGTCTTTAGCTTTTTAAGAAGGTATATTTACACCTCAAATCATATTTAGAATCTAGTTTAGCGTGTCAATATGACACTAAAACATGAACACTGTAATTACGATGTGTAAATAACATTTTAACTGTTGCCTTACTGTCATTGTGCTGCCTATGAGATGGCTGACAACAGAGTCCAAAAAAGGATCTCGCATGCGTATTTGCTATAACTGTGGAAATTGCTGGCTTGCCAAACCCCGAGGGAGAAACCGAGTGTTCAAGGGAGAAAAGAAAAGAGAGAAAAAGAGAAAGATGATAATATGAAGGACATCGTGTCTGTGCAGTTTCTGGATTTCAGGCCGAGCTCGGTCTTACATGTCATTGTTTATGTGTTGTTGTTGTTGTTTTTTTCAGACCGGGAGAAGCAGCGATAAATGTGTACTTGTGCAAGCATTAAACTATTTCAGCCCGGTGGTTTTCAGAAACAACGTAGCAACTGAGGAGAAAACACTGAATCTAATGCCCGCTAAAGGGCACTTAAGCTATTTCAGTGACAAACAGGACCATGGTTAATGTATATTACCAAACCGAGATTGAACCAGCCATTTGCGACTATAAGCAAGCAGGCAGTCAGGATCTCTATTTAAAGACATCCGAGAGACCAGCATTTTCTTCTCGCCTCGTTCCCTGCAGCTAAACAATAAATAACTAAATCACAAAACACTTAAAAGCCCCACCGTGCCACAATATCCACATATATCCGTCTCTCCACAGTCCCGCTCCTCTCTGCTCTGAATTATTTCAATTCTGCGAGAAGAAAAAAAAAAAAAAAAGAAGTCATAAAGAAATCAGTCTTGGCTCACTCTTCCTCCCTCTGACAGACTTATTTGACAACTCTGCTACATTAAACAGCCCACTGGTGAAAAGAGACGGGGAAAAAAATAAATAAAAGGAATGCATCCAATTATTCATGCATAATGATAGCCGTGTTATCCAGTAAGGCAAGGACTCCCACACAAAGCAGTTCCCCGTCTCCATCCAATACATCTTAAGTACTGACAATCGCCAGGAGTCACATTTGACGGGCACCTAATTTCGCGGCGTTCTCGTCATTCCTCACGAGCTACGGCCCATTGGCACCACGTCAAAGAGTTACAGCATTTATGATGAGATGACGGTGCGAGGAACATTAACTTGGTCCCCCGCCCCCCCCGCCCCAACCAAAAAAAAAAACGCCAAAAAAAACACATTAGCAGGCTTTGGCTGACACCGTCGTTGGGTCATGTTTCAGGCACTGGAGCTGCCTGCAGCCCCGAATAGAGAGTTAACAAGCAGCACCCACCCTCCCCTTACTCCCGTCAACCCCCCCCCCCCAGTATATGGCAGTGAAGACCTTCCATGTCGACGAGAGCTCAAGGTTCACAGCACCTCATTGCCTTAGCTACTACCAGGCAATAAATTCTACAGCAGGAATGAATTGGTTGACCTCGAGGGTAGCCAGTGTTGCAAGTTGCAATCTAATATCGTACATTATCCTATCTGTCTCTCCTCTTCTTTTTTTTTTTCTTTTTTTTTTCCATCACCCATGCATGTGCTTCAATCCTATTTGTAGATTGAAAATAATTAAAATTGCCTAAAAATCACTGGGGCCCTGTATCACGGAGGTTATTTGCAGTTTAATTATAACAGCGGTTGTTGCAGTACACAGACAGCTTCCGCTTTAATAAATGCAGCTGTGGTGCTCAGGTGGCTCGGCCCTCTCACTGTTCCTCTGTCACTGCTCCTAGTCGATGGGGCGCTCTTAATAATTCATGACCTCTACGAATCGGCATGCCCTAATTGGTGGGCAGGCTTAATACTCTCAGCACGGCTGGAACCAAAGACAAAAGCAGCCAGCGTGTTTACAGTGGTTGTTTCTTTTTCTTTTTTTTTTTTTTCCCCCTCCCAAGCAAATTCGAGAAAAAAAAAAGTACATGCCTTTCTTTGGTTTCAAGTTAAAAGGCCTTTCCTGAAATTCAAGAAGCACCTTGAAGCGCACCAGCTCATCCATGCGGGAGCAAACAGCACGAGCACTTGAATCAGACTGCCTTTTACATGCTTCGAGAGTGAAGGCTGGCAGGATATGTTCACCCTTCAAAACCAGCCCCGCTCTCCTTCTGCTCCGTCCTCAGAGCAGGTAGTGGTGTCGCTGGTTGTCGAGGTAAAAAGGACACCTTAAAAAGTGACGATGATGCCACTGCATTATGCATTGACGTCTGTTCGGCAGTCAGCAATCACTAGCCGAGGCTTTGGGGACTACATTTTGCATTGTATGCATTATGTAAATGCGTTATACATTTATTTATTAGTACGAGTTGGAGCAGTTCGCGTCAAGTCCTACATAAGAAGAAAAAATATAACCAGGTGCCCCGCATAACATTTATAGGCAAAGTTTAGGATTGTCACATGCTCACATAAAATCACAGAGATGATTAAGGGGAGTCATTGAGATGACCTGAAGGGAACTATAAAACTGCAAAATACTCGGTGCCTTTGTGTGCTTCTGTGTGTGAATTAAGAGCGGGCAATACTCCTATATACTGAAGCAACAAAAACAATGCGGACACCACTCAATTACAATTTGCTGTACCAACATAGTTTCTTTTCAAATATATAGTTGTATTAGATAAATACATGAAATTAGTGAACAAAACTCGCTTCTTAATTTAAAAGATTCAATAAAAAACAGACACTTTTACCTGGTTATTTCTTCTATAAACAAAAACTTAATTGAATTTTTGGAGGAAAAAAATTTGACATAATGACATCTACTACATCCATATTACAATATTAAATCCCATATAGATACAAGGTTTTACCCATATACTGTCCATCCCCTGTGACGATATATAATATGGTCATGCATGTGTGACACTTCCTAAAGGATAATTAAACATATCACATAAATACACACATACAGATGTCTATACCTTTTATAACACTTGTGTCTGAACTCCATTTCCCCTGAATTGCAGCAAAGTGTTTTTTGTTCATCAAAACACTTCCCATTTATCCATCCTCCATGCTTTTTTTCTAATCTCTCCTCTGTTTGACTCTAATTATTTTGAATTCTCAAGTTGCCAGTTATTGTGCAGTTATTGCAGCAGAGTTAACTATCTGCTCTCAGTAGAATTAGACTGAAGACTCTCAGCAGGTTGCTGATGTCTGATTGTAGTCTTCAGAGTCTCTCTTCCCTGAGAGCCACACATCATTTCTCCTGCTTGCTTTTAATTGCATTGTATTGGCGCAAACAAAACAAAACAAAAAAAATTCCCTCATTTCTTTGTATCTCCACTTCATTCTTTCGGTTAAACATTTCCCTTTTTCCAACCATTTTATATCAATTACCAGAGTGAATTAAGTCTTTGAATTTGTAAACTAGTTTCTCAGTGCATACCCAATTCATCATGAACCAAACTAACATTTCCTTTGGATGTGGTATGTTTTCTTAAAAAGTCATCCGGTTTTTTTTAACACACCAAGCTGACTACAGCTTTGAGAAGCTCAGTTCTGTGTAAAAGTCCTGTTTGGCAGAAATCTAGTGGCTGAGGCTCAAGAAAAGAGGTGGTGTTGGGCAGCAAGTGGCAAATCACAGAGACATAACGTCTTAGTTTGGGAATTGCTGCTTTAAAGCCTTAAATTTGGCATTTTGGCTGTTGCCTTCTTGTTTTTTTTGGAGCCAGAAGGGATCATGTTTGGACAAGTTGGGGAGGAGTGAGAGATGGATCTGACTGAGGAGCAGAGTGCACAATGCCCCGCCCACCTATACCAGGAAAACTGACTGCACCACAGGCCTGTCAATCAAACCAGGCAACCTACCAAACATACCTCCCTGTGAGGCCTAATATTGAATTAATTATGTTATTTTCAGAAGAACTACCAGAACACTGATCATGACACCATAATGACTCGTTGAATACATTTATTGAGTTGTTATTTCATAAAAAAAAGTTGATGTTTTTTGATTGGCAGTCTATTGGAGACAGAGTTTTTTTTTTTTTTTTTTTTTAGCCAGCTCCAAGTGGCCCTCAGTTGTATTACATTTTTAGGCACCTCTGCATTTCAGAGCCCCGGTCTATTTTTTATATACAGTCTATAATGGACACTAAAGTGCCCGCTGAGTTTTGGGAGCAAAAAGGTAAACTGTTTATACATAGAAGTGAAAAAGACAAAGAGAGACCTTCAGCTGATGCTTTTCACCTTGAAATGCCTCTGACGATCCACCCTGTAGCTCCTCCTGCCTTCCCTCCCTCCCTCCCTCCCTCCCTCTTCCCATGCTTCCCTCCGTTCACTTTTATCGAATTACAGGGGTGCAGTCTCACCCTGTGCCACGTTTAAAAAGGCACTAATGCATCTCAGCGTGAGGCAGCGTAGCTGTATCATCGCCGGTGTATTCCAGACAATTACCACCAAAGAGAAGGGCCAAATGGAGACGAAACAAATAGGTGTGGAGAAGCACTCGTTTGGATGACTCATTAAACAACTCGGCTATCAGGCCCGATGGGATTTCAGTTTCCCTCAAAATGCCTTAACAATGTCACTCGTCTGTAGTCATCGATTTCCTCCACCCCGCCTTATAATTGGAAGAAGGGTAGAAGTGTAATCTGAAACCGCAAGACGAGGGCAGACATTTTTAGATGATAAAATCATCCCTCTTCAATGACACTGAATCTGAAATGATAATTGAAGTATAATGTAGTCCCATTGATTTAATTATAATTTAGTGATTCGGTGCAGCACATATTCCAATTGATTAGCAGTGGCTTTATGTTTGATGCTTCAATCACCTCATTAACCCCCAAAATTGATCTAATAAAATACATTCTGTCCATGTGTATGGTTTTCATATGATGTTACCAGCAGTAAGCTTCACCCATTTTAAATTTCTTTCTTATCTAAAGACAGAACACAGCCGCTCTCCAATTTCCCTGTCTCCATCCAGTCAAAGAGCAGAGTGCAGGAAGGGTCTAATGTGATTAAACAAATGTGCTGCTGCCACCTGTGAGCCAGAAACCCCCCTGCTAACACGGGTCATCACAGGTGAAAACAAACCAGGCTTTATTAGAGGAATGATAGACACTTTGCGGGAGGCAGGGGGGGGTGCAAAGTTATCAAATCGGACCGCTAAAACATGCACCATATCCCTGGGAGGAGATTGGATTCCAAGTGCTGGCTCAGGGCAGCACCACCGGGGGTCACTCCACAATCTGCACGGGTCAGAGGCAAGGCAGCGCTACAAGCTGGTTTGACGTTCTCCATTAACTCACCCTCTCTAAGCCACAACATAAACCTGAGCCGCTAAAGAGAAAAAGGGAAAGAAACACAGAAAGAGGGAACACAAAGGGAACTACACACCAAATATCTTTGTAAAATCACGTTTGATAGATTGTGTGTGGAGAAAGATTATTTTAAAATATAGGGTTGCAACAAAATCCTCAAAGAGTATATTTCTGAATTGAAATGCCCAGAATAAACACAAATAAATACTATTGAACGACTAACCATTATGAAACCAAAACTTTGGGATAGCATTTGGATCACAGTCTGCAAAATTACCGTACAACATATTTGAGGTTAGTGTCATCTGTTAAAACAGAATTTGAGCAAAAAGCCTTTACAGACTGTGGCTCCGGTTTAAAAATCTACATACAGGCCGGCGCAACGCCTCATGTTCAGTCTCCAGACTGCACACTGTTTGGAAACATGATCACCAAAAGAGCCTGTTGGGCACAGACTGTGCACAGCTAGCATATACAACACATATAGAATCAGCTAGCCGCCACAAGCCACATGCTTTATTTAAAACTTCACCCTCAACCTCAGATGACTCGCGGAACGAAGGTTATTCGGGGTAGCTGAGCACGCCGAACATCTGAAACAGCATTACAGCCGGCAGAAAATGGGATTATTACCAGCAGAAGAAACAGGGCAGACATATGCAAGCGGGATTGCTATTGATCTGCTCAGCTTTGTGACTTCCATGAGACAGAAAAGTGAATGTTAAACGCCATAGGCATCGTACTGTAAAAGTCTGCCAACAGTGACATTGGCGGCCGCGATGTCATTATGGAAGTTTGGTTTATGTCTTTGAACGATGGTGCTTGTTCTCTGGCTTTAGTACAGGTGTAACTGTCTCCTCTCTACGCTTCATTTCACCCCATTTTACCTCGACAATAGGTCTGTGTCAGGGCCAAATGGTTTCACCATAAAGAGTTACAATAAGCACGGTGTGAAGAAACCGCATTATCTAACCTGACAGTTATCTATTTTTAATGATATCTGAAAAAGTATTGCCTACAGCCGGTTTATAATTACTCAAATTACTTCCTCCCCCTTCTCCAAAACCAGACTTCTCCTTCTTGACAATGGGACCTCACAGAAACAGCATATTTGTGAGCGCTGTGATGTAGATTTGCGGTGCCTGCAACAGCGATCACCTCTGCGGGGAGACGTGGGGGCTCTTGATAACCGCCAACAAAAACAACAAACCGTGCCTGGCAATTATGCGTGTCCATTTTAACATAATGTGGGGAGAACATGAGATGCGTGGGAGCGAGAGGTGACCGTTGTGTCGTGCGGGTGGGAGGTTTGTGTCTGTGTTCGTCCTAGAGAAAGAATGTGCGTTAGTATGTGTCAGAATATCTGGATGTATATATAAAAATGTGTGTGTGTGTGTGTGTGTGTGTGTGTGTGTGTGTGTGTGTACAGAACATTGATTGAATGTGGGTGTCCATGTTGCAGGCTTGTATGCCAGGAGAACAAGAGCCGGGATCTAAAGAACACATGTTTAGGGTTCTTTTGAGACCATCTCCTTGAGTTTGACAGCATTGTTTGGGTTTGAGTGGGTATTTTCAAAGGACTGCTTGGGATAAAAGACGAGTCTCTGGAGCTTATGGCTGCTGCACATTTTCCATTTTAGGATTCCAACCTTTCATGGCTATCAACTTTGAGAGATTGCAGAGTGGATTGTTTTTCACAGCAGGCGGCTGACTAACTAGATCGCAGATACTTTGCGCCAATTGCCGACTGTCAAAGAGAAGTAATGTAGTGGTAAAGTTCAAAATAAGTTTCCGCTTCTCTCTCGCTTTGATTTGTTTGTGATTTATTACATTTTATACCCATTTTTACCTTCAATTTTCTTGTGACGCTTGTGCATTAAAAACCTCTCAATGTTATAATTTAAATATATGGTTTTTTTTTCCTGGAGAAGTTTTAGCTATCGTTTCTTTCAGCCATGATAAAATTGTGACCACTGAAGACGCAACTAAAAAACACCAGCAGCCAGATGATCACACAGGTTCTCAATAAGCAACAGTTGAGCTTAAGTTAAGATATTTTTGTACCTTTGTTGAAAGGTAAAACCGGTGAGTACTACATACCCAAAATGTTTACAATAACTCCCGAACGCACAGCAACAACAGCAAAAAATTAGAAATTGAATGTCCATCTGTAAACGATGGTGGGTGTCAACTGTGGATAAGGTGTGTGGTCTTTAGCTTCTCTCTCTCAGAGAAGTTTCAGGGTGAGTTTAAAATCTCCGTAGGGTAGTATGAGGGCTTAGTTTTGCTTGATGTCTTTTCAGGGATGCGGCTGGGTTTCCACAGCGTTAACTTACTGAGTGCCATTACTGTCGGGCAAAACTGTGGAAATATGACCCGAGTTGTAATATTCTTTCAAGGCAATTTGTAAAAGCTTTATGATCCTTGAGGGTGCATAAAACGTTCCTTGTAGTTCCAGAGATGCAGGACCCTCCCCCCCCCAAAAAAAGGGGAAAAACTCCTCAGTCCCGCAGACGTTTTCTCAGAGATACAGGTTTCACTGTGACGCAGTGGAGGGATGGTGGGAGGCTGGCTGGCAGGCAGGATCAGTCAGTCAGGGTGACCTCATGTGTTTGGCACAAGGAATGCCTATCAGGTTTCCCTGTGTGCAGATTCCAGCTTGTTCACTCCACACCATACCCAGGACCCAACCCCCTGAGGCATGGCTCATGTGTGTGTGTGTGTGTGTGTGCGCATCAGTGTGGAGGAGGAGATAATTGCATGTATGTTTGTGTGTGTGTGTGTGTGTGTGTGTGTGTGTGTGTTTGTGTGTTAGAGTGAACGAGACAGAGAGGTAGAGAGATAAATTATGAGATAAATTATTCAGATCAGCCATGGTGGGGAGAGAAAGAGAGCCGCCACGGGAGGGTGAGCTGTGTGTCAGTCCCCTCCGGTGAACTCAGTGAACTCTGCAGGGCTCCCACCCTTCCTCAAATACAGCCCCCCCCCCCCTCCCCGCCTCCTTCCTCCACGATAAACGTCCTGCCCTCTCGAGTTTTCTCTCGGCCTCGTTACGTATGCACATGATAATGCGGGTCAGTACTGTATGTATGTTGGGGTTTTGAAAGTGTGTGAACCATTTCTTTCATGCTCCAAGTGCGTATGTGGGTTTTGTTGCTTTATGAATATGTAAAAAAAAAGAAGAAGAAAAAAAAAAAGAAACTCCTACTCACTGGAATGTAATTGAAAAAAAATGTAAAACAAAATGTAAAAAAATACTTTTTACCATTGAGCTGCACTTCAGGCAATGTTACGGTTATGTATGTTTGGGGTTAAAAAAAATAAAATCTAAATACAGTTCCTAAACAATTCAATTTGAGTAACTTTGAATCTTATATAAAATCTATTGTGCTTTAAAGGAGCAGTGTGGAAGATTTAGTGGTATTTAGGTTGGACATTGAAACTACCTGAACCAAACTACCCACACCCTCTTCTTCCGAGCAGAGAATCTGCAGCGGCCCCAAAACTGGCCAAAAAAGGTGAAAGCTCCTCTAGATCCAGCGTTTGGTCTGACATGGCGGTACAACATGGTGCACTCCACCGAAGAGGACCTGCTCGCCGTGTAGATATAAAGGGCTCATTCTAAGATAACAACAACACAATGATTCTTAGTTTCAGGTAACACTGAGCCGTTAAATACAGTTATTATATCATAAGTTAGATTACCTTTGGAGTGAAAGTAAATTCTTGACGTTGAACCCTGAAGTCTGAGTGCTACGCATACAATTGTAACAGTTCACCTACAGGTCAACGCAACTGAACAAACTCTTGTTTGCCGATGTAGACGGTGGAAAGTGATGCAGCTGAAAATCTAGTGGCTGGACGGGGACTTGGGACTGTTTTGTGATAATCAGCTTCATTTTAAACTCCAAAGACTGGCATTCAAACGACTAACAGATATTGATTTGCTATGTCGACGAACAACATTTGCTACTGATGCAAATAAAAAAGATAAAAGAGACACATTATCTAGTGAGAACAAATCTCAGTATTTTACAACCTTGAAATTGAGTCCAAACAAACATCCACCGGTACCCCACCGCAGGGTTACCCTACTGTAACCCCGTCTGAGCTGCTGGAGTCAACAAGGTAAGCGCACACTATTTGCCACTGTCACTATGGTAACAATACAGCACATACTGCCAGCGATCCCCTTAATAAAGCTTCAACAGGCTAAGAGGCTTCCCATTTCACAAATCACTGTGGCAACTACCGCGCAGTCACACCAGCAGAGAAATGTACGACGGGCGAGCACACACTGACACACACGCGGGTTAAACAGATGCGACATGCTAGTTACTGCTGCCGTGAGAGCCGAGCGTCCTCCATAACCCATGAGCAGGGGATTGATGGAGCAGGGGCCACCTGCTGCAGCTCTCCCTGGCTGTTAAACTGCTATCTAGAACTAAACAGATCAGCAGATAACATCCTGCGCGCCACGGGAAGTCGACATAACTGGGGCAAGGAGTTCCTCAACATTTCTGAGGCAGACGAGCGTCAACAGTGGTCTTAACGATCACACCGGGTCTGCGTCGGGGAACGTTGGCTCACCATCGCCAAAGTGTTTATCCAACGTTCGCAGGAAGGCGGGGGTAATGTCAGCTTAGTGATTAATTGCCGGCCCAAAGTGCTGAGGACACAGAATCCGCTCCGAATGGCGCCGACTGCAGCTCCTACAAGGGTTTATTGCTTTATCGGCTGAATCGTAATGTGACCCTCTTCTCTCCTCTCCCTCGGACGGTTCCAGCGGTGCCGGAGCATCCGCGGACGCTCGGCAAGGTGCCACCGTCGTTAATTGCCCGACGTAGTTTGCCTTCTAACTGTTGTGGGAAGTTTCTACTGTACTTTGCATTGATATCTTGAAAGAAAAAAAAAAAAAAAAAAAAAAAAAGCTTTTAGGAAACAATTTAAGTGCGGCATGTCTGCAAAGGGCTTCACACAGATCTCCATGGGTTGATATAGAGCTCCCTATACAGCATGATTTCTCCCAATATGTTGGGAGAAGCACAGCATATGGCGGTTACACAAGCATGCAGCTGTTGTTTTTGGGGGCTAGAGATAAATAATGGATACAAGTCTTCCACAGGGTACTCAAGACAGCTAATGAGAGAGAGAAAGCAGACAGGGAATTAGTAAACTAACTGTTTTTCAAAGCCACTGTTTTCTAACATTTTCATAAGAGCCCAAGGACAAAAAAAAAAAACACAGGAAGATGAAAACATCAGTATTCATCCACCGTATACAAATGCTAACGTTTTCATGTTTTTTTTGTTTTTTTGGAATAGTGTGCATATTTTAATAAAGACACAAGGAAAGATTTGTCTGAGGTGCACGTTAAAAGCATTTATTCCTGTGTGCACTTCGTCTCTCACACACTCCCCGTCCAACTGTTTCTCTGTGAAATGTGGGTGACCTTAATAATTTAGGGGGAAAGAGGAGAGAGGAGATTGCATTTGCCTCGGTGCAGACTGTACAGGGGGAAACTAGTGTTCTGCATCAAACCCTTCGAATGGTTTTTCATTTTCAGGCATTCACCTGCTACAAACTGAAGCCTTGCCCTCTCCATGTGTGCACAGGGGGGTGTCTCTGAGGCTACATGATTAACTACTGAAAAAGCAGAGAACTGGCATGCCGTACGGAGACTACATATCATAATGACACTTTTTAATTCTGTTGCCAATGGCTGTTTATGTGCTACTAATTACTGGTGAAGAATAATAATCTCTCCTCCGATTGGACTCTATCACGCCGTGGGCTTCCTCCTTCCATTTATCCTGCTTTGCGACTCTGCTGGCTCGGCCTGCTCTTGCATCAGAGTCCTTGCGACGTAATTCATGCCGCCTACCTGTCCCACTCAGTGTTTTTCCGAACGCTGACTAATGTGCACACGTTGTGGCCTCAGAAGCAGGCTGGAGCGAGTGGAAGGGTCTGCCAAAGAAACCATTCAGGCTAAATCTAAGGGGGTGGCTTGAGTCATTTAACTCAAATAAAGCCGGGAGAAAGGCCTGTTTGCTTTTGGTAATCCCCCTCTTGCTCGACAAGGCTTCGCAAGGTTCATCTGCTGCGCTAAATTGGTGCACGTATCCTTATTTGTATAGGAGCTCATTGTGGCTGGGTGAGAGGGGGAATCTGACAGGACTGGCAGCCATTCAAGCCCTCATGCCTATTTGCTTATCCTCATTCATGGCAGAATTGGCTTTTTCCGGAGCCATTTTTCAAGCTACGCGCGACACGGTATTTTCATTGAGCCTGCCACTACTAATGCAGCTGTGTAGAGTAAATGTTGCAGGCTGCCAGTATGTGTGTTTAGGAGAGGGGTGACCGGGGCCCCCCCACTGTAATCACAGCAGTAAGGCTACACAACCATTTTGCATGTCTGTAGCTGGTGTCTCCTCCGATTTCCACATCTGAATATCAGGATGAAGACACCGGGTCATCGGTTCGTGGAACCACAATGGAAACGAAATGCAAATTCCTCAAAGTGAAATGTACACAGCGAAAGGAGTTGTTTTTTTTCATTTAGGCACGACTATGACATCATTAAGTAAATGAAAGGCCATAGTGAAAAAATTATACTGTTTCTATTGTCTCTCCACAGGTGGTTTTCCTGGTCTCTTATTGTAGAACAGAAACATTATACTTGTTTTTGCAAGACTCTCCAGCAAAACATCTTAATAAAATACACACTATTTCCCAGACAGAGCCATTTTTTTTTTCTAAATTTGTCACCATTAGGTGCCCTTACTTTCACACTACATGTCTCTGGTTAAGAGGCAGACCGCAGACCAGGACTACAGCCCAGTACTAAGCTGAAACCATATGCGTATGACAAAACTGTCTGTGCAGACACTTTTTTTTTCCTCTCAACACCAGGATCATTGGAAAATAGTCTTTACAGCACTTCGCGCATACAAAGGTTCACGTGTTATCCGATTCACAACAGCTCCATTCATGACAAATTTGATTATAATTCATTAGAAAATTGTCGACCAAGGCCCCCTGCTGTATGAAAACAGATTTGGGTCTGATTAGGTACGAACATCTAAAACCTGAGATGCCCTCAGTCAGGCAGGTGAAAAGGCATTTCTGCCGCACCGGGAGCCGTGCAGGGATCCTCTGGTGCGCTGCTCCTCAAAGCGTACGCAGCAGCCACTCTTTAAAAATGCAGGAGCAATTACCCTGCCTGAGTCTGAGTCAGAGAACGCTACCATGCCGAGCTTCCACCACCACCACCACCTCCTCCTCCTCATCTTCCTCCACCTCCTCCTACCCCTTCCACTGCTGTTGTCGCTACACCGGCAACCTGAGTAATCTTCATGTGAACCTGCATGCCAAAGGTAGGGTACAAGACGCAAGCAGACACGGAAAGCTTCAGTTACACCAGAGCAACAAAAGCCCTTCTCTGCCTCACTGCCTGTCTGTCTCTCACGAGGTGCGTTTACCCCTCTCCCCGCCCTCACCCGTCTCCAGCACGTGGCTTACATCCTTCACCACCAGCTCGCTCTGCCGTCCTGACCCAGCTCCTCTTCTGCCCTTTTTTGTTCTTCCCCTGACTCGGGGCCAAAACAGATACTATTCTCCCTCTTTATGTGCAGCTATGCAGGTTTTTGTCCATGATTTTCAGCATTCCACTTTCCGAATGTTCTGGATCTCTTTTTTTATTTTTTTAGGGATACACGGTAGCACACAGTTCAGTCAAACATACTGTAAAGAAACTCGGGAGGATGTGCAGCTACACGCACACAAATTACATTTCAAATTCAGTTGCTCATATGACACAGGGGGTGCTCTGTTTACCGCCACTCTCAGGTTACTGTAGAGGAAAAATCAAGGCAAAATATTGAGCCGTGTACTGAAAGGATTCAGTATTAAATCAGACATATTATTCAGAAAATATTGAGCAAAAACAAAAAGCCTACAGAAGTTTCAACAAAGTTTAAAATCCCTTTATCTCTTTTATAACAAAGCTGATAATCCCGGACTATACATACTTAGTTAAATGGATTCCTTTTAGATGGAAAATTATATTCACTTGAAATTAAGTCGGTACAATGTTATAGATGTATTTGACAAGTATTATATCCCCTATGTTCATCTGTATGTTAATATAAACTGTGTGTTTTAAAAGGGTCAACACAGGAGGAGCCTCTCCAGCCACTCATGTCATCCTGCACAGATGGCAAGACACCAACCCCAGCAGACAGCGGGGGCTCCCGGAAACAGAGTAAGAGGCATGCAA
Organism: Embiotoca jacksoni; assembly: GCF_022577435.1. Classification (NCBI taxonomy): domain Eukaryota; kingdom Metazoa; phylum Chordata; class Actinopteri; family Embiotocidae; genus Embiotoca; species Embiotoca jacksoni. The sequence goes on from NW_027185425.1 coordinate 4,754,426, forward strand.
AGGGGATGGAGGATGGGAAAGAGTAATTATAAAAGAGGGACAACATGAAAGAGAATTTAAAGATGAAGGGAGTCTTGGCAAAAGAAGGAGCAAGAAAGAGTGATTTGAGCAAAAGTGAGGGGGATACATAAACAGTCAAAGATGAAAAGAGACAAAATTTTAAAGTGTAGCCCGCCATCCTCAGAGGCAAAGAAGGGGAGACAGAAAATAGAGCGTGACAACGCCAGGCATGGCCCTTGCCAGAGAGGCAGGAGAGTGAAACAGTAGGCCAGACTAGACAGCTCCAGGCAGAGACTATGTTACAGAAAGAAATGCTAGTAAAAACAAGAAAGGGGGGGGAAGCAGGTGTATTTGTAGAGTCCTGCTGCACTGGTGGGTTTGAGGGGCACATCGTGTGTCTCCTTTCATCTGGCTCTAAATCTAAAGCAACATCTCTCATGTCCCTCTCTCTCTGTCTCGGTCTCGCTTCACGTTGTCTCTTCGTGCCTCTTTGTAGAAACACTCTGAAAACACAAAAAGCCCGTCCCATCAAAAATGTGTCTCGTTTTAGCTCCACAAATGTTACGCTAAATATGCACACACGCTACTGACCACCTGTTCAAATCCACAGTTTATAATGATAGCAGTGTGTGTGTGTCTCTCTTTTAACAGCAATACCTTTAAAAAGCTCGGGGGGGGGGGGGGGATTCAGTGTCTTAACCCAGGTTTTCTGGTTGAAGGAAGCTCGACCTGCCCGCTGCACCACCTTCCTCCCCAATATGCCCCATTTCACCACACAGGTAGGAGTTCATCCCTTTCGCAGCACAGACTCCGAGTCGCCGGTTATCTCCAGATGGCCGGCGAAGGAGAGTTCAGAGACGAGATTCCCTGGGGCAAGAACTCCAACCACCAGGCACATCATTTTATATCTTGGGCATTTATCTTGGATGCCTTTTTTTTTTTTTTTTTTTTTTTTTTTTTTTCAATTGCAACCTCCACTGAGCGAGAAGGTACTTTGTTCTGTGACTTGCTCAAGGACACTTCAATACGACACAAACCAATTGTGGAGAAGAAATATGTGACCTGCTTTAGAGACCTTCACTTTAAGCACTAGACCATTTACCAACGACACAGACCGTCTCAAACACACAATATGCCCACAACCTGTGACTCTATGAAGTTTAAACGTATTAATTGACTTCACTTTATCTGTGCTAGGTGAAAAAACAGCACACACATGCACCATAGCTGCGACATTTGAAATCTCCAAAGCTAATGCAGAGCAGGCTTCTCCTCCCATCTTTTGAAATATAGTCCATCAAATAAAAACAAGATTTCCCCTCTTCTTTGTATGTTTCTCTGTTCCTCTTCTGACAAAATGGATATCCATCTTGAGAGAGCACTCTGGTAAAGCAGCTGTAATGAGATGTAGATGGTTGCATGCGAAGGGCCAGGTCCCAGCAGCCAGTGCTCTGCGGTGTGCTGTATAATAGGCCACGAGAAGCAGTAATGCAAACACAACCTTAATGTATGTGTGTGCAGAAAGGGCTGGGCTGTCAGTTGAAAGATGAGAAGGACTAAGAGTACCCCCTCACTGTAGTGTGCGTCAGCGCGTGCGTGTTAATGTTTGTGCACGTAGACAAAGGCCATAGCAAATAAATGGACTTGCCTGCCCCATTGAATGACACTGAGGCATTTCACAGTTGGATAATGCTAAAGTCACAGGCACATAAAGGCAAGAGATATTAGGTGGTTAATTATCACACAAAAAAAGATGCCTGACCCTGTGAGGTGAAGGTTGGGGAAAACATGAAAAAAAAAAAAATGGAAAGCCAGCTCTCGACAAAAAGCTTGCAAGCTGGAGTGAGCAAAGAGAGAACTCGTGGTAGGTTCGTTTACAGCGAGGCTGGGACAGGGTTTTGTTTCAGGGAGCCAATTGTGAAGCATATATCAAAAATAGCAAGTGGGGAAAGGAGTTATATTCCCCCTGTCTTAGTGCTAATAAGAACATATTGTCCCAGACTGAAAATAGGCGTGGGCTTTAGTAAATATAACAGAAGACGTGTATTTTTCCAGCCCTAAAAGCACTTGATAAACTCTTCAAAGCAAATCCATATCAGCGGAGGCACAGGGAACTAAGCTACGAGCTGAAGTTTACGCCACTGATTACTGATTTCATGAAAGACTTTGGAAACAAGTCCTTTTTCTCTGTCTTTGATTTTTGCTTGGTCTCCATGTCCATGTAAATCTACCCCCCCCCCCCCCCCCACCCGCTTGTTGTCTATGTTTCTCTTTTTCCTCTATCGGGGCATTACAGGAGGATTTAGATGGCTCTGTTGTTATTTCTGCAGCACAATGGATCAACCCGTATAACGTAACCAAACCCTTTTCCTCGCTTTTAACAGGCCCTTCCCTCCCTCGTTCCCCATAATGCCTTTCTTTCTCACGCACATGCAACCCTTCCCTCCGTAGCTTCCCCCATTTATAAAGAATTAGACGGAGTATGAATGGTGCCTATGGCAGGGCCAGACACAAGCACAGATCCTCTCAAAGCGCTCCATTGACTGGTGTTTACTTAAGGCCAGGGACATTAGCCGCTGCTAAATCTACCTCAATCTGCCCCTCTTGGCTTCTCAGATTCTGCGTGTACTAGTCTGACTGCAACACAGAGGCCGGTCTGCTGCCAGATCATAGCCACAGAGCAATTGTGTGTATCCGCGTGTGCTGTTTGTCTGTGTGTGTGTCTGTGTGCGTGCGTGTGTGCGTGCGTGCGTGCGTGCGTGCGTGCGATAGTTGACATTAAGCATGTAATGACCTAGAGTCTCAGTGGTGTAAGAGCAGAAGGGCGCAGCGGCGTCAGGTACAGCTCGGGAACAGTAAAGCCAGCTGAAATATCGCAACAGAGGCAGAATTTATTTTAAATTATCAGTAATTTAAGAGCTCCTTTTTAGACTTGTGGTTGTAATAATGAAACAGAGAATTGAAACGACTCATCACTGACTGAAAATGAGATGCAATGCAACAGGCACTTAGCGCCCACATTTAGTTGAAAGCCATATTCTTCCTTAAACAGCATCGTGAAAAAACAACAATTGATCTGTGTGCTGTAATTTTTCTCGTGGGTGAGGGGAGGGGCCCGGCTGGGGCCTGGGTGAGGCATTTTACTGTAATTTTCTCATTTATGATGCACATCTATTACCTATCATTAAAGTTGAATGCACAGCAAGCTGTGAACAGCACTAACCATCGAGCTCACATAGAAAGACACAAGCTGAATGAAGGCTGAAATTTCAGCAAATGACTCCATGGACTGATCATCCAGGGAATAGACAGAAATAGGGCCTTTAAAGGATCCTTTCATCAAAGCAACATCCTGCCAGCTCCCCCCAGCCATAACCTCATATAAAAGCCACACACACAGACACACAAATCCTCTTTCAGGAATCAATAATTCAGCTAAAGAGAAGCACATGCTACGCCCCACTGCACTAATCAATAGAAAGCCAAATGTTATTGTTTCATCTCATTTTCTGACTTTTACATTCTAATCTGGGCTGACTAGCACATGCCGGACAGCATCAAAGAACTCCATTAAATTAGAATACAATACACCCATACGGAGGGGACCCCAAATTTACAAGGCGCCTCAGTTTATTCGGCCATGAAATTATGACAACATTCAGCTCCTTTTTTTACAATAATGTCGTTAGTTGTAAACAAACACATACGTCATGTAAAATTTCAATGCGTAGAATCAAACACATGTCATAAAACAGTGGCGTAACACTTTCATATGAGTTACAGCCCACTCGCCCTCCCTACCCTACCAAGATATTCCTGCTCCCCCATCCACGTCTCTTGGGAGACTGAGGCCGTTCATTGACAATGCAGCGATGAGGAGGTATAGAAAGATCTGTATGACTTGAGTGGAGAGTCCAGAAAAGGGAACTTTGCCTTGAATGTTTGTGCATTTGTGCGAAAGAAAGGCCAAAGTGACAGCTACGTGATTTTGTCGAGTGGTGTGGACCTGCCAGCCAAGGCCCGTCTCCCCTCTCAGTAATCAGGCTATCAATGATCATTAATGAGAACGTGAGATAGCTCTCGCCACACCGCCTAACAACTCTGGCCTCTCTCCCGGCCTCCCCCTTCTCCTACTGACACCGTCTGTGGTTCTGTCATATCAACGTACAAGGCCACTGGCAACGCTAACGAACCATGAAAATGAATATGAATGTTGGCTGCTGATTTATGTACGGAAAACCGTGCTCCTTTTTGCCCCGCACGCCCCATTTTGGGTCTCGTTTGCATGACACAGGACCCTAGCGGCTCGCCCAAGGATACATCAAACGCTGACGGTGGCAAGATCGGATCTGCGCTGACCTTGGGAGTGAACTGCGGCATCGGCGAAGGAGGCAGGGGGCCCTGTTGCAACAGAGCGGGGAGGCAGAAAGTGAGAGGAGGCAGGAAGAGGGGAAAAGAAAACTGGGAGGGAGGGAAGGAGGGAGGGAGGGAGGGGGCATGCCTTGATTGAGAGGCCCCCGAGATGAGCAACTCTGAGATATGAGAAGGGCGAGGGAGGGAGAGGGGGATGATGGAAGGAGTAGAGGAGGGGGGTGTGAGGGAGGGAGAGGGAAGCCATATGGCAGCAGTACAAATGTATTAAACTATAAATCAGGGAGAGAGCGAGTGGACTGCCAGGTGGGGCTGCAGTCAGGTCCTCCTGGCTGGAAGTGCAGAGGTTCATAATCTAGCTCCACATGGAAACGAATGAAAACATCAATGCAATTTTACTGATACATATCTAGCCTAAATATTTATTTTTTTAACATTTTACCTCCTTGTTACAAACAGCACAAAATAGACACATTTAAACTGTTATTCCTCCAGCTGAGTATAATTTAAAAATATTTGACACTGGTGCCATTAAAATAGCTGACTTTTGGAACCAACATCAGAACAATATATATATATATATTTTAAACCTTTTAAATCTGATTAAAGAGTAAGCAATAAAGCCCAAAAATCAGTCTGGCACTGTGCTGCGGACACATTTGGGTTGGTTCTCAAAAAGTATTAAGTATTAAACCCGAGTTGTTACTCTATGCATGCAATAGGAGATATTCAATAGTCACATAAAAATGTGAATTAATGAAAATAATGTTTAAAAAGTATTGAATTTGTGTGTTTAAAGTAATAATATCAAATATATTACTACTTTAGTAACCAAATAAAGGCTCAACTATTGCACACAGCTTAATTGTACACCTGCACCATGTTCCCTGCCACTGCTGCTTCATCACGCCATCACAAATGGACAGAAATTAGTGTTACGCATGTGGTAGAAAAACAAATAGCGTAATCCCCAAAAGGCTTCCATTTTAATCCCTTGATGATGTCTGGGTAAAGTGCCCAGCCAGTGTCCTGGCAGCCATCAGGGCCCAAGCCTGGGCTTCCATCCCAAAGGCACCGAAGCATACTACAACGAGAACAAACACGGGCAGCCTTCCTCGCCTGCTCTGTTTCAGGACCATACCATCACCATACAAAAAGAAGGGATCAGAACCTGTTGTTTTCTCTTCTTGGAAAGAACTCCCAAAAGACGTTTGTTCTTCATAATCAGATGCTTTATTACTTTATTTTGGCGAAAGAAAGCTTTGAAACAATGGACCACAACCAGCTTGCAAAAACTTCAAAAGTGAATTAAATCTGGATCCTAATTCTTTCATTTGCTTAATGTATGACAACACAAATAGAGCTGCCAGTTGGTTATTTTGATGAACAAACGCCTCCAGAGCTACCATAGGTGTTGTTTAACATGTTACACGTCATGCCATCTCATTATGAGCTCAGCAGTTTGCAGGTGAGTGATGGATGGAGGTTACTGGACAGCTCCTGATTACGGTCGACTAGGTTACGCTAACAGTAGTCCAAAGCATCCAGCCTTGATCTCTAATCCTTGATCATTCACTCAGTGACACGTACGCGCGCACACGTGCGCGCACACACACACACACGCACACACACACGCACACACACGCGCGCACACACACACACACACACACACACACACACACACACACACACACACACACACACACACACACACACACACACACACACACGCACACACAGACATACAAACTCCAATGAGGTACCTGCCATCTGAAACCATCACTGCGAAGGCCAGCTATCCACCAAATCCCATCTCCCCTCAGAGATGAGAGGGGGATGTGGAGAGAGGGGGGGGGGGTAGAAGAGAAGAGAGGGGGGCGGTAGGGAGGGAGGGGTGGAGAGGATGAGGAAGGGTGGGAGGGAGAGACAGGGCAGGAGTGTAGGAGTGGATGAGTGGGTTTGAGGAATGAAAGGCGTACCTTGGTCTGGAGATAGTGGGGGTAGTAGTAGGTGTACTGAGGGTACATTGGCTGCTGCTCCAATCGCTTGCCCATGTAGCTGGAATCCTTAGCACTGAGGCAGGGAATGGTGACACGGGGGCGGGAGCTGCCAAGTAGCTAGAAATGGGGATAGAGAGGCGACGGTGGTGGGGCTGTGCAATGCCTGTTTCTGCTGTCAACACCACTGTGTCGAGCTGGTCCTCCTGGGGAGACAGCAGGGTCGTCGGCGTGCCGGACAGTGGCTGGGAGAAGGTCTGCCTCTGATGGGGGGGAAGCTCCTGGCGAACTGTGCCTCACCGGTTGAGAGACTCAACTATACCCTGCGGATGCTCACTCAGTCTCTCGCCACCAGATCGATGGAAATAAATATTTCCACAAGTGCTGGAACCAAGCAAGAGCGGCTGCTGTCAGATAGTAACACCGAGTAAGGGTGAGGTAGAGGAAGAAGAGGAAAGAGAAGACGAGGAGGTGCAGGTGGCAGTAGCTCTGGCAGTCCTATGACTGTTGGAAAACGGGAGAGGAAGAGGAGGAGGAGAGGAGGAGGAAAGGAATGGTAAGGAAAACCGGGAGAGGACGTCTAGGTTCACTTCTCTATTTAAGCTGTTTCACTCCAGTCTTTCGCCTGGGCTTTAATCCTTGTCTCTCAAACACACCGTGAATCTGACTCTCTCTCACTGCCCCTCTCTCTCTCTCTCTCTCTCTTTCTCTCTCTCTCTTACATACACACACTTTCTCTCTCGCCTCTGTAATCTGATTCGACGATGGCTGCGCACTGTCCTGTTTGACAGAAGGGGAGATATCCTCAGTGCAGGTCGCCGACAGATGCACTTTGTGCGAGGGGCAGAATCGCAACACGAGAAGCAGAGCAGAGCGCAGACACAGAAAAGCAATCTCAGTCTGTAGCGGATGAGCCAGCAAGAGGACAGATAACAGAGAAATGATCCCAGTCGTCTCAATGATGTGGCAAAAAGCGTGTATTAAAAAAAAAAAATCCACTGGTTGGTTAGTCAATCCACTGAGTTCCAGCTAGTGGACGAGTGAAAAAAAAAACACAGTGGCTGTGTCCCGGGTGTCCAGTGGAGAAGGAGTCCCTCGTCTGCGATCCTCCCTCTTTCTGCTCTTGTAAAATGTGTTCCTTATTTCTTCCTTGGCTCTCTCACTCCTCTAAGCAGCCTGCCTCGTTCTCTCTCTCTCTCTCTCTCTCTGTCACACAGCTGCTCGCTCTGGCTCTCTCTCGCTCTCTCTCTCTCTCTCTCTCCTCCACACTGACAGGGTGGTAAAGGGGGCTCGTCCAACGCCTCCTCCTTCCCCTTCCCCGAGCCCAGCCGGTGGGAGGGTCTTGAGCGGCTCTGTGCGGAGGAAGAGGGATCCAGACACAGACCAGCGGGCTGCAGCGTTTCCACAAGCTGGGAGAGGAGGAGAGGAGTGGGGAACGAGATGAGCGGCGAGCAGTCGATTCCCCCTACTGGCTGCACACGGAGCTGCCACCTGGAACACAGTGTCTTCACACAAATCCTCTCTGGCGAGGCCGGTTCAACCTCAAAGCCGAGAAAGTTTGACAAACAGATTTCTACGTGAAAACTTTTTAAGAACGTACGAGTACAATTTTTTTATTTTTTTTTTTCTGCCCCGATGGACCATATTCTTAGAATTGTTTTAACACTTGAGATCATTTCCAGTCACCATCCTAGCCCTTCTTTCTTAACGGCAAGAAATACCCATGTCAATATTGTTATGTGTTGTGGCGAACTGTAAAAGCATGAACAACATCACAGACCTGCTGTCCGTGTTAACAATAGCCTTGTTTGTACAGCAAAAGTCAGTGAACAACAATCTCCAAGTATCAACTGAGACTGAAGAGAAAACCGCATCCTGTTCAACATCAAAAGATGATCACAAATGGTCTGTCTTTTTTTGATTGAATGTGACCAAAACCAAAAGGAAGTCACAGAACATTTGGCTGATCACAAGTTACCACAGTTACTGTCATAGCCCAAAAATAACAAAGATCAAACACAATGCACTTAAAGACCCACTCCTTTTTTTTTGGCTCACACTCAAACAGACACAAACACACAGACACACACAAGCTGACTAGAATGAATAGCAACTGACCTAAAGTCCTCGAAGGCATCTCAATGACGCCGAGGCCACAAGTTCAGGAGCCTCATTTTTCACTCAATTAGCAAATCAAGTTAGCTTTCCCTTGAATTTCCTTCCACGAGAACCACAGCCAAAAACTACAACATGAAATTATCGGACTGAAAACAATCACATGTCTGAAAATAGACGCCTGACTTTGATGAGTTTAGTTTTGTATTTCATCTGTTCCACTTGAAAGCATTACACAAAAACCCATGAGGCTGATGTCTCTTTCTCCAATGATAATAACCTAATTACAGATTTCTAGTCCACTAGTATGCGCTCAAGATAAGCAAGTTTATATGAGAAAAACACAAAAACTTTTCACCACACAGGATGCTGGGAGCTACTTATGTCGCCCTTGTATGTTATGTATTGTAACTTCAGTCACTATTTGCTTTGATCAATCACAGGGAAATTAATTAGTGACAATATTGAACATTTTTCAGATCACATTTCAAACACTTCTTTTCAGAATCTATACACACCATGCGGTGCAAATGCCACATACTTTTTTATGAGAGTAATGTGTTTAGAAGGGCCCAGTGCATGTGGTCAGACCCGATCGATACAAGCAGAAGAATCCCAGGGACCAAAACAAAGCAGAGAGGGAAAGGGCAGCTTTTTACAGACATGGAGAGGAAAATATAATTATCAGATAGCCCACTTTTATCTGAAGGAGAGAGATGAGGCTGATATTGATTGCGGATTACCAGATTAACAGCCTCTGATTCAACTAGACACAAACTCTCAGCATCTGTGGAAAGACACAAAGCGGAGAACACAGACGGTGAGACAGAGAAAGGCCAGCAGAGATGGTAATAGAAGAGAAGATACAGAGCGATAAGTAAGACACGTCGAAGATAGAAAGTGAAAGAGGCATAAAAGATTCATATATCTTCATACCTCTGTGTGCCCACTGAGTGACCATGTGAAGTCATCTCTGTGTGTCATAGATAAGGCTCATCATTTTTGTATTGCCACTATTTTAAATGAAGTAGAACGGAGCAGCGGATCGAGTGATTTTCACCCAGATTTTGTCCACGTGAGACCGAAAGTCGGGTTTTCTTCTGCAAATTATGGTTCTAGCAATACAAAGTGGGGACTAATTGCACACGAGAGGCCACCAAAGTAATTTGAAATAAAAACAAAAACTTATAATTTGGAATAAAATAAATCTTGAATCAGTGTGTCTGCACCGTGCTTTGTTAATCAGCTTCTGATTGTTACCCACATTTCTTACCTATTCATTTGTTTTAAATTCCAATTATCCAAAGTAGAGCAGCATTAATTACTGGATTAATTGACAATCAATCAACAACAAACTGTTTTGATAATAGATTAATCATTTACATAATTGCTACCAGCTTCTCAAATGTGAGGATTTGATTCTTTTCCTTGTCACACACAATAATGAGCTAAAAATATCTTTTGGCTTTGGGATTGTTGGTCAAATACAAAAACAACAACAACAACAAAAAAGAAGTGATTTGAATATCACATTTGGCTGTGGGAAATGTGGAAAAACTCTGATAGTTTCTGATATTGTTTTTAGAAAAAAAACAAAAGAATCTGTAATGAAAATAGCTGCAAATCTAACCAAATCAACACTTTTTGTAAAAGAGAGTTATCAAATTCTGTTTTAATTATGGAATATTTGCTGCAATTTATGACTACAAAGTGACCAACCTTTTCTAAAGTGTATTCACATTAGTCGACAGAGAATGGAAACACAGGAGAGTACCATTACACAGGCGTTGGTCAGCCGAACCATTAATATTCATCCAGCCATTAAGAATTAAGAGCCGGGAATTGAGACTTGACTCTTGAAACTAAAGAACTTGACCTGCGGCCCTACAGACAACACCAGAAACTACCTGGAGAACCGGCTGACATGAACTTTCAGCCTCTACCCACGAGCCCGGCGAAGGGTAGTTTATGAAGGCAATCTGACGTGAAGCGACCGGAGAGCAGTGCCGCACGCTGCATGTAAATAAACGTCAGCGCTGTGTTGCGTTACGTCGAAGCGGACCTTGAAAACTACGCGAGCTTTGCCTCGGCGGCCTGAACCGCTGCGACCGACACCACGGAGAGGTGACGCTTGGTCAGCTAATTCAGGGGAAGAGATGCGGTGCGAGTTTGACGCTGTTCTTGTACTACGCTCTGCTGCACTCTGCTGTGAAACGTTCTCATTTAGCATCATCTCCATGGTGTTGTGGTCGGGGCAAAGATAAGGCTCGTCATTTTCAGTTTTTATAATGACTAGCATATAATTATTCACTATAAAAGACAGAGTTCCCACTTGAAGTCAAATGTCAAATTCCCTGACTTTCGCTGATTAAAAAAAATAAACTGAAATTTACCATAATGAACACAAAAACATGAAAGTATTAAAAAAACAAAACAGTGGCATGTCTGTTAAAAAGCGGTCGGCCTAAATACATGTCTAAATTGCAGCGGCAAATAATTTATCTCACAGTAGCAGTAACTAGCTCACAACCTAATAAGGTACAGTTTAAATTTTTGTCAATCCCCACTTATGCTACCAGACACACACATTGACAGTAACTAGCTGACTAACGTTATAGCTACATATATGGAAAACATTACATTTTTATAACGAGCGACTAAAATTTAAACATGCAAAAAAAAAAATTATTTCCCTGATATTCCATAACTTGGCCCAAAAAATGATAAAATTCCCTGACTGGAAAAGAGGTTTTAAAATTCCCTGATATTCACCTGAAATTCACTGAGCCGTGGGGACCCTAAAAAGAGCCAGAGTTTTAAAGGGAGTTCATCAAAGACATATATTCAAAAAGTGATTTTCACCAAGATTTTTTTGTTTAATCCCACTTCGTCCACCGTTCGGCACCGGGGCATTTGCCACCCAGAGCAGCAGCACAGTAAGTCTCTTGTCAGTGTTCTTCACAGCGACAGAGAACTGATCTGATTCACAAGCTGATTTATCACGATGAAGCTCAAACTGTGCCGCTCCGCTGTTACTGATCCTCGAAAGCCCACACCGAGAAATATTTGCTAATAATTCTGCAGGGCCAGGTCTGTCTCACATTTTCAGAAAACAAATCAGGAGCCATCTGCTGCTCTTCTGTTCGGAGGTCCTCCTCCGATGCTTGTTGATTCACTTTCTACATTGAGAGCATGAGTGAGTCATTCCCGAGACTTTAAAATAGAGAGAGAGGAAGACAGCTGAGGGTGTATCATGCCCCTGAGTGCGTTGAGTAGTTACGATTCCCTCAAACGAATCAGGCGAGTCTAGTAATAGAAAACCTCAGCATGATCAGAGTGTGGCCTCTGGACAGGACCGGAGCGCTTATAAAGAGTTTGAGAGGATTTTTTTTTTTTTTTTTTTTTTTTTTTTTTTTAAGTCAAATTCTCTTGGAGAGTTTGAACTGCGTTGAAGGGAACATGTTTTGTAAGACAATTTAATTCTACTGAGATCCATGGAGATATGAGTGTTCTGAAGAGGCACTGAAAGAGCTGCACTTTAGTTCAACGGCTGCTCTGACAACACGAGTTCTTCTGCTCATGTCCTCAATCTCTAATAACAAGGGAGAAACAATGAGAGGGAAGAGATGAAGACGGAGCTTCAATGCCAGAACATGGAGAGAAAAAAAAAAAAGCTGAACGAGAACCTAAAAAGTTGTCTTTTAAATACAAAAAAACTGCACAGAACTACACAGTGTTCCCTTCAAAAACGAATTCCTAGAAAGTCCCAAGCTACCTCACCTCGCCCTCCCTCCCTGACCCCTTCCCCGAGGGCAAGGACTGGCCTTCTTCAAGCCGCTGCTGCAGGAACCAAGGGGCTTTGTTTCCTGTGGTTTGCTGGACAGTCCTGCCGTGGGTGTTTCCCAGAAATTACCAGATGCATGGAACTCAAGTGAAAGCTGGCGCAGAGCCAGGGGACCTGTGTGTGTGGGGGGGGGGGGGGGGGGGGTGAGAGGAGGGAAGGGAGTGGTGTAAGAAGGGAGGGGAAGGGGGAAGGGAGGGGAGTTGAGTAAGGGAATGGCTGGGACTGGTATTCCTGGAAAAACCCTTTTGCTTTTGGCAGCGGTTCTACTGGGAGATACCCAAGCAGCAGCAGATCATCTTACATATTTTATGCAGACCTGCTGATGTAGCATGACTAACCAGCTTCTCTGAGGCACGATGTTCACGATATAGTAAAAGACAAACTTTCCTGCATGAAATTAAATGGGAAAACGCAGTCTTGATCCATACCTCTATGCGATCACATTTCTACCAAGTGAAAATACTGTTAAAAAAATTTGATTTAAAAAAAAAAAAAAAAAAAAAAAAAAAAATATGTGCAAAAATAGTACCTTGTTCAGAGGTTGTCCTTGATAAGAGAAGACAAGAGACTAAAGTTGATTGTTTTTATGTTCAGTTTCATATTCATGAAGCTGCTGCATTTAAGCTAAAAACAAGAAAAGTCCCTTTCTATAGTGATATATCTTTTCCATTAAAGCATGCAGTGGTTATCAACTGATCCCGCCTCAGGACCCACATTTTTCCATATAGGCATCAAGTCATGACCCAATTTTTGGAGCCATTTAAACTTATTACAAAAATATTGCAGTAATACCCAATGCCTTTACGCACTGTTGAAACGTGAAAAAAAGCCTCAAAAAAAATGCAACTATGGTTAAAAAGAAAAACAATCAAATCAAAAGGCAGACTTACCTTTTACTACAGCTGGAGGCTTCACAAACAAGTTTAAAGTAGGGTTACTCAATGTTTTAATCATCTAAATTAAACCATATGAAATATGAAATAAAAAGGCGGACTTATCTTGAACTAAATGAAGTAGCACTTATTTAATCCTAACCCTTTTTTTCAAATGCTTAAATAAGAGCAACGATCCAAAATATAAGCGCAGCAGAAGTAGTTTTGTAGGCTTCAAAATAAAAGTTTGACTTCCACTCAACTTTTGAGGATTAACTATTTTTTTAATTTTTTTTCCCCATGCATTAATAATGGTTCGTGACCCGGGTTGAGAACTACTGCTAAAAGACACATATTAATGTAAAATCCAGATCAACTGTGAAAAAAGAAGGAATCATTTACTTACTTAAGATAATTCAGAGTATGAGGTCTACCAGAAAACCACAGGATTTGGCAGTTTGACTAAATCTGAAAGGCAAAGCAGCACAAACCACAGAAAGAAAAAGAGGGTGCATAACCTCTGATGGTGTCCAGAGAGCAAACTGTGTTTGATTTGGTCTCTTCCTATCCTTCAAGTCTTTTCTATTTCACTTATTTGATTGTGATTAAGGACTGAAATCAACAAGCCAATTAGATTAACAACTGAGCTTCGTATTATCCCAATGACAAATTGTACTTGCAAAAAAGTTCTGCTCTGAATTCAAAGTGTCCGTCTCCAATTAGAAACAAAGTTTTGTGTTTGTAAGTAGTTAAAAGCTTATCTAAATTGGCCAGTAACATAACGGGCATCTATTCAAAGTTTCTAACTGAAACACTGTAATCTGAGAATCTGAACAGATTTATGGAGATAAAGGAACTAGACACACTGGATGATGAACTCGCTTAAAAAGGGCCTCTAATGTTTCTGAACTCTGTACAGAAATTTCTACTATTATGTGTGTAAGTTCACTACATCCCAGACACATGAAATTTCTTAATACATTCTTATCAGTGCAACAACGGATGACAGCCTGAGGTAATTCAACACGGTCCCCCTCCAAGAGCATCATTTTCCACAGAGCAAAGAGCAAAGTGATAGAGTCAAGATATCGTTGCAGGGTTCTTCTCGTTATTATTATTATTATTGTTATTATTATTATTATTATTATTATTATTTCTTTATGTATGATGGTGTCATCGTTTGGTTTCAGCTAATCTATCTAATACTTTACGATAATGTAAAAAGGGCAGGCTGACTCCGGACCACCAGCTCTGCACTGAGACATGTGATAAACACCAGGCAGATTTCCAGTGAGTCATTAGCTTCTATCACAACACAGAAGAGAGTGATGCAGGCCTAATGGGGAGGAAATATGAAACCAGACGTGCACGAGTACAAATGACGCACAGCACATCCAACAAGGGACAGGCAATAGACCTAAAAGAGTTAATTGCATATACTTACTAGATCTCTGTTCCAAATGTGAAATGTATATACAAGTCACGCCGGCCGACTCGTTTCCTGATTAACGAGGTTCTGAGAAGAGTTGTTGCAAATTGATTTGGAACTGGGAATAGAGGCCTGCACCCGGGGTGAATTATACATGTGTGTGAATCTGCAAGCGTTTTAACTGCATTTGAACGTGCTTCAGCGTTAACATCAGGTGGTCTCCAGCTGTGGCAGCTCTCTTGAGTGCTGGCAGGAGCACAGGTGAGTGTGCGTGTCTGCTTTTCTCAACGTTAAAATACTAAGGAAAGCAAAATGTTCCAGAGATCACGGGAGGGTCACCGTTTCACTGACACCCAACGTGAAAACACTCCATGGGAGATCAGACTTCCTGTGTGGCCCAATATAACGTAAACTGTGAGTGAGCTGACTGTGTCCTCCTGTGAACCAACTGCAGTCCTACCGCCTGGGACAGCACGGTTACGTCCATGCAGATATAGAAGAGATGAAGCCAAGAAAATCCCTGCATAATAAGGTTTTAAGTGCTGCACAGCCAGAGAGTGTGTGGGTTTAAACAATAGATATTTTCCATGTGGGTGCGCTGAGCCAAAATGGTTAAAATCCACACTGTTTAGAATATGAAGAAAGCAGCAGACCTCACAGAGAAAAAAAGGCGAGAAATTGACTTAGAAAGAGGCCTATCAAAGCGTCGACACAGCACTCAGTGTATCATGTGTTTTATTCATTGCACTAATGCCCTAAATAGATCTAAGTGCAAAACCATTCAGACTTGTCAATTCTGTGCTACTTTTTTGTCTTTGTGCGTGTGCATCTTTAAGTGTCTGACACTTTCAAACAAAAATACATCTACGTATAGACCATAAAATAAGAAGGTCTGTGTACTTTTTATGCGTGTGCTAACTGGTGCTCATGGGTAACTGTGTCAGAAGCACACAAAGAGAGGATGAGAATAGTGAAGCAATAGATGAAGGGTCTGCCCACAGCAGAGAGAGAGAGAGAGATTGGAGATTGGGAAAAAGAGTTACTGCAGACCAAAAACAGATCTGCACAGGCCTATGAAGCTCAATGCTGCCTGCAATTGAGCAGGATGGGATGGGAGGACAGCAGCAAATTTTTAAAGCACCACTAAGCCATCCTGGAATGAAGTGAAATGACCACATGTCACAGAGATGAGAAGTGAGAGGGAGGGGACCGGCGGAGTGAGAAACAGCGCCGAGAATCAGGAGAGAGAGAAAACAGAGTGTGTCGTTCTAAGAGGAATATTTCAGGGTGGTAAATGGAGCAGAACTCCATTCCAGCTCCTCTCTTAACCTCCCCTGGTGTCTCATCCTGTGCATGCAAAGCATGAAGCCCAGGAGACAAAGAAAACGGGGAGGGAGAGTTGAGGAGACAAGTTTCAGGGCTAAATAACACTGAATGAAGAGACGAGATGTTTTGCACGCGCTTTTGTTTTAAAGTTAAAGAAAACACAGAGGTGGAAAAGCGAGTGGTACAGATGTGTTCTATTCGCATTTGTCATTCTGACCGTACTGTGGTTTAATTAGTAAAAATGTGAGGGCCACTGACGCCGACTGCACAGGCAACCACCTGACTGGTCACTGGATATGTCTTGTGCGGGATCACCGTGCACTCGTTCGGCTGTTGCAACAGGTTCTATTTTTGTATCAACAACTGATCAAATGACTACTTGTGTGTGAAAAGCTGTGGCTTGTTGCACACTTCGGTTGCAACACTTCAATTACTCTCAACCGTACGGAGCTCTATAGTATCTTTCAGATAATTGTTTTGGTTTCCCATCTATAACTTTACAGTGGTGGTTCTCTCTTACCTCTCTAATTGTTTTGCTGTCGATTGCAGCTGGCAGCTCTTCCTTTCAAAATAAAATTCTGCTAAAACTGCGGAACACTTCTAGTCCAACACTCTCCAGCGGACGGACAAAGTTAATGGCCAGAATATGAGCACGCGGGGAGCATTTGGCAGCTACAGAGTCATACATTTAACACAGGAATTGATCCAAGAACAAAAGTAGATTGAATTATGGATTTACATTGATCAAGTGGAATTAGAATTATCCAAATGAATTTAACGTTGCTGTCGGGGCAACTGTTTACACGTTCTCCAAATATCATTACAGGGTGACAATCTGCTAGTTTACAGTTCATTTAAGCTACTCTTTAAGCCAGAGAATGTGTTATTACAGATTTAAGTGAAGCTCTGTAAATCCATTATTATCATTAGGTTGTGTTTTACTGACACTAGAAAAGCCAAATTTGCACAAAGGAGAGGACGTCAGGATTTAATCAGTGAGCACCAGGCAAGTGGCTGACTCTTATAGGCCGACACTGTGGTCACCTGTTGATACACATTAGAACATTAGGACACAGCAGTTTTCCTTAGGCTATATTTGTCGTCGATGAACCAATCTTTCTCCGAATTGTCAGAAGTGAAATTAAGTCTTGGGGAAACCTGACATCTTGCAGATGATTAAGAACATTCACTTTGTGGTGCAACTCCACCAGGTAACATTTAGATGTCAGTGAGTGTAAGACTTTCAGGGCAATGCACTTTGAGATTGCCTCCTTTGCGGCGCCTCTATAATTACCAGTACTGAAATCATCAAAGTGCACCAACTAAATGGAGCAAAGCCGCTCCAACAAACCTTCCACCTTTCATTTAACCAAGGCTGCTGGGAGAGGATAAATGGAAAGAGGGTGTTATACACAGGTTCAATCTCCCACACAACAAACAATCATTTACTGTCGGGGAGAATGAGGAGAGAATGTGATACAGTTAGAGGAAAAGAAACATTAAAAGACAGTTTGAGAACAGGTGAACAAACAGCTGACAAAATTTTCATACTGTGGCCCAGATACTTTTTGGTGCTTGTCCTATTAGATGGCACCATTTTATAGCTGCAACAAAGTGTGCAATAGCACGTGTGCCTTCATGTGTCGGTCTCAGTACGCGGCTTGACAGAGCCAACGGGGAAGTGAACCATCAAGCTCTTTCCTCCAACGAGACTTGTTCATACGCTGCGATTCTGCTGCCAAAACAACACACAGTGGACCTTTCAAAAACAACACTGCTGTTAAATAAATCAAAAATACCCCGGCAGCTTAGCTCAGCGGCAAAGCCTGACACAACAACTGAATCATGGATTCAGTCATTCTCTTTTAATATTCTATTTTCTGCCCGTTCTTTAAATTTATGCCCAGGGGCAAAAAAAAAAAAAAAAGTGGTGCATCGTTTCAGAGACAAGAGGAAAGGTTTACGGCCACACAATGACGAACTTGCACTCTGCATCATGACTGTCTGGCCGTTTAAGACTCGGGATGGCACGACTGTATCTCCGTCATGGGATTGTTTTTATATTATGTGTACATTTTGGAACGTCAGAGTAAAAGCAGCTCATGTTTGTACTGTCACAGCATTTTGACACGGCAAAGCAGGAACGAACAGGTGCAATTACAAATACTACTCAGAGTATGTCCTTTTTGGAAGAAATCCTCACACGGTTCACACCAAAGAGATTTATTTCGTATGTCTATGAAACCTTTGGCCTAAATCTTAATTATTCCACTGGCTGCATCCGTAAACAGTGGCAGATTAACATGGTATGTCAGATAGATGAAAATATGTGGACATCAGTTATAGAAAACACACTTAATAGTTTGAGCTGTAGCACAGACTGTAGCAAAGACAATTGAAAATATTACACTGACTGCATTGTCCACGGCTGAGAGGCAGGCTTGGTCTAAGTTCCACTACATGTACTAAATGTAACTCTGAAGTCGGTACATATGTACACGTTTTGAAAATGTGTAAAGATACAAACATATTGGAGAGAAGTGAAGGACGAAGTGGTTTCTTTGATTGGATATGACCTGGAGCTCTTACCTCTTCAATGTTGTTTGGCAGCTAAAGTGATCTTAAAATCTGGATTTCTAAAGATACCCCATCTCTGGATGACTTTTATAAAGGGGATTTTGGAAATCCTTGCTCTGGAAAAGTTGACTTACACCCTTCATGACAACTCAAGGGATTTGTCAAGATATGGAAGCCGGTCTTAGACATGGTGGACCCGTCTGGAATGGGCTTTGCTCTGCCAGATTAAAAACACCGGAACCGATGTTGACTTGACCTGATGAAAGGAGTAAAATGTAATTATGTCAGGCTGGTTAGTGTGCGAGTGTGTTATTATTCTTTTTTTTTTCCCCTTCTGTTTTGCATTCTTAAAGTTTAAAAGTTTTGTCTTGATAAGTTGTAAAATAAAAAAAATTAAAAAACACCACTGATTGCTGCAGTGCATTTCGGCGCATGAGCCATTGTTTATCTTGCATCTGTGCTTTTCCACTCGTGACAAGTAAAAAATGTCTGCAGTACAAAGGGGGTCTCAATTGAGTGAGTGAATTTCGGTTTGGTATAACACGTCTACAGGAGCCGGCACGGAGAAGAACTGAGAATGTCGGGCTGCTGTCGGGAGACATGATATGAAACGGAGTACGGCATAACTGATGCTGCAAACAAAATATGGCAAGTTTGTCAGGTCTAGATAGTCGACAGAACGAAGGGCAGCTCGCAAGAATAAGAGGCCAATGATTGAGGGTAGAGTCAGTGGACCAACGTTAAAGATTGATTAGCTTTCATATTAAATGCCAACTTTCTCCTGAATATACGCAGGTTGTTTTTGGTGACGGAAAACTAGAAGATTCTATTTAGCTGTTCTCGTGAATCAAGGTGAGTCATCGCCAAGAAGTAATTAATCACAAAATCAACACACAGGAGATATAAAGGAGATTATCTAGATTTGGTGCCCCTGCTGTCCCATTTCTGGTCAGAAAAAAAAAAAAATGTGCAGCATATATTTCTCCTAAGTAATTGTTTGGATCAGTGTTTGTGTATACAACCTGACATTCTATAAACGTTATCTCCCCGACACCTTTTGCACTCATGGAGCCCTTCATCATCACACTCCCACCTTCATGCGTCACGCTTGGCACAGTGAAGTCACCGTGGTGGTCCTGGCCGGGTCCACTTCTAACATGCTGGACCCAATCTGATTCAGATAAAACTGTTTTGATTTCATCGGACTGAGAAATGTGTTGCCAGTTTTCATAAGGCTTCATTTCAAACTCGTTGGCAAAGTTTATTCTTGCAATTTTGTGCTGTTTCGTGAGAAGTGGTTTTTCTTCTTGTACAACGCCTGTTGAGGTTGACTTTGTTGATGTGTTTCCGGCCAGGAGAACTTACTCATCTGATTTTCGATGCAAAGTTTCGTAAATAGAGGGCGGAGGCGATATGGGTAAAGTCCAATTGAATTATATTTGTGACTAAAGATGTTGATAGCTCTATAGTGGTACTATTGTAGGGATGACTGACTCACAAAATATTTACACGATGAGCTTTTTGTTAATCAATCATCAATAATGTGGATATAAAGGCAAACAATTGAACACCTAGAACAAATACAAAAACATGCTAATGTGAAACCAAAGTGTTTGGATGTAATCCTATGTGTGTGTGTGTGTGTGTGTGTGTGTGTGTGTGTGTGTGTGTGTGTGCGTGTGTGTGTGTGTGTGTGTGTGTGTGTGTGCGTGTGATAGGTCTGGCTTATGACTGGAAATGACTCATTGGCTGTGCAAAAAAAACGTGTGGCTACAGTGTTCGTGTGTGTTCGTGTGTGTTCGTGTGTGTTCGTGTGTGTGTGTGTGTGTGTGTGTGTGTGTGTGTGTGTGTGTCTGTGTAGCCATGGGCTCCACAGAATCATAGAGGCCTCATCGTCTCCTTTTTTCCCATACGGTTCATGTTCAGCCATCGCACATGACCATACTGCATGATTGCACTGAAGGACTAGTATAATCAGCCATAATGCTTTACAGATGTTATGGGTGTTTTTAAAGCCAATACTACAGCCCCACAGCCATATATGAAAACCCATCTGTGTATGGATGTCAATGCATGCGAGCCTGCCTGTGTGTATACGTGGAGCTGAACACCAAGTCATTATCAGTGAAACATTGTGAATTAAGGTCACATCTACAGCTCAAAATGTGTGATTTATGTTCCCCTGCCCTGCCCTGTCATTGACTAATCACCTGAACAGAAAGTAGCAGGTGCAAACTGATTTGCAGAGGAGCGATTTCACAGATGAGACGCTGTGAATTTGCCATTAAACACGGCCAAGACACAGCACTAAGCCCACAATGACATGTAAATATGACAGTCCGTATGATCTGAACAAGAGAAGACACCCATTTAAATCCCTGTAAGATCTGCCAGCATCCCTCTTAATCCACCCCCTAACATCTCCCATTGTGTCCAACATCTAATATCAACCATGAACCGCTGCTAAATGAAGACTGGTGGCATACCACAGCCAGGAATTTGCATGGACCGCCCGCTCTTGTGAAATAGGAAATGAAACATACGGAGGCTTGGAAAGCGCTGTCAGATTCTGGATATTCCTGTGGTCTGGCGCTCAGGATCCTGTGGTCCAGGCCTTTAATTCCTAATGGTGGAGAAAGCCAAGCTCTGGTCACGACAGGAAATGCCTTCTAGGTGAAACATCCACCCAAAAGGCATTCATTCAGAAGTGTCAAATACACAAGGTTTCCCTATGAACGGGATTGGCGCACTGGAAAACAAAGTGCTTTGTCATTATGACCGTGTTCATTTGGTTAGAATCCAGCCAGCTGCTGCAGTGTTTAAAGGGAAATTCGTTTTTCTTTTTTTTTTGGCTCCACTAAAATATGCAACTTTTGAGCGTTCGTGTATCACAGCCAAAAGGTTCTGTGGAAGCTAGTCATTTATTTACCTCAAACACAGCAAAAAAAGCCGGGCAATAAAACCAGTTAGAAAAGTGTAATCTACTGGGCTTATGTTGGTGATTCCAATGTGTGAAAATAAAAAATTAGGTGTGAAGATTGCACGGTGTGTAATTTCCACTTCTCTCTCAGTTTTTACAAGATTTCACTGGCACTGTCTAACCAGGACAGGTGTAGACCAAAAAACTCCAGTCCATCTAAGAATGTGACAAATAAAAGGATCTGGGTTTTACAATAATGCACAGTGGGTAAGGACATATTAACAATACATAAAACTGACAAGCATTGGGGATACCAGATTCAACTTAAAGCAGAAATGCCCTGAATGCAAAGATAATTACTGTTGTTTACATTATGCTTGTAACAATTTGCAGAAAACACTGACTCTGAAAATACATTATTCTTGACAGCAGATTTAATGGTTTGATGCATTTGCCTAAATAAACAAAAAAAAACGGCCGTTACGCAGTAATGTTAAAATAAAATAAGGCAGATAGTGCAGCGACTTGATGTTGTTGATACTGCCGAACTGTGTGCTTGCGTGCGTGTGTGTGCGTGTGTGTGTGTGTGCGTGTGTGTGCGTGTGTGTGCGTGTGTGTGTGTGTGTGAGTGTGTGTGTGCGTGCACGTGCGTGTGTGTGTGTGCATGCGAGTGCGTGTAAAACGCGGCTGTGAAGGCGGCGGAGATGGCCGCTGGAGGATTTGAGCCGAGGAGTGTCATAAGAACAAATGCACATTCATGGCAGAGAGAGACACATTCGTGGCACTCAGTCACTCTGCACTGTTGAAGCAAATTAAGGAAGCCTTGGCAGCCTTTTAATGGTCTGTCACAGTCTAACAGGTTTAGAGCGCTTACAATGGACCCAGGCACTAAGCCCGACAGCTCGCACTTAATTGTTCAGAACCTGTGTGCATGCGTGCGTGCGTGTGTGAGTGTGTGTGTGCGTGTGTGTGTGTGTGTGTGTGTGTGTGTTTGCGTGTGTGTGCGTGTGTGTGTGTGTGTATACTGTTAGAGCCATTCTGTGCCTGTAACTAAAGTCAATGATTCTCATTATGAGGACAGATAAGATAGTCACTTACTGCCTGTCAGTCTGTCGGTCCAACTGGTTCAATACGACGACTCTTCAAGCTGATTGGTTATGGTGAACGTGGTGCCAATATCGCTGCTTCCAACCACAGTTTGCCTGCTTTTGTAGAGAAATAGATCCTAAGCCCATGATATTCATGCAATTAAATTCTCATTCGGCTGACTATAGGGCGTTAATTGTGTGGCTACTTCCCACAGAAAAAGAACCTCGAAATTTCAGAGCGATATTAAATAAACCAACCTCAGAAAGAGACAAAGACATGAGGGGCACAAAGCCATGAGTGGATTGAGTTATTGACTCAAGCAGCCAATAAATAAACAAAACATCTAGTGTCTCAATTTTCAAGCGGTGCCGGAAGAAATCAACAAAGCAAATAAAACCATTTGTTGTTCACTCTGTAACTCACACAGGCAGCAAAACGGTCCAAGGACAAGGTGGCAGTGCCTAAAAATCCCCCCGAAATGGTTGGAGATTGTGAGCTGGGTGACCTAGAATATGTTTGACAATCTTCTTTTAATTAGGCCTTGAAGACACGACTCATTCCAACTGCTGTCCCGAGAGCTAAATTAATTACTGAGACAAAGCCCATTCTAGCTCATGGCAAAGATGAATCATTGCAGTATTTGGGGAATGAGCAATGCTCCTCATTCAAGGGCTGATGAAAGAGACTCAGACTCGAAGATGTAAGTTAATGTATGTCCTCATAAAGCCTCCACGACGCTCCCGCTGCCCACATCGCACATCTACAGTTCACGTCAGCATCTGCTGCCTTTGCCATTAGGGTGTCGTAAATATTCTTCTTTTGGATGGAGCATTGCTTTGAAGAACATGTCATGAGAAGGAAACCCGGCATTTCGTGAGCAGATTTCTTTTTTTTCCATCACATCCATTCACAATCTCAACTCGGTTACCTCGCTCGGGCCATCAGGCAGCGGACGCGCCCTCGCCCGCTGCCAGCACGAGGCCATTCATTGGGCTAAAATGACAGTATCATCTGTCATTCTGTATAATTGGGCGTTGGTGAGTTATGGCTAATTACGCTAATCACAACACAAAGAGTGGTGCCAGAGCTCGGGCCCCACAAAGACAGAGATGAAAACGTGAGCTGCTGGGATGGAGTTATGTCACACCCACACCTGGTTTATGATTTTTTTTTTTTTTTTTAAATTGATATTTTTACTGACAAATTCCTATCAGATATAAAAAAAAAAGAAAAGAAGCACAAATAGCCTTTTTATTTGAGTTAAATCAGAGTTTTGGTTGTTTCTAAAGGGCACGGCAGAGCAGCACTCTGCAATCAGGGGAATTGATAACATTGCATGGCTGATCTCTCTCTTTCACTTTCCATCTTGTTATTTCTGTCTGTTCCTTTCTCTCTGATTATCAGTTCTTCTCTCACATTCTTCTTCTTCGTCGCTTTCTGCATCTTGTCTGAATCTAGAGATGTGCCGGGAATCCCTACAAGCAGGTTTGTCTTGACTGAATGATTGGCCAGTGTGTGTGCTCAGCAAGTCTGATGAGGTAACAATCAAGAGTTTACCCAAGTGACACCTGCAAATAAATTGAAGGCTTCACGGGGATGTCCATGTTCTCAGATTAAAGGGTGATAACCCACCCAAATGTTTTCATTAGGGGAACAATGCATCTTGTTATCTGTGCCTAATGAGAACTGTATTACTGTAGAGGATAACACATGGAAATATGTTGCAGCAGTTCTTGCAACAATCCCCCAGCAGTGGAGTATTTGTTATGATACAGAAGAGGGCAGCTAGTTTTGTCCTCTGCAGCACGTGTGCGTGTGTGTGTGTGTGTGTGTGTGTGTGTGTGTGTGTGTGTGTGTGTGTGTGTGTGTGTGTGTGTGTGTATTATGAAAAGAGATGAACTCTGCAGCAGTACGTAGACGCAATGCGGGCCGGCCCCTCGAGTTCAGGATTCATCCCCAGTCTTTCCACATATATCTTGTCACAACACCAACCGAAGGGATTCAGCTTTTATTTCTGCAACACATGCACACTCATATCTGTAGGAAGTCACATTAACTCGGTTATAAGTAGACTACGTGGACACTATTAGCTGAAGTGGACCGTGCTGGTAATGTAATTCCTTCCAGTTGTAGTTAAATAGTCCAATACAGCTATTAAGCCACAACGAGTGCAGGGCCACGATTCCCAAGCACGCCTAGCACGCAAAAATAATGAAACACTATCACAACCATGGGTAGTATCTGGACAGAGAAGACTGAAAAGATGATGAAGCAATGTTGTAAACATCTGGATATTAAGCATTTTGGATATAATGTGCTGTTAAGAGGAAGCATACCATCAGAAATGAAACAGCTCAGGGGTCAGGCGGAAAAATGTGTTTACAAAAGCAAGGAAAGGGACAAAGAACAGATGATTTTTTTTTCTTTCTTTTTTTTTTTTTGCAGCGTCTTATTGCTTCAGGCAGTCACACACATACAAGAGTCACGAGGTTAAGTAGCTTGCTCACAGACATCTCCACGTAAAGATGCAGAGTTTGCACCAGAGCATCACTTCCTTTACTTCTTCAATCAACCCAGGATTTAGTGCTGAATCCAAACTGCTAGTAGACCATCACGATTACCGCCACCATCATCATTAGATTTAAATTGTCTGAGCTCCTGTGAGAAATGGTTACTCACACAGACGCGGCTGATTACTTCTGTAGAAATCCCAGTCAAAATACAGGTCAGGGGAGGGGAAGTATACGTTAGGGGAATTTTTTTTTTGGTTTGTTTTCTGTACCTCGAAAATACTCAAACAATCTCTTAAAAAAACACATTAATAACTGATAATTTGGTTTCAAAGCAGGTTAAAAGCTTATGGCGGAGGATAAGTGTCTGAAACACTAAAATTAAGCTTTATATAAGGTGAAACCGTTTTTCTGCACAACAGAAATTCTAAATCCTTCTCAAAAACAAAACTATCTGGTAACTGACCCTGATGTGAAATAGTATAAAATCTAAGTTAAAAAGAGCATAAATAAAAAAAATTAAAAAAAAAAATTAAATAATCAAACAATTAATTAAGTTCTGAATATGTGCTATGGGCTTGTGTGCTCTCATGGATGCACTGCAAAGAGAAAATAACTTAATTTAACACTCAAAAGTACACTTGAGTAAGAATATTGGTAATTTAAAAATAAATTACAACAACAACAACAACAAAAAAAGACCAGAGCAGAGGAAACTGAAGGAAACGTATTTTTCCAGACCAGAAAATCTATAACGTGACGCTTATTCAAGGCAAAAGGAGTCTTTGCAGCACACGTGCCTTCATATAAGGAATCCAATAACACCGTGTGCAATCATTAACTTGTCAGGTTTTATTACACTAAAGTAGCTGGAGGGCTGGTCCCCTCACCATGATTGTTACCTAACCTTTTAAACGGTTTGGTAAATACTACTCGGAGAGAAGCAAGGTTTGACTTGAGGAGAGACAGTCAAACTGTATCCTTCCCATCCTCAATAGTGCTCTCTCGTCTCCTGTCCTATCCGTCTTCCACCTTCTTCGTACTGCTCTGCGGTATCCCTCTCTTTTGTCACCTGATTTTTGCAGTCTTGCTCTCTTTCAGTGCAAAAATCGGAATGAATGTCAGTTTCATATTTATTGCGAAACTCAAATTAAAATGATTAAAGACAATGGCAATTGGGGCTAGGACGACATACAAAAAAAAAAATGTTCCGACTACGATTGAAAAGCAAAGTATTACTGCAGTTTGGCGGTTTACTGCAAGTGGCCACATGTTAACCTCATGGTGGCGCATGGAGGAAAAATCTGGGGATAACCAAAGTGTTTCTGAAAAATTCAATGCCAATCCATCCAGTGGTGGTTGCCTGAATCGAAGTAATAGACAGACTAACCAAAACTATGATCCCTGGAAACATGATGCTAGAATGGTTAAAAAGCAAACCCTAGCTATAAACATGAGGCAGAATAAATTTTGTTCTTTTTTTTTTTTTTTTTACTGTACAGAGGGTTCTCAACTTACGAACATTCGAGTTACGAACATTCGTAGATACGAACAACCGCTGACGGATGTCCATAAATGTTCGTAAAATGCCGTATTGCGTTCGCAAGTTCGTATTTTGTACAGCGCGCCACATCCAACTGATACCCCTTTCTGCCGCAACCCACGCCGAGCAGCACTGGCTCATCTCCAACACTTCGTTCGTTGCTCCAACACTCACTTCGTTGTTGTGTTCATCTTAGTTCGTACCATCTTGGATACTTTACCGTTTCTCATATATTTATCACCCGTTTCTCACGTGTTTATCATGCCTAAGAAAGCAAATGCTAGTGGTAGTGGCAAAAAGCGTAAGGCAAGTGATGATAGTGGTAGTGGTAAGAAACGCCAGGCAATAACCATGGAAACGAAGGTTGCCATTATCTACGACTGTGTCAAAAACATCGATGCTTCGTGGCGTGAGGTTACGCAATCAAATATGCATGGTGTGTGGAAGTATTTGACCCCACAGTTTTTGAACAACTTCAAAGGTTTCAACCAAGAAGAAGAGGGCAAGAAGGTTGTTGCAAGCCTTATCGAGATCAGCAAGAACCTGCATCTCGACTTGGAGGAGGAGGATTTTGAGGAGCTTCTTGAGTCGCACTCGGAGGAGCTGACCAACGAAGACCTTATGGAGTTGGAAGCTATGCAGCGTGAAGAGGTACAGCAAGAGGATGAAGATGAGCCACTTCCCATAAAAAAGTTCGAAACTAAGAAGCTTGCAGCAGCTTTTTCGAAGATCGAAGAAGCATTGACACTTTTGGAGGCTCAAGACCCAAATGTTGAGAGGCTTTCGAAAGTGTCAACAAGCATTCATGACGCTCTACAGTGCTATCGAATCATCTACGATGAGAAGAAGAAGAAGACCACTCAGACATCCTTAGACAGCTTCTTCAAACCCGCCAAATCCTCTGCAATGCCTTCGTCAGCACCTGACTCCCCAGCAATGCCGTCCACCTCAGCAGTCTTAGAGGAATCAATCGAAGATATCTCCACTGAAGACATCTCCACCGCAATTTCCACCGAAGATATCTTCAATGAACTCGCCACTGAAGACGTCTCCACCGCAATTTCCAGCGACGATCTCTCCGATGACAACTCTGCCTCTCACCAACAATAACTCTTCCCTCTTCCTCCTCATCTTCCTCCTCCTCCAACTTCTACGTATACGCATCGACTTCGCTCTAAAGGTAAGTTACAGTAATCATGTTTATGTGTTGTTATTATGTACTCTAATTATTTCTGGTAAGTCTTAGGGAATAGTAATGAATAGTACAGTATAATGAAAACCAAGTGTGTCTTATTGCCTATAAGTCTTTTGCTTTGCACCGCCAACCAACCACCTCAACGACCTCCCACTGACTTCTGTGCAGTGTAAGGATAAACATAATCTAGACAGCAATTACTTTTCCCCCCCAAAATATATTTGGCGAGGCAAATTCGTAGTATATGAAAGCATTCTGGAGGAGTTAGAGTTGCATATTCACAGGAAATAACACCGTCTGTCTCTTTGACTCTCTTTCTAGTCCCAGTTCCTGACTTCTGCACGACTTTCTCCACTGCCCTTTTTTTGTCATACCATCCCCCCCCCCCCCCCCCCTGAGGGATCTTCATCCCGCCATATTAAAAGTGGAAATGTATCCGCTTCCATTGTAATTACAAACCCACTGGAGGCAAAGCTTCTTGATCTCTGCTGGATCCTTACTTGCCTTTCTTTTTTCCTGTATTTACTCACCTCTCAGCCGAGAGGACAGACACACGCTGAGCTATCAGTTCTGTTTTTCTTCCCGGGCTGTTGAGCATTCTTTGCATCTAATATGCCTGAAATTACAATAGCATTTAGAGAGGCAATAAAAACCGTGAAGTAAAAAGGGGAGGGTGTTCGAGAGAAACAGACTGTAAAAAGAGAGACCGGTCTGCTTCAGTTTGTTTGTGAATTGTGGGATTTCTGTTCCATATACAGTGAAGTATGTGTTGCATACAAGAGGCTGTATAAATCCACTCAAAAAATTGGAACTATGCCTTTGTTTACTGTTAGTGTCTGGATAAGCCATCTTTAGGCGCTGGGAATCCTCCTTCAGGCGAAAGTGTTGACTCGTAACAGCGTTGGACGAACGGCATGATAGTGGGGGAGAAGAATTGCTTTCTGCTGGGACGAAATGAAAACTGCTGAAAAGAAAAGAAGTGTCCCCTGCTGTCCCATGAAAACAGGCCAGTTACAGCCAGCTGAGTCGGCAATGGTTTGAGGTTGAGAGGGTCAAGGCGAGGGCAAGAGTTTGATGACCCCGTGGTGATCTGTAACCAAGGCCGGTTAGGTGGGTACTGTGAGAAGTGTGGCTTACTGACAACCCACCAAAACAAAAACACACGCGGGGCAACGGCGTGGCGTTAAAGAAAACAATAAAAAAACAAGACAAGGGTGTGGTTGTTGTGAATTTTGTACATTGTTTCCAGAACGTGCGGTCTGTTTCAAATTCTTTCAGAGATTTGTTTTACAATACGAAACTCTTGTCTGAACCCAATGTGTGTTTCCCGGAATAAGAAACAATGATGCAATACAAAGACAGATCAATCCATTGCAAATGAATGTACACCCTTTTTTCCTTCCGACCACACGGTTATATTAAGGGCTACTGAGATAAGGAAAGTCATTATTTATTTTTATTTTATAAATCTGTTCAATTTCACTCGAGCTGCAGTACCAGCAGTAAAATGATGCACCTTCTGGTGACTTGCTTTGAGGAATATTAACTCAGTCAGCCAACTCACAGGGAGTGGATTATAACTAATTAAGTAGGGGTGAAGTAGTATAGTCGTTTTTGAAGAATAAATAATCAAATAGTTTATGCGTCAGTCATCTTAAAAAATATACTTCCCCGATATATTTCTCGGTGCTTGGTAGTAATATGTTACTACTACCAGAAGGTGGCAGCAATGCACCTAAAAGCTGTTTGCCAACTGTCGTTAACAAGAAAAGGAGAAGAACAATTTAGTACTAGGTTCTGGTGAAACGAGATTGGCGTTATGAGATTTGATACCGAGATACAAACAGCAGAAACATGCAAAAAAATACTAAAACAGCCACGGCCCGGTTGATCCATCCTCAGATCAACAATCAGAAGCTGCGTCATCAGAAAAAGTAGAAACCCGTAATGTCTTGTTTTATTGTTTTTGTACATCTTTTACCTTGTTCTGCTACTGAACTGACTGATGAGTCGCCAACTTAATGTCGTTGTATCTTTTTACAATGACAATAAACATCCTTATCCTGAAGTAAGTTTGATGTTAGATGTGCAGAGCAAACAACAAATCTCATCTTAAAGATCAGTCAATGATAAGTCAAATAATTATCAAATGTCGAACGGTATTTTGTTTGAAATGCCCATCATTATTACTAATAGGCTCCGGTGAAGGGCAATGCAGAACATGTACGGCGACGCACGGCTGAGGGTGAAGAATGACGATAATAACTTCCTCCTGAAGGGAATATAGACTCCGATCCTACGTGTGATTGCTCGGCTGGAGGAAGGGCTTTAAAACGCTCCTTGAACATGAACGCTTTCTGAACTTCTTGCCGCTCAGGAAACCAATGACCATGCTAAATCTGAGGAGGACAAAAGAAGCTTCATGTTATTTCACATTTTTTGGGGGGCGGGTTGGTGGGGTGGGTGGGGGCCTCATTAAGGCAGCATGAAAAGAACAGAGACACTCCCGGGTCCTGTGTGTGGATGTTGATTACCATGACTGTACTCACTGGAGCCAGGAGAGAGAGAGTGTGTGTGTGTGTGTGTGTGTGTGTGTGGTGGGGGGGGGGGGGGGGGGGGGTTTGATTGGGGGACATCCTGTCTGAGAACAGAAAGGACCATAAAGTTCCACGAAACTTGTGACACATGTGACAGAGCGCCACAACAACTGCGACCGCAGCATTTATGTCTGTCCTGTGGAATGTTCTCCGTTTTTGCTTCCTGTTTGTGCACAACACGGTTTAAAAACAACAGAAGTGCTCTCTGCCCGAGGTGGTGTTGGCGGTGTACGCAATGACAGCGGTGTTTGTTCGCGACGGTGACGACGGCGTAAAACAAGTGGAAACGGTGGTCATTACTGGAATGGTGCAAATAAGAGGGACGCGCGCGCACAACCGCTTCCTGCTTACTACACAGAATGAATGAACGTGTGTCTGACTTTCACAGGAATAACGTAAAAGGAATGCGCCGTGCAAACCAGGACCCAACGTACAGAGATGGTTATCATATCTAAAAATCCAATCCAATTTCTTCACTCGATACACGCAGCCGCTTCGGGGGAGTCTCAACATGTTGGCAAATAGGCAGCTGGGAATTTAACTGGTGCGTATGCAAGATGAGAGAATATCAGAGTGTCGTAATGGAAAATGAGAGAGAATGAGAGAAAGATTTGGTGTGAAGCCTTGTAAATACATTTATTACAGGAAGAAACACAGAGAAATAAAAACCTGCCAAATATCTGTTTCCAGCTCTGCGAGTGTGACAGCAACACGACGATAATAAAATTCGTCAATTTGGCTCGGGCCTCGGTTCCAGTCGCACCCAGAACGTTCCGTTGGAAAACCAGATAGCACCAATAAAGTCAAATCAAACGGATTGCAGAGCAGCAATTAATTCCAAGGATAATGAGAAGGGAAGCCATCCAAAAGTGTCTCTGCCTCAATTAGTCTCTCATTGCACCGTCGATGCGGAGGATGTATGAAAGAAAAACAAATTAAGTTGCAGAGAAGAGAGATGAAGAGAGAGGGTCAAAAAAAAGAGGGGAGGGGGGAGGAAAAAGTGAGAGGAAGTGGTACGCCGTACATGGTGGGGCCTTGAGAGGAAAAGGAAAGATTAAAGGGAAAAGAGAGAGCAAGAAGGTGTGGGAGGAGAGAGGGAGATGGAGAAAGAATTTGCTGTGCGCATTTGAGCGTAACTGATAGTTACCACCACTAATGGACACTAGAGAGAGAGAGAGAGAGAGAGAGAGAGAGAGAGAGAGAGAGAGAGAGAGAGGTAGAGCAGAGAGCAACAAACAATCCAGAGGCGACAGTGAGACACAGACAAAGAATAGATGTACTGTACTCACGGGTGCATGGGTCGGACAGTAGGCGTAGCTTGTGTGCGTGGACTGCGGGTGGTGGTGGTGGTGGTGGGATATATAATGCTGCAGGCCGGCACGGGTGAAGGTGGGGCCGCTCCAGGCCCCTTGGCCAACGCTGCTGCCGGCGGCCCAACCGGAGCCCAGGCTTGGACTCATGGCTGCCGTCTTGCTGCTGTGGTAACCTCTCACTGCTGCACTGGGCTGCTGGGGGGCACAAAACGGAAAGCGGGAACGGGAGCGTGGCGGGAAAAAAGGGAAAGGGAAAAGAGGTTAGCGTGTGTGTGTGTGGGGGGGGAGAGACCGAGTGTAAGATAGTGCCGAGATGAATGTTGGCCTCGGGAACATCATTATCATAACTGCGAGCACCCTCCACCGTGCGGCGGGCAAGCACTGACAACTGACTGCCCGCTCGCTGACCTGTGTCGAAAGAGAAAGCGGGACGTGGTGTTGATCTAAAATCTCCACGCCAGACCATCCAGATTGTTCTCACACTTTCTTTTCACGCTAACTCCCTCCCCCCTTTTTCTCTCTGGGCACCAGATGTTGTGAAACCCCCCCACACCCTTCCCACCCCTCTCCCACACACACACACACACACACACACACACCTACCCCCCCCCCCCCTTTCTCACTCCTGTCACGGTTGAGATGTGTTCTTGCTGGAAAAAGCGCTGATTGGTTTGATAAGATGCTTGGATTACAGGCTGGCAACGGGGCTACCCAGCGCGCCATTATGTATTGGGTATCAACAGGGTCCAGGGAACACAGGGCTGAAGCCTGCTGACAGTCTGGCTTATGCTGCCCTGAGATGGGTTACCTTAGCTTTCATGGCCATTGGAGCACAGATAAATAAAAAAATAAAATAAAAAAATAAAAAAGGAATACAGGACACATGCCGGATCTGTGGCATTTTAACAAGAACCGGGGGCAAATGCTATTAGCAAACTCTGCTCAGCAAACGCTTTGAGGTTGTTTTTTTTGTTTTTGTTTTTATGTGCACTACGTTTCTAAGGAGCAAGCGTTCGTGCAACAGGTAAATTTATATGACGCTTGCTAGGTTTTCAAACACAAGGCGGTACAACCGCTTTCCAAAGAAAACCATGAATCTTTCAACTGGATCAGAAGATAAATAAACCATATAAAAGGTAATTGCATTACCTGAATAATGTGCGTTCTCACGGAGCTGAAAACATGCTGTTTTCTTAAGCTTTATTCACTCCGACTCGCAGAGAAGCACACGCACTCCTATATGAACCTGCATCCCGGGTTCGAGAACACAAATCAAGAAAGAAGACCGTCTTTTGTTTTTGTAACCGGCTGAACGAGAAAACGTCCAAGAAAGGAAACCGTTGTGTGCAACTGCTTCCTGAGAATAGGACCAACAACGTGGAATACAGTGCAAACAATACACGCACGATGCCCGAATCAATGGTCTCGTTTGTTTCACGGGTGTACAGTTGGCACACTTGTAGTTTTTTTTTTTTTTTTTATGTATCTGCAAAAGCATGTTCAGATGAAGAAATTCATCACAGCCGTGCTGATGTGTGAAACTTTAGCTCACGAAAAAGAGACATGTTGGAAATTCATGCGTTTCACAGGACGCCCACCAAAATATCCTTTGAAGAATGACTGACAATTTAGTGAAGCTTGCCGGCACTCGCTGCCATAAAAGGAATCGTACCGGTACGGTGAAACGAAATACACTATTTGCTTGAAACAACTAGTATTATTAATATATTGATCAACAGAAAATAAATTGACAAAAATGGTTGTTAGTGAACATATAGTTAAATCTTTTTTTTTTTTTTTTTTGTACAAATGCAGAGAACTTCTCAACCGCGAGAGTTTTTCTCCGTTTTGCGTTCTTCCTCATAAATGAATAAACCTTTTGGGTTTTGGACTCTTGGTTGGTAGCGGGTTGTCCAAACTTGCTGTAGACATTTGTTCACCGCTCTTTGACATATTGTACTGTAGGGAAAACAATAAGAGATTGTGCAGCGATGAGTACAGCGTCACTACTCGTAATATATTAAAGAGAGACGTTAAAGAAAACCATAAATAACCACTTCTTGACTACCAAATCGGTTCTATTCGATTGTTGTTGCCGTTCTGATCGTTCTTATTCCGATTTTGCTCCTTCAATGGAAAACACATGAAATACGATGCAATCCCAAGGCCATTCGTCATGATTTAATTTACATGCGTGCGAATTGTGTGCGGAGCAAAAACAAACCACCTTGAATGAAGCACAGCTGTCCATCGCTAGTGAGCATTAACAGTCCCCTTTAGCCCCTGTTGGATTTTCACTGAGGTCAGAGGCCATCCCACACAGGGGTTACTGCAGGAGAGTGATGGCAGTAATATAGACTCACAGCTGTGCTTAGAAAGCTTGCCAGTACCGTATTCTTCATCACTTATGAACCGGAGGGAGAAAAGCGTGAGCCAGAGTTCAGCCTAATACATGCAATCTATAATGACAGGTTTAGGGTTCACGTTAATATAAAACAGGAGGAGGCCATTTCCCCCCGAAGCAGGATAAATGCATTTACACACTGCAGCATAGACTCCATAGTGAAAAAAGAGGCCCACCGGTGTAATAAAAACGGTGAGCTGTGGGGGGAAAAAAACAGACAAATATGTGAAGCGCTGGTTTTGAATCACCAGGTTTTGAACCACGTCGAAAAATGGAAAGCTCCGTCGGTGGAAAAAGACAAACAAACGAGCAAGTTTGTGTCGTTTCCTGCTTTTAACAAACATGATGTTCTTTTCTCCGAGGGCTTAAATGAAAAGCTTAGTCACAGGGTTAAAATTTGAGAACCGTACGTGGGCAGGATATATTGTGCTAACAACACATCAGCATTTGGAGCTGCATCTCACTGATTCACCTTATTGAGTGCGATAGAGCCAGCACTCTATTACACCGCCACTGTAAAAGCCAGAGGGAGAGGAAAGCTCCGAGAACGCTACATTAAACTGCACGGCCACAGACACTACTTTAATGCGAGTATTCACCAGTTCATAGAGTTTAAATGCTTCCCCAAGTCGTGCAACAACCTCCACCGGCCTTATAAATGAGGATCATTCGGCCAAAAAGACGGGATTTAGAACTGATCCATCTCAAACAGAGGTGTTTAGCTAAAGCCTATCTCAAGAGAGCGCTAAATTTTAAACGTGTTTCATGCACATAAGTTATATGAAATAAGAGTCTTTGATGAAAAATGTTTTCAGGTTGCATGAGTGATATTCACCCTTTATATCACGGGGCAGGGCCGTGATTTAACACGAGACTGAAGTCTCGACCTTCCCGGACTAAAATGCATGATTGGTCCCCAGACTGAGATTCATGTCTCAGACTTTCAGCAGCTCGTCAGAAAGCTGCAGCCTGCCCATATTTCTCCATTTTATAAAGGAATCTGGTTACAGTTATTTCTCCTCCTTTAAAGGGGGGATGTTTTACATACCTGGCAAACAGATGTGTGTGTGTGTGTGTGTGTGTGTGTGTGTGTGTGCGCGTGATCATGCATGAGGGTCCTTTTTCAGTCTTGCCCTGCTCGCTGACACCGCTAAGTGTCTGGACTGACTACGAGACAGTTAACCATTCAAATCATAGTTTACAGGATTGTCAAGACTGAAGACGGCTAACATAACCAGCTATCAGTTATTGCACTTTTTTTTCTTTTTTTTTTTAACTTGGAGCAACCTTTGTGAGCACTTTGTGATAATATTTCCACGAAGCATCCTGCAGCGCAGTGCAGCTATAACAAGTTATACGTTTAGTGACAAAAGGAGCACACTCAAAAATCAATCTCTATATTGGATCAAAAAAATACAAAAAAAAAAAAAAAATCCTGCAGTTGGCCATTTCAGTTTCTATGTCATCAAGGCGAAATTCTTGAGCTGCAACTTCAAATTAGGGCTGAGGACGGGACTTTGGTATTTTTATGGCACCAACCGAATTGGTATCGAGCATCGGAAAATACCTCGCCATTTGGTACCCACGCTGCATCCGCGCTGTCACAGTTTTGTTTTAAATCGCATCATTCTTTCTTCATTCACACGCATTTAAGGGACATTGGTAAATCGTGAGGTGTTCAGGGGACGTCTGTTCATCGTAGCTTCACAAAACAACCAGGTTTAAGCTCTCCCCCTCTGAAACGCGTCAAAAGTTCAGATTTTCTTTTCAAAATGGATTTTATAACGTTCGTACCGATATTGATACCTTGACTTCATTCTAGCATTGACTACATTTAGCAGTTGAGATATTTGACATCTGTATTTGTATTGAAAAATGTCCAAAACGACCGAGGCTTACGGAGCAACTAGTCAGCCTCTATAAAAGATATCCTGAAAAACCTACACCGCCTGACTCCACAGCCGATTCACACGTTCATTTCTCTTCCAGCATGTTAACCTTAGATGATGATACATGCCACAAATAGAAGGATGTGCATTATTTTTTTGAGCGTTATTAATTATTTTTTTTAAAACATGATATTAGTTTGGCTGAGCAGACAAGAAAAATGTGACTACTTCAGCGAGCCAGGGTGTTATCAGCACCATTTATTACTGAAAATGCAAGTCGAGGCGGAATAATGCTTCACCTTCAGCTTTGAAAAAGTGAGTGGACGTTGTGGCTCCATTAATACGCTGAGATGAACCAGAGCGTAGCACCTCTCCAGAGTCCATTTTTCCTTTGGTTAAGTGATTTCCTCCCCTCTCCTCTCTCCTCCTGGTGACACATGCATGGTTGAGGCTGTCGGGGTACGGACCTTTTCTGAATTACAGAACTCTCCTGCTTCTCTTTATATAATAAAAGGTATCGCACCATGGGTCAACCTCTGCGCAGTTGCTTTTTCTTGGCCACAGTTGGTATTTTTTTTTTAATTTTTTTTTTTGGAATGCACGAAGGTGCCTTCAAATAAACTTAATAAATTGACAGATTAACTGCACTTTTAGTGCCGATTTAAAATACAATAAATTCAATTTGGAAGCTAATGGCAGCTCCGAATCCTCAGAGATGAAAGTTTACACTGGCCTATTTTAGGACTCCTTGCACTACAAAGAAGACACTGCTTCATTTCTCTGTGAACACTGTGTGACCCCGTAAACATGATGAAACTTCCTCTCTAAGGAATAATATGGCCATACTGAACAATTCCTTGCTTTCCAGGAAATATTTCCACCGTGAAATCTATAACACAATAGAACAAAAACAAGCTCCGGTACAGCGCTGAGGAAACTGTGGCCTTTTGCCGAGACGTCAGATTGCTTCTGTTGTACAGAAAGTTTAACAGAAATACGTGGTATATTGACTTTGCTGCAGGACGAGTCAAACACCCCAAGGCAACGTATCGTCTTGAAAAAGGTCCTGAAAAGATATTTAATTTCATCTGAAGATGTAACCTTTATCTCAAGGTTTAATACTACATTACGACCAATGCTCGTGTCGGTGCCTTTTTTTTTTTTTTCCTCTCTCGACGCATCAAATAACACGATTACCGTGAAATGGTGACTTCCCGCAACACAGATACGAATCAAAACGTCCTGGTTTCCTGTTGGCCCAGCTCCGCTTTATCTTGGCTCTGTACTTGTTTTTAAAAAGAGTGGGGTGCTGCCAAAAAGGACAATTTCATTGTCATCATGTCATCTTCATATTCCCATTTTACACGTCGCAGAATAAGAGATGACCACTGGTGTAAAACTGGCACAATTTCACTTCCCAAAAAAATGTCAAAATAAACAAAAATGAGGTCCCTAAAATATGATCAAAAATGAAAACAAACTAAGTGTCCGAGTGCCAAAGCAGCTTTTAAATGAATGATTTAAGGAGGAGAGGGACGCTGCAGGTCACCCTGGATGACATTAGCCGGGGGATATTGTTTTCTAGAGGGCCCTCCATGCACTTCTTGCTCCATTTGGCTAGCTATGAAAGAGATGCAGCTTTCCTTTGGCATCTCTGACGACCGACTTCCTGGAATCTGTGTTGCGTGAAATGGCCTCCTCTGTACCACTCGATCTCCTTCGCCAATCCTCATCCCCTCACACAAGTCAGCTTCCTGCTGCCAAAC
Source organism: Embiotoca jacksoni (assembly GCF_022577435.1). NCBI lineage: Eukaryota > Metazoa > Chordata > Actinopteri > Embiotocidae > Embiotoca > Embiotoca jacksoni. The sequence goes on from NW_027185425.1 coordinate 4,792,183, forward strand.
GGGCAGGCTTTGACTGTCGCTGTCAGATGGAGGTGCGACAGGCTTTGTGGGTCACTGGTAGCTCCACCTACTACAATCACTAATGGCACCCGTGTTCACCCCCGCCCCCCCCCCCATTCTTTCTCCAGCGCTCGGGGACCAAGTACAAGTGTAACCGCGGCAATGCGGCGGCAGGGCATGTGTGGATTTTGGCAAGTGGGAAATCTGACAGGTTTCAGGCTGTTCTCAGTTGAAAAAGGGAAGAAATAAACGAGTGAGAAGTTACCCCTGGGGCCTCCACGGTTACTTGCACTGGGGGCAAAGAGGGCTGGCAAGGCCAATACCAGACACTGTCTCTGGCTCTCTCTCTCTCTCTCTATATATATATATATATATATATATATCTTTCTTTTCATCTCTGCTTCTTCTGAGAAAACACTTCTACGAATGAAGATGAAAGTCCAGAGGGACAAGGAGGAGGTGGTAACCAAGGCAACTGGGTCAGAGGGTGACATTTTACGCGGGACTGCTGACAGCCACTTATACAAGCATTACAGTACTGTACTCGGGGTACACTGTGCTGAGTTTGGACTTTGGTGGATACCATTGAGATTTCTGCACTGACCTCACTGTGACTGTGAAATCTTTTTTTTTTGACTGGAGTCCCCATACAAGCTGTTGTGACCCGACCTGTTCAGAGATCGAGAGATGAACAGGATTCACAGTGGAGTCCGGCTCCTGCACTGTTATTTCAAGGTATTAGGTGGCTCTGTACACTGTTTATGTATCCCAGCTGAAAGTAGACTGTTTACTTCTTCAAGAAAATCTGTTTTCATACCAAATAAAGACTTTTGAGGTGCTGAAAGAAGGGAATGGAAAGCGGAGGTGCAGAGGGGGTACACAGATAACAAAAAAAAAAGAGGACAAAAGCAAAGGTATTTACTGAATGAGTCTTTGACCTCTGAGAATGCCTGATGAGCAATAATATGACCCTTCCACACTTGGAGCTCTCAGAAAACCTCACAACATTCTGTGTCTGTTATCCGTCTCCCCAAATATTTTCCTTGGCCCGACACATATTTACGCTCTGATGAACTTTGAGCCGGCTGCTGCTGTGAAGCGGATGTAGAGCCCTAAATTTGCATCCCGACATCCTATGGAAAGCAAATGGAAAGACATGGGGGTTGATCAGGCTCACAGACATGATTGTTAGGCTTCACTGAAGTGTCCTAATTTCAATAACATCAGGAAAACAGATAGAGCTAGTACAGAGGACTCTCTCTTTCCCACTGCCTTCCACTGGGCTCCCCCTGTGCTTTGACTATGAAGAAGAAGCATCCACCCCCTCAGTGGAGAGAGAATACAAACATTTACACAGGGGTACTTTTGGAAGAAATAAAGGTAGCTAAATGCCATCACTTAACCATTACATCCTGTTAGACGACGGTGCGGCCGTTTACTAATCAGACAGATGATTCAGTTGATTCATACCTTCATTTCTAGCCGACTGGACTACAGGAAAGCACTTTTGACTGGCCTCCCAAAGAAAACAACAGATAGACTTCGGCTGATCCAAAACCCTGTAGCTCGAGTGTTAACCAGAACCAAGAGGAGAGAACACACGAGTCCAGTTCCAGCTGCTCTGCACCGGCTGCCTGTGAGACACAGGATTGACTTTAAGGTCCTCCTCCTCAAATACAAAGCTCTTAATGGGCTCGGACTGAGTTACATCGCTAACTCTCTATGAACCTTCAAGAACATTGAGATCATCTGCTGCTGATTTATTGGAGGTTCCCAGCAACAGCCGAAAGAAAATTAGGGATTCAGCTTTTGTCAGCTACGCTCCAAAGCTGTGGAAAAAACTAGCTGTAGATATCAGGGAAGCTCAGTTAATACTTTTAAAAGAAAGCTCTAAACATATCTCTTTACTTGAGCCTTTAACTAGCTACTCTTGAAGCTCTCTTGCACTTGCCTGCTCTTGAACTACCGTACCTTTAAAATGCACATTGCTTTATTTCACATTTTAACTCTTATTTGTATTCAATTGTATGCATTTTATTTGTTCTTGTGCACCTCATTTCTTTTCTTTATTTTTAAATGTTCCTTTATATGTGTTTTTATGTGGAACACGCACTTTGAGCTGCCTTCCTTGTGTGAAAGGTGCCATACAAATAAAGTTTATTATCATTACTATCATTATTCATATTAATGGTGTGAAGTTTTTCACAATTAGTGTATGAATTCGGAAGTTATGGCCACAAACATGTTTTGTGAGGTCACAGTAATCTTTGACTACCAACATTTTATCAGTTTATCATTGATGGTCAGTGAAAGTTTGCGCTAAAGAGTCTCTCAAGGTGTTCTTCAGGTATATCACGTTCTCAAGAATGGGACGTATGTACGAATGGACAGACAACGAACTCGGACAACTTTTACGGTGGCATTAAATGAAGTCTGCCCTCCCAAAAACAAACTATAACATCAGTCACTTTCAGAAAGCGCTCTGAAATGACACGTTTATGGTGAAGTGACAAAGCGCTCTGTGACGGGGGCAAAGGAGGAAGTTTGGTGATGTTATCGTAGGGCATTAAGTCTTTGAAGAGAGACGAGGTCGCGGAGGGAGGACGGGTCCACGTCTTTAACATTGGAGACCACTGGTCATTACCCAAATTTAATCACAGACTGGCACATCATAAAACTGATTTATTAAGAGTTTTACAAGGTACAGACAAATTATGTTCTGCAGATCCGGGTGTCAAGATTAGAAATGGTTCTTTCCCAAGGACAGTTCCCAATAATAGATTTTGTGTTCTAGGACTTGTTTTGAAAATGACGATTGTTGCTACAGTTTGGTTTTGTAGCTGTGTGGTCTTTTTTTTATTTGAGTCTGTGGGGGTTGACCACTTTTCTTTATTGTTTGTGTGGATTGTAGAGCAGGTTTGGAAAGGTTTTCTCCAGTCAGAAGAACACCTCAACCTACTGAAAAAGTTCTAAACGTTCTACTAATAAAGACCTACACTCTGAAGAAACCATCTTACGATCTAGGAACCAGAGATTTTGAATCAACTGCATAGTCCAAATGATGAACCAAACAAATTGCCGTAAACTAATAATTAAATTGAGTCATTATTTACAGTCGTAGATTAACTCTTTTCAAGATAATTTATGGAATTATGAGATTCATCCATATTGCTACAGTACTTATTTTCATCATTTTAAAGCCCAAAACATAAAACTCTTAAAAGCTTCCACTGACATTGAACCACTAAGAATGCCAAATATATGTTTTGAATTACAGGAAACCTGGATGTAATGCACAGCACTTCAACGCGTTAACAGCAGTACAGAGACAGGCTGTTAATGTCTGCTGATGAACTATGATTACAGCTGTTTACCCACCGGGGCAGCCGAGCCACGTCTGAGTGAATCAAACCTCCAGACAAATGCTTTTAAACTGACATTTTAGTCCTCTTCTTATGTATGCTTTTTATACACCCACTTCTCCGGCTCCGTCACTTTGTCTGTTCGCCTCGCTCTATCACTGTCTCCCTTTGTCTCTCTCTCTCCGTTCAACTCTCTCTCTCCTTCCATCACTCTATAAACTGTGGGAATGATGGATGCCTCTGATTGCCGGAGGCCTAAGAGTCCAGCGCACTAAAGCCCGAGTGCTGTATGGAGCTCTGTGCCATTAAAAAAAAACACCTACACATTGCAGAAATAGCCACGCATGATCACTAAGTAAACAGAGGTCTGCATGGTCAGAGGAAGCTGGGGTGAAAGATTGCAAAACTAAAACTAAAATAAATGATACTAAATCTATCAAAAACACCGATTTTTTTTTTTTACCACTTCATTTTTGTGTACTAAAAAGTGATTCACGGACGTCTCGTTCTTAACAGTCGTGTTAATGTAAAGCTTCATGATCTTTGTGAAACTCTTATCCGCTATTTACTATTGCTACTTTCAATGAATGTCAATAACAGCGACATCTGAACAGAGAATTAACCAACCAATCAGCAATGAGCCCAGTATATTTATATCCAATTTAGGAGCCAACATGTGTAAAGTAATGTTTAGAAATAGAGTGAACTGTGCAAATTTTAGTGAGCACCATGATTAAATTAAAAAATAATGGAAAAAATATTTTTACCTTGACTGAATTACTGGTAAATCCCTCCCTCGAGCCATCAAATGTCATTGTCAGAATGCAGTTACAGTAATCCCTGTTTGATATTTTACTTTAATATAGATTTGAGATCATATCACCCCTCCCTTGCTGCAGTCATACTCCCATGTTGCTAAGCTATGTAAATGACAGCAGGATGAGTGATACCAGCACAGATCTCTACACAAGGTTGCTTGCGGTGAGACAAGGCAGCACTCAGGTTTGGCTGTTTCTGTCACTGACACTGTCCCAGTAGGCCAAAGTGAGAAGACGGGAAGAGGAGAGGGGGAGTAAGATGAGAGGAGATGAGCATGACTTTGAGGTGACGTAGAGTCTTCCACGGCAGACTCTTGTCTGTCTGTCTGTCAGGGGTTAATTCTAACTCCCTTTCTGTTTGAGTGGAGTGTCTGACGAACTGAGTGGAAGAGAAGAGAAGAGAAGAGAAGAGAAGAAAGAAAGAAAGAAAGAAAGAAAGAAAGAAAGAAAGAAAGAAAGAAAGAAAGAAAGAAAGAAAGAAAGAAAGAAAGAAAGAGAAAATGTAAAAGTGTGCGTGTTTTTCCAAATGTCCAGTGAGACGATGAGGACGGCCGTGCGTTGAGTCTTCCTCTTCCTCCCCCTCCTTCTGCAGTGTCCTTGGCTGTGTTCCATCCAGATGGGCCCTGGTTGCTGCAGCACCTCTCAGGATGACATGGGCCCCAGCTGCCTACAGCTGCTGCTATTCCTAGGCCCGTACCCGATTCCACCTCTAAGAAACCTGATACCACCTTCAAACGCGCACATCTGTCAGGCTGGGCATCCGAAGTGCAGGTACAAAGGAAGAAGTCGTTTACTTTGGTGGGTGATGATGAAAAGCTGCAAGAACTGCTCTTCAGTGTAAGATTGTTGCAAATATAATGTAAAGGACATCTGTTAATTATTTTTATTTTTTAATCAGACTACAGGCTGCTGACCAAAGAAGCATCAACGTCCACGACAACACAGAATGATGCAGACATGATCAAAGGGTCGGGGTCAAAAACCAGATAACACCTTTGTCTTCCACACGTTTACTCTTTTCTCCTCGCATGCTTGAAATCTATTTTCCATTTTGTTGTCTTCGTGAGATCCCCGTGGTGGCTGGAAATGAAGAATTAAGACAAGCGCACAAGAAAACAAACCAAGTTGCAACCAAGTCAGCGAACACTGCAGTCCTCCAATAACAACACTTCTTGATAAAAGTCTATTTTCTCTGCACACTGTCTCCACATGATGTTATCATTTTTCTTTAAATTCAATAAAGCCTTCTCGCGCCGCTCAGATGAAAACTGTATAGTTTCGAGATGAGCACACAGTTTTGTGCAAGTTTCCCATATGAGGCCGGCTCCTGCAATATGACTTGCTGAAATGCGGAGGATGTACTGCTGTGCGAAGCTGTTATGAACACGGATCATTATTAAACCTTGGGCTTTGTTTTGATTTCCACCAACGAGGAGCAGACAATTATCTGCTGAATAAACGAGACATCTTTTTTTTTTTTTTTTTTTTTATCCTTTCAGTTAAGTGTTGGTTCAAGCTTTTATAATCAGTCTTTTCCAATTTGCAGAGGTTCGTCCTTAGCAAAGGAACACATCATCCACCATCTCCATCCCCTCCTGTGTTTGCAGCCTTGGGCGAGAGTGACCTTAAGGCCTCGGAGGAGAAAACATTCGAGATACGTTCCCCTCAAACGTTTGGGAGGACGTGATGAGGCCATCTTTTTACAAACTGTCATTGTGTGATATTTTTTTTTAATTTCCCTGAATTTAAAGAGCAAGCCACTTCAGTGAAGTGCTTCCACTCCTTTTAACGGAAGTTCATTGTCAAAATGAAAAGTGTGCAGTGCGCATTGGGCTTCTTTATACATCGTGGCAATGAACACTTTTAAAGTGGAGAGCGATTCCACAATGTGTCATATCTCACGCTCCATCTGCTGCTCCGCCATCTCTCTGTCTCACCCATGTCTCGTATGAAAGACGGGGCATGGGTAAGGGACTGCAGTGAAAAACAAGAGGGATCCCGCCACTCTGCACCCCAGTGGAGCAGAACAGGGTACACATGTAGAGTCATGACCACATTCCAGCTCCTCTCTAGACCACTGACATGGGGACATGTCAGAACAGCAGCTCTTGGCCCCCTGAGAAAGCCAGACAGCTACACTGTCCCTGTTTTGAAGGGACCATATACTACCAGTGCACCGCCACCACCCGTCAGCTAACGCCTCTTTTCTTTTCGTTTGTTTGTTTGTTTGTTTGTTTGTTTTTTGGGAATGCTCTTTTTGGTTGGCAGTGAAACGTACTTTTTCCTCCTGCTAATCTCCACAGTGAAGATTAGAATGAAATCAGCCGTGTAACATTGCTGTTAGACCGTTATTAGTTGTTTAGAGACACTTCAGCAGGAAAACAAAAGCTTGTGGAGAATTGAAAACGTGGACGCTCAGATTAAAAACGGTCTCGAAAACCACCGGGGTCCCCAGTCCCTTTTTAACACAGGCACTATCTAACTTAACAATTATAAAACATGCAGTTAAAAGCCCAAAAAACATTAACGTGAGGGAGTAGCTGTGGAACTTGCACTTGTGTGCATTCAGTAATTAATTAAGTTAATTAAGCGCGAGCACTCGTGTGCCTGCCCTGCGGTTGGGGGGGCAAAGTGAATATTTTCTGCTTAGTGGTAGTCCTCTGTACCAAGTGTCTCCCTGCCACACTCACACCAGAACATGCTCTACTGGAACAGCAGATGACAGGATGCTGAGCACATCACAACGGTCCGTAACACAAATCACGGGACATGCGAGGATAAATGGGAGGCAAGATGTCAAGAGACACACATTACAGCAGCCAAACATAATGTATAGACTGCAGTGTCCCCACAGCACACCGTGACAGGGCAGCAGCCGTGGCCAGGACCAGCTTTACCAAGACGTATTTATAAAGCACCGTCATCGCTGTAATGTCTAGTGTCTAAATACATACAGTTGAAACCAGAAGTTTACATACACTGTGCAAAAAGACACATAACACTTTTTTTTCTCACTGTCTTAAGTTAAATCAGACTAAACCTCTCCTGTTTCAGGTCCGTTAGGATTACCAAAATTATTTAACTTTTGCTAAATGTCACAATAATGAGAAAGAGAATATTTTAGATAATTTTTCATTACTTTCTTCAAGGTCAAAAGTTTACATACAGTTCCTTAGTATTTAGTAGCATTGCCTTTGAACTGCATGACTTGGGTCAAATGTTTTGGGTATCCTTCCACAAGCTTCTTACAGTACTCTGCTGGAATTCTGGCCCATTCCTCCTGACAGAACTGGTGTAACTGAGTCAGGTTTGTTGGCCGCCTCGCTCGCACACGCCTTTTCAGATCTGCCCACAAATTTCCGATGGGATTCAGGTCAGGGCTTTGTGATGGCCACTCCAAGACATTGACTTTGTTGTCCTCAAGCCACTTTTTAACTATTTTGGCAGTATGCTTAGGGTCATTGTCCATTTGGAAGACCCATTTGCGCCCAAGTTTTAGCTTCCTGGCTGATGTCCTGAGATGTTGCCTTAATATTTCCAGGTAATGTTCTTTCTTCATGATGCCGTCTATTTTATGAAGAGCTCCAGTTCCTGCTGCAGCAAAACAGCCCCACAACATGATGCTGCCACCTCCATGCTTTACAGTTGGGATGGTGTTTTCAGGTCTACAAGCTTCCCCCTTTTTCCTCCAAATGTAACAGTGGTCATTATGGCCAAACAGCTCCACTTTAGTTTCATCAGACCACAGGACATGTCTCCAGAAGTTAAGGTCTTTGTCTTGGTGTCTTTTTGCAAACTGTAATCTGGCTTTTTTATGTTTCTTTAGGAGTAATGGCTTCCTTCTTGCTGAGTAGCCTTTCAGCCCATGTCGGTGCAGAACTCGTTTTACTGTGGATAATGACACTTTCTTACCAGCTTCAGCCATCATCTTCACAAGGTCTTTAGCTTTTGTTCTGGGGTTGATTTGCACATGTCGGACCAAAACACGTTCATCTCTGGGACACAGAGCCCGTCTCCTTCCTGAGCGGTGTGATGGCTGGACATTCCCATGTTTATACTTGTGTATAATTGTTTGCACAGATGAACGTGGCACCTTCAAGCATCTGGAAATTGCACCCAAGGATGAACCAGACTCCACGATTCTCTCCCTGATTTCTTGGCTGATTTCTTTTGACTTTCCCATGATTTCAAACAAGGAAGCAGAGTGTTTGAGGTGTGGCCTTAAAATACATCCCCAGGTGTGCCTTCAATTAACTTACATGTTGTCAGTTAACCTATCAGGAGCTTCAAAAGCCATGACATCATCATCTGGGCTTGCCCACGTTGTTTAAAGACATAGTACTTTTGGTGTATGTAAACTTTTGACCTCAAAGAAAGTAATATAAAATTCTCTAAGAAATTATCTTTCTCATTATTGTGACATTTAGCAAAAGTTAAATAATTTTGGTAATCCTAACGGACCTGAAACAGGAGAGGTTTAGTCTGATTTAACTTCAGACAGTGAGAAAAAAAGGGTTATGTGTCTTTTTGCACAGTGTATGTAAACTTCTGGTTTCAACTGTAGATACACTGAATGTTGTTCAGCAAGATATTAAAAGTCTACTGTCGGTTCTCTTAGCAAAGGCTGTGATTTATTGGCACTCACCACTGGGCAAACACTATATGGACAGAGCTATTTTAGTCATACGCTAATTTCCTCTCAGTACATTGTGTTCTACAGTAGAAGCCAAGCAGCAGATTATTTTAAGTGAGTATCATGTCATGCACGGCGTGGAAAAAGAATGATGTGTCATCTGATGAACATCACTTCCTGTCGTCATTTTTCAGCCACCAAATGATTTGGTGCACACTGAAGTGTTCACCAACATTCAGCAAATGGCCAAACTAACAATAAATCAGAAAACAGCAGGAAGAGTACGCCCCGGACCACTGAGTCAGCTCGAGAAACTTCCTGATTTATTTTCGTCCGAGCCATCAATCTCCGCAATTCCGTCAGAAAAACAGCAGTAGCTTCCGAATCCACACCGCAAGTCTTCCTTCAGTTCATAGCATCTAATGAAACTATCATTTGAGGTTTTGGTTTATGTTTGGTGGTCAAAGTTTTCAATGGCAAGATGCATTTGCCCGCATTGCACAACACAAATCCTCCTACTGCAGCATGTGTCCTCTGGGGCTGAGAGAGGCCATGCAGGCAACTGCAGATGGAGGATCACAATTTCCACATGTTCCACGCCCTGTTTTATAAAGCCTCTCAAGCTGTTAAAAGAGTGCAGGAGTCTGCTGCAGGACTGAATTTAATTGCTCATAGTACACGGACGTAGCAGGGATATACTGTTGACATTCATGTGTCTGTGCAGCAATAAAAACCTTTTCCATCTCGCCTCGTCATCCAAAATCGGACCACGATGCACTCCCAGGCCTCTCGGATAGATAAATGAGTGTGATTTGTTTTGACGGATCGGATATGGAAATGGAGCCACTGGCTGAGAGAGGTGACGCGATATCAACAACAAAAGTCAAGCAAAGAGGCGGGGAGAACGAGGAGCACCCTAGAGAGAGATCCAAAAACAGGACTACCGCTGATGATAGTTTGTCAAAGGACCAAAAAAAAACACAAAAAAACTGACGTGACACATTGATGCATCAAAAAAAAACAACCAGACAAAACATAAAGTCTTGTTACGTGGATACAAAACGCACGCATTTTGGAGATGCGTATTGACACACAAACACCCCAAAAGTAAGACAACCCACAGCTGGTGTCTTGTGCTATATGAGCAGCAGTTATATGACAAGGCAGTTCAGAGGCATGAGAAACCGGTCACAAAAAGAAATGTAGTGTGTGAGCATTCTGACCTGGAATTTTGAGCTTTGGTGGCCGAACCACCTAAACACAGCAAGAGTGTGCTCTAACCTGCACCGTGAAAGCATTATGAATGGTCTTTACCAAACATGTCCACTAAAAAGGCATTTGTCAGAACCTTCTAAAGTTGGCAACTTGAGCTGGCCCTCAGCATGGAACACTTCCTGAGGGCCAAAGGTCTGAGTGACCAGGCCAGGTCACTCAGACTGTGTTGGGCAGTCGGGTAAGGGTTAAGGTCACAACTTGAGGAAACACAAGACATCCATCTAATCTTCTCTGCCTAAATGAAGGAATCCATGACCTCTGCTACGCCGCACAAGAAAACACTTGAGCCCCAAAGACAGCAGCATATATATCATGAATCATTAAAGGCGTTAATGACGAGAGGGTTGGGTCGGGGAAAGGACGAGTAAAAGGGCAGCCGTTTATTTTTATCACAGAAATTACAGGTAAATAAATGATCAAGGGCAAATTCAAAACTTTGCTAACAACCTCAGGTGTCCGATGTGTGCGTTAAAGGTTTCTAAGACAGAAGAGGGCTGGGATTTCCACAGCAGCTGGGGCTAATTATACCGCGATAGCACCAGAAGCTGTCCAGCAAACAAAAGCGGAGTTGAGATGTAGGACAGACGTATTGGATATACAGCTCGAAACATTAGCCTCCTATTCAGCTATGAAACCTCCTACCGGTCGAGCGGGATGACTGAGGACGACAGGGATGCCTAATGTGACTTTCATTAACGACATGCTAAAGGCTAGGAGCTGAGGCAGGCCAAGCTCAAATTGAAAAGTGTTGAAGCATAACTGTGTCGGATGCCCAGTTTCCTAGCCCCCATAGTCTGACTGATTGAATTCCTGCCTCGCCCACAGAAGGAATTCCTAAGCTTTGCTTATTCCCACATCAAGTGGGTGGGTTCGGCTGGTTTGAAGGGTCTAACTAACCTGCCGTGAACCGCCAATGTTGCACAAAAGCGAGTCCATAATAAATTAACCTTAAGGGCATCGTGTAGCAGTAAACCAATTCTTTTTATGCCTTTATTTCATATGGTGACGGCGGAGGCAGAACGTCCGTGTGGGTTAAGAGGACCGGGGGAATGAACATGGGCTGAAGTTGTGCCAGTTCGGAGAGTCAAACCAGGGAGTCACTTCTCAGAGCACACGCACCAATGTGGTAAACACCCGAAAGCCTCCATTGTCGGGTCACCCACATTAAAGCACACCTAACAAACTGGAATAATTCTCTTGAGAACTCATACAAATAGTACTCAAGACAACCAATTAAACACACAAGACGACATAAGTATATGAAGTCAGGACCAAAATCTGGGATCTATTCAGTGGAAAATCTATGCTTTATTATTGATAATTAAGTGAACATTTAATAAAATGACCAAAATGACTTAACCTACAGCTGCTATTTCTACATTTCCTTACTCAGGTTGTTGGACCAGCAGCTTTTAGTAGTTGTTCGATCCAGACTGGGTTTTCTCTTTGGAACAGCCTCCACCTCCATATTAGGTCATTAGCTTCACTAAACCTCAATTGGAAACATCTTTATTCTATTTTCATTCACATTTCCAGATTAGACTAAATTTTAATTCTGACTATATTGTTTCACTATTAATGACTCCTCGTGTAGATCTCCAGTAGCTGTTCTGGCTAAATATTGTTCAAACTGATTCGAATTTTAGTTTTATGACTCCATTTTTAATCTGTCTTAATCTGTCTATGATGTGTTTTGATTCTGCCAGTGTATGCCGTCTTTAAATATGCTATTTAAAACCACTGACTAGACCCAAACATACTTCAACCTGAATTTACACCTTCAATTAGCACTGCTGCTCCTTTATTTCACAAACTGGTCGAGCTACCTGCGGCGGTCTACAGCTGTTCACACATCCAGTGGGGTGAGGGTCAGGAGGTCCAGGTAGAAGACGTGGTGCGATGCTGTTGAAGGAGCTAAATAAAACTATTTGCATACATTTAATGACAGGATGAGCCGAGGTGTCAGGCTGTAGGGGAGGATTGTAGCTGCTAATTAGTGGTAGAGTCTAAAATTTAAAAAAAAGACTCTCCAGCATGAAGGGCCTTGTTAGCTTAACAGTCAAACCTGAGTGGTCCGGCTGAGGGGTTGGCTGGCTGCTGCAGAGCAGTCTTCGCTCACTGACATCGATAGGGGCTCCACAGGAGGGTTCAGGAAACAATGGTGTTGACAAGCAGTATCAGGCCTAGCAGCATGAAGGCAGGGCCAAACGATTCCATTTCCCAGCCAATTCCATTATCAGGACACACAGACTTTACTAATGCCTGAAAACAGACAATACACAACCATCCTTCTAATTAAGCCCTTGAGCAGCGCTGCTTAGTGCACCGGCATATCTGTGTTGGATGCCTGCGAACAGCCTGATTGGATTCATCAGCACTTTTAATGTGCTCCTGTTTCCTCCCATAGGCCTCTAAAAGACTACCATCTGAATTCAATGGCCCATCCAATACATGCATGTTTAAAGCCCTGAGAGGCAGATTGGGGTATTGAGGCTGCCAGTTATGTCTTCAGGAATACGAAATCTGACAACCGCCCGTGTTAATGACAATGCGGACTAGAGACGAACAAGTCTGTCGAAAATTATTATCTCTATGTATTGTAATGCTAAACGCTGTGATCAAGAGCTTTTTATTATTCGCAGTTTTAGTAAACAAACAGCAGTATCTTCTTTCTTCTTTGGCAATATTAACATAAACCAAACCTCTACAAACATTGTTCTCTGTTTGAGCTCATATTGATAGTTTCCTGACCTTAATATAAACTTTGCACAAACGTGCAGCGATTTCCTACCCAGAACAACGCACATGAAACTAAAGTGGGAGGAGACAAGTTTGTTTGTATACCATTTGCATATTAGCCTTTTTAATTTAAGCAACATAACATCTCATAAGAATTGCTAAGAAAGTGCTCGAAAAACACAAAATAACCTCATTGCAAAACACATTTAGATGGAGGGTGTTTTGCACTGGCAAATTCTGGCGATTTGATATTTATCAAAATATAGCAGTTTTGATTCAATATATTGTGATATACTGTGTTTGTTTGGTTATTTTATATAATTTTAGGGGGAAAAAAATAATCTTGATTACCCCAATAATCTAACATGGTTACTTTGATTAAGTTATACACAAGAAACATCAAGCTGATGAATAAACTTTAAATCATAAGGACTTCTGTGGCAATAAATCATCAGAAGAAAAATTCCACAACTTTGTCCGGATAGTCGTGTAAAGTGGATTATTATGAAACTGTCAATACTATCTGCAATTAAGAAATGAAAGTCCGCTTTCTGCTCCTAAATTGACCAGCTCAGACCATAAAACGGAATATTATTGAATCTACAGAAGAAATAACATGAGACAATTACAGATGTGAGAAGAAGCAACACTGGCATAATTCTGATATAATAGAGATGGAGAGGGAGAGTGGATTCAGTTAAGTCCTGCTTTTTTTGCATTCTCAAGACGTCGAAAATGAGTGACACATTATCATTTTAGAGAGGCTCTCTTCCCAAAGATAAAAGACGTTAATGACCAAAGGCCGAGGAAGAGTGAGGGTCAAGACGGCGAGAGATAAACTGAGCGGAACAACCTAAAAATGGTCATTTAGTGAATGGCTTTGAAGAGATGTGGACCCACAATACCCCGGGGCGATCAAAATTAATTAAATGCTGCATGGCAACGCACATTTATAGTGTCTGCTTGTTTTTGTGTTTTTTTTAGAATGAAGCACATTAAGGATGTGAAAACTAAAAGCTCTCCTTTCTTTAATTTTCAAGAAAACTATTCTCTTTGGGGATGTGCATCTGCTCGAGTGTTTGAAATGACAGAGGCAGATTTTCTGTGTATAATTATATCCGGGTAATTAGCATATGTGCGAGGGTGAGTATATTCATTTACATTTCATAAAAAGCTCCTTTAATAACAAACGCTCCATGATTTCCTGATGACACATGTGGCTCTGCTGATGTGCTATTGGTGCTGATAAAGGAGTTTTAACATTAGACAATATGTCTGTGACACACCCAGCTTCAGAGGCATTGGAGCCGTTAAGCGAAAACCTTCATCATTCATTTAAACCCAAGTTACTTTAAGTGCTGTTGACCTCCGTCAAGTATTTCAACTTCTGTAATTGTTCTCGAGTACAATGAAGCAGCTTCCCCTTCTCAGTGCGTGCTTTCTCAAGATTTGTCCTCGAGTTCAACGACCCTCTATGGCACATCTTTACAAACCAGGCCGTGCACCGTGCGAGTCATTCGGCGTGGCAATCGAGCAAACCATAAAGCATCCAACAAAGTGACGAGCCGTGTTTTAACAAAACTGTGCATGAGTGCCAACAACATTCCCCCGAGGAACAATTAAGGTTTAGATGGAAATGATTCACTCGCAAAGATCCACACAGAAAAAATACGAGCAGCGATCAAGAAGTTCGGAGGTTCTTCCCCGTTGTGATGGGCACGGTGCACGAGGAGGCAATAACTTTCCCACTTGGTTGCGCTCCTGACCTGACACGACATTTCAAGTCTTGGACAGTGATCGTCTCAGACTTGGAAAAACAAATGTCCCTCAAAACACCTCGTTGCTTCATTGCCAAAGGCTCTCTGACGCATTCCACTGCAGGTTTCTTGGGTTTGACACACAGGTGTAAATGTGGATCAGGCGATGTAACCTGGAATACTCACTCATGAGGGTCATTGCTTTCCGCCTGCTCCGAGTTCACCGCTGTACTGCTTTCCGTTTGTGCGCGACAGAAGTTTCCTTAATTTTTTTGATTGTCCTTTGTACGACTGCATGAAGAAGTCTGAGAGAGACTGCAGTGCAATCAAAGGGAAATACAGTATGTGGAAAGAATAAATCTTTGAAATACCAGCATATTTCTGATCTGGAAGACGCTCTCCACTCAGTCCTTTTTCTCTCCATCAAGTTGACGATTAGCTGAACCCCAGATATATCGATAACATTTGCTATAAAATGGTGAAAACTTAACCGTGCATACAGGGACAAGGTAAGACTTTTCTCAGTGTGTTCATCAGAAAAGTGTCTCTGAATCTCATTCCTCTTTCTCCCATCACACACATGCAGTACGAAGGCCTTTCACCCAGGAATGTGGACTTCCAGCCAGAGCCTTTCCCCATCATGGCTTGCGGCTGAACTTGGAGTTCACTGTTTGAGGGGGCATCTGAACTGGTCCCTCTGCATACTGGGTCTGGAATGGAAAAAGCTGCCAATTTCCTCTTAAAACAAAAAAAAAAAACTAAAGGAGAAACATAAACCTTTTCAGTAACGGAGTTGCCTGCTGCGCACTGAATAAAATGTGGGTTTGAATTTTCCTCAAGGCAGGGGACCCCGACATAACTGCATCTCAGGTATAACGTACATATTTAATCCAACCGCCCTAATAAGTTTAAGTACATCTATCGACTATCCCAAGGTGCCTGTGGACTGCAGGCGGGAGAGGATATGGATACGCCTGTGCTGTGTCAGATACTGTGTAGGTTAGAGTGATTATGTGAAAGGTCAGGGTCTTTTTGCACCTCGGTGAAGGAGGAATGTGATAACAATACAAATTTCCCACAAGTCTGCACCGGCCATACCAATGCTGTGCATTCCTCCTGCAAACGCTGGCAAAAGACAAGTAAGTACAGCAAGTGGGCGGGAAGAACAAAGCGTATATTCACGGTGGAGCATGCACAGCTGAAAACGATGCAAAAAGACACACACAAAAAAAAAAATAAATAAATAAAAAATTCAAATTGATTGGATCTCTTTTCACAAGGTATACAATCATAATGACAGCAGGGTGTACCGTGAGCCGTCTGTCTGTCTGTGTTTGTGTGTGTGTGTGTGTGTGTGTGTGTGTGTGTGTGTGTGTTGAAGGTCTCCTCCTCCACATAAACACACCACACGCTCTACGTGCATATCTCTCCATCTGCTGGAAGGGATCAGGCCGGTCCTCCCTCCCTCCCTCTCCCCTGCTCTACCTCACTTCGCTAGAGGGAGAGATAGTGTAGATAAAAGAGGGCATTTAAGCACTGCCACTTGTGGAGAGGTCTCGTCTCCAAGCCTCCGGTGGTGTTCCGGCGCACAGCTGAGATTGAAGGCGAATCACAGACACAGCTCGAGGCCGAGCTGCTTTCTGCAGCAGTACCGGTGTTATAGACTTCTATGCGCACAGGCGCACAAGGAAGAAGGAGAGAAATGGAGTGGAAAGACTGAGAGGGAGGGCGGTGAACGGAAAGAGGACGAGGAGGATGAGGAGGAGGAGGAGGAGAGAGGAGAGGACAATATCTTTATCCATCATAACGAAAGACGGAAATGCTGAGGCTCCATGCCGCCTAGAATGCTAATATGCGAGACGCGGCCTGAAAGCAGCAAAGAGCAGGGCATCATGAAGAGACCGGGCTCGTGCAAAACACACGGGCGAAAGGCTAACTCCCTGACATTCATCAAGGGGCTCAGATTTGATTCCAAGCCAAACACAAGTCTCGATTTCTTCCTTCCTCGCTCGTTTCCTTCCAGACAGACAGTCGCGCAGATAGATACGGTCTATCTCTTCATTCCCCGACTTACATCCTGCTGGCCCCTGTGCTCTCTACAAATCTCTGACAGGGGGAAAGAAGAAAAAAAAAAAAAAAAAAAAAGGTGCCAGTAGTAATTCCATTGCTCATTATTCTTCATTACAGAGGAGAAAAGCACCCACGGCTAGATGATATTTGCTGTTAACTAAAGTTTCTGAGACAATTAAGCTCAGGTTGTTAAAATGAATCATTGTTGCGTCCATAACCGTGGAGGCCAGCAAAAGCGCCGGCATTTATGGTTTGTTTATTTGAACGCCTCCCGTGGATATCGACCCGGCCCTGTTGTAAACAGCAGGATAAGGCCCTCCGCGATCGTTGGGTGGATTTACTTTCTGCACAGGGATGAGCCATCCAATTGTGACCTAGATTAGACACGCAGGGTGGGAAAACACAGGCTCTCTCTTTCTAATGATTGCAGTAGATTTATCAGAGCAAACTTCTTCTTAATGAATCACATGACCGTTTCAACCTTTTTCCTGTGCGTTGGACAGTGCTGATAGCTTAAGTCTATATGGAAGATATGACTTGTAATTTCAGTCATTTCCTTGTCTGTGAAACCCTTATAAAAAGCATAGCCGTGTTCTTGCTGCTTGTTGTCCTTCCATCGATGACTAACTGTAAACATCAGACACTCGTAGGATCTGATGGGAACCGTTATTATGCTAATCTAAGCAGTTTCTGTTTCACACTCTTGCTGAAACAAGCTGCATAAAACTTGCTTCAATTGCCCCCAAAATGGAGACATGCCTTTTATGAATTTTGTTTTTCATTTTGTTCCTTCAATGCCTTTTTTTTTTTTTTTTTTGGGGGGGGGGGGGGGGGGAGGGGGGTTATTGTTGTGCATTGTGCGCAACTGGATCCTATATCCGGCTTAAATTAATTGGCCAACTTCCTTTTTAATAGGCCTTATGGTCTGCCTCTTAGGAGCAACCAGAAACTAATAGCCCCGGTCACGCTGCATGAAAACCATATAAACATCCCTGGCCCGTTTCACAGAAAAATATAGTTGCATTCCATCACTTTGGTTTTTTTTTTTTTTTTTTCCCCTCCTCCACTTTCTCAACTGATGAGACCGGCACTCTCTCTTCAAAGGCACTGCAGCTGAGACCATGATACATATTTATGTTGTCACGCTTGGCTGTTTATGGTTGGTATTTCACATTAAACCTTTGCCTGGTTTGTGTTGAGAAACAGGACACCTGAGAGACATATGGTGGGGAGCTCTGCCGATGTGAGCATGAATATGCCAAACCTGAGAGGACATACCAGACACACACACACACACACGCACGCACGCACGCACGCACACCACACACACACACAAGTGCAATTTCTAGGACCTCGGTTAGGCCTCTGAGGACTCTGGTAATACCCTGCATAATACCCCACATCACTTACCGAGAGCAACTGCAGCAGACAGACTCATTTAGAATGGATGTGCTTCAGGCAGCTATAAGGAATTCTATTATTGCTCTCAAAGAAACCAAGTATCTATATGGAAATTTTTCTCTGCCTAATGTATGGCTCTGCTGGATAGTTACACGATAATTCCAGTGTAATTAATGGTTTCTCTGGACAAGGGGTGATTAATGCAGAAGCAGCCACTGAGCATATATGAATTTTTATTTCCAACTATTGGAATATTTATCGAACATTTTGGTTAACAAGTTTAGTTTCCAAGACGGATTATAGGGACACCACAACGATTTCATTTTTGCACATTTGTTTTTCTGGAAGCCTCTAGTATACGACAAAAACATAATTGCAGGTGGACTACATGGTCATTTTACTGTGCACAAGCACACATGTTGAAAATGACAAAATGATTATATTTAATGAACCAAGACAGACCAAACATTCACAGCAGCTGAATAACTAAACAAAAAAAAAAGGCAAACGGCAAAGCATAAACAAGCACTTTTAAAAAAAAAACATTGGTCCTTCCAACTATAATAAGAGTATTTAAGTTAGTAATAGTACATGGGATCTTCTTGAAGTGAAGAAAGCTCAGAATAAGCGTCCAAAGTGAGAAGAAAAAAAAAGATGATAAAACAACAAAAGCAATTATAAATAGGTTTTATTGAGCCCTATTCAAATGATATGGATGATAGGTGATACTTAATGTATATATACTTAACATATGTCCAGTATTTTGAATGACACAACCACATTAAGCGAGTTTCAGCACTCTGCTTCAAATTCCGGCAAAAATTCTTTCCACACGGCCGCCTGCAAGAGTCGAGCAACGCTTCTGCAGTACGTGAACGCATATTTAGGTGCAACAGAATCTGCACATCTCCGTTTCTCGGTCTGCCCCCCCTCCCCCCCCCCCCCCACCCAGTCCATTTTCTCCATTTTGCCATCTCACTCACCCCCTGCCTCTCCATCACTCCTCTTTCTCCATCTGTTATTAGCAGTTCTTTAATAATGAACCCTACAGGCGTTCTCTTCATTAGGCAGGCGAGGGGAGAGAGGCCAGCTCGCCAGGCTGACCCTGCTACACTCTCCTCATCGGGGATCTGGCACAGGAATTTTAATAGGAGAGCAACGCAGGCAGGCAGGTCAGTCCCGGAGACACACTGTGCATGCCAATCTGAGCTGACCAACCGGCGTGAACACAGCGAGTGTGCTGCGCTGCTATAGCCTGACAGTCTGTAACGAGCACGGAGGAAGGGAAGGCAGACGGCGAAAGGATGACGGCGGGCGGGAAAGCAGTGGTGAAGGGATCAAGAGGGAACAAACGCCGAGGCACCGAGTAGCCAGTCAGGTGAGAGGAGAGGAGGGTCCGCGGGAAGGCCAGGGTGAAAAGGAGCCGGTGGCAAACCGAGACGATCCTTGCGGTGCTCGCCATACTAATGAAGCAGGCAGAGTTTTCGCTAACTTCCTTTTACCTGTGGTTATCATAACACTCGTTAGAAGAAACTATAAAGACGTGGATGCAAAAGGTGGGCTGTTACGAGTTGTAATATTCTACAAAAAAATGTCACTGTGGGAAAAAGAACGAGCTGTATTTCACGTCCCCTAAACCAGCCACCAGAGGATAAGCTATATAAAAGGTGTGTTTACGGTGGGATTTTAGAACTACCGTGTTGGGCTGGTTAATAAACCTTTCGGTCTCCTTCTCCATGCTTAAACAGTCTGCCTTTGAGCTTGAACTTTATAATCGGCCATTTTAAAAATGCCGTGCCCTGAACAGCACAGGTGATTTGTTGTATATCCACCACGGGGCCAGTGGATTTTCTTTTTTAGCTTTCCCCCCGCTATGGTAATTGTCACGTCGACCTTGATGCAGATAGGATAAATGAAACATATCCTCTGTCAAGACTCTGCCATTAGTAGCGCCACAGAATTACCTCATTTCCTCTGTGATCTCTGTAAACACTTCGGATTCTGTGCATGCCCGACCACTCTGCTATACTTCCCGTGATTTCCATGAGAGCGCTCACACCGGCGCATCGGTCCAAGAGATACTGCATGTGCACCTAGCTGAATACATCAATCCATCTTCACTATAAATTGTGTTTTAGCTTTCAGCCAAGAGCAAAACAGCTTCTTGGGGAGAAGCTGAGACTGTTTGATAAACCAGAATAGGTTGTTTTTTTTTTAGTTTTTTGATTTTATGATCGGGCTCAGTGAAACAGGAAAAAACAAGTTTCACATAGTAATACGTTGTCTGGCTTTTCAGTGCAAAATGACCAGTTTTGCTTGGTCTGTAGTGACCTAAATTATTGTTCGTGTTAATTCATGTATATATACTAAATACAGTATCTCAAAAGACCAGAAGAAGAAAACAGAAATTGAAAATGTATTTGTATTATGCCATTATACCGGACAGCAGACTGCAGATGCAATTTGCAGTTTTCTAAACCCGACCTGCCTTAGGTACCTTTTGGAGGATTTCCATTTTGCCACATCAAATGTTTATCACGATAATGCCGGCAAATCCACCACTTGAAATGCTTTGCATTTTTAATTTTTTTTTTTTTTTTAAAGATTATAGATTTTAGATAGTGGTAGACAATCAGATTTTACTGTGTAACAAACCTGCAAATAAATCCAGTTAAATAAGTTGGTTCAAAATGTCGTCGTTGACTGACTTCTTATTTCATGTTGACTCGTAAAATCAATCAGAAAGGCTCTTGATGGCTACATACAGCTAAAGGACACAGAAATAAGAAACCGTATTTTATATTATAAGAATAAAAAGGAAAGATGTAAGCTTAAACTGTTCTTACATTTCAACATAGCCAAGTTTAGCTTCTAACAAATTTTCACACAGTATGTTTTGACTTTCAGCATTATGAGAAAAGGCTTTTAGGATGGAGATTGAAAATATGTTTGGCAAACAGTAGTAGATAGAGCAGCTAACATTAAGATAAGATAAGAGTTTATTAATCCCACAGTGGGGAAATTTAGTATACTATAAAAATCTGCTAGCATCAGAACCAGTTTCTATACAGTGGGGAAATACTACACAACAGATCTTCATAGGGACTTTTATTTCCAATGGGACCTGAAAATAATATTGGTAGTTAATGACTCTTGTCATTTGAAATAACCCCTTAGTCACTATTTTATGCTGTGAACTAACTTACATTAGAGAGTCCTTTTGTCCTTTCTCTTTAGTTTTAGGTTTTATAAAGGCTAAAAAGAAAACAACTCACTTAAAGCACCACTCTTCCTCCAACTACTTCAACATGTGGAGAAGCTTGACAGATGTTTGCTCAACTTTGATTGGACAATCACCGTTCAGGGTCGAGGTCAGTTTCTGTGATAGAAATACGTTATCTGGCTCGGCACAGTGACTTTCCCACATTTCTTTTAATATTGGACAAAACAGGATGCATTTACCATCAAAGAAACCACAGTCCACATTTTCCAACCTCACAGTCACATATCTGCCTCACCACCAGAGACCATCATTTGCTTTTTACAAATAGTATATTTAGATAATGTCAATAAATCTGCAGGAGGAACAATAACAATACATGAAACCAGAAAGAGCTAATGAAAATAAATCACCCCTCTATGAACAAATTCTCTCTGATTCAGTTCCATTACTGAGCATCGACTGTGGTTTCCATAACAGAATATGGGCAAAGTCAAGTTCTGGTAATGTAGTTCTATGCGGAACATTTTTAGCACTGACAGCAGCCATAATTCACATTGGATCACACTGTAAATCCATAAATACATCACTTGTAATTGTCCACAGGCTGTCAGTGTCACAATCACAATCTGCCTTGTCATGTGTGGAGGACAGACACTTTAATGAAGAGCAGAGTACTGGGCCTTCATATTGTTCTCATTTCTTGCCCTGTCAGCTTTCCAAATTAAGAATGATGTTCCTATTTGTCTTACAGTTTATTTGTTGCAAAATGGTTGATTTAGTTCAAACTAACACATGGTTTGCAGCCTCTCCTATCAGTCCCAAGGCGGTAAATGCTGTGGCGAGAGCTTTGTTTTCGAAAAGTAAGAAGTGGGAAGCAGGTGGACAGAAAGGAAAACGGTGAACAATTTCATTCTTCAGGAGATATCTGGCTTGTGATCAAAACTGACACCCGCTCCTGCAGACGGACTGAAAGCACATAAACAAATGTCAGTACTTTAAAGAACAACCGACATAAAATTAAAAAAAATAAATAAATTAAAAAACATTACCCACCATGCATTTAAAATGTATTAGGTTGGACATTATCTTCACACACTTGTAACGGCCACGGCAGCGGTGCAGCGGAAATTTCCCCAGCTCATGAATCAGCCAATCAATCTACAGGATCTGCGTGCAATCAACATTGTTATCCCGCTGACAGATTGCAGTGCCGGGCCATCAGAGACTTTGAAATCGTATTCCAAAAACAAACTTTGATCGTCCTGCCCAGATGATGTAACTGAAAGTTATCCATTACAGGATGGCTGTGACATCACTCCCGAGTGAGCTCACGGCATCACAAAGAGCACATTCTGCCTCCGAATCCTCCCAGCGGTCCGTAATCTTGGCAGTGAGGGAAAAGTGGGGAGGCACAACGGCTTCCTTGTACGGTAATCATCCACTCATCACGGCAAAACCACCACAAAGCGCAAAACTTCGTCCGTCACCGAGCCAAATCTAAGCATCACTTTTCTTTATTTACGATGGTCGGTCATGATTATGGGCATGTTGACTTTTGAAAGCGCCGCTGTCTTCGCTGTCAGCAAACCGTTAAATTGCTGTACCCTGAAAATACAGACATCCTGGATATATTTATGCACCTCGAAGATGACATCAACTGCCGCGGCGTTCAGTGTTCGCGTTTTGTGCTGTGCGTTCGTCATTCACGTCAGTTAACGAGCATCATTACGGAGCCCGAAAACCTACACGGCGCTTACTGAAGGGATATTCTTACACCCGAAGGGAAACTTGTCGCTGCGAGGGCCTGAGAAACTCCGCATTTAAAACGTGCGTGCTCTCGCACGTGCGGGTGAGTGCGTGCGTGCGTGCTAGGGTACATACTGTCCATGTGTCGCGTCCAAGTCTCATATCGGTTCTGATGCATCAGATTACCCCATCAGAGGGAGCTGGTCCAGCGAGGCCATCGGCCCGACACTAATCCTCCTTTGATGAGTCTAGCTTCAGAGGAAAAGCACTGACATTTCGCACTAAGGCCTTCTCCCTTTTCTCCTGCCACGCACGGACGGAACTCGGCTCCGGTGAGACGCTCTTTCATCCCGACCTCGGCGAGATGAGGGTCTGGACTCAGATGACTGGTGGATTAGATGGCAGCTCACAAGAGACCCGAGAGACTGATGTCTGAGAGAAAGACTCGTGAGACGCGGCCTCGGGAGCGAGGCAAGACGCGGCCGAGGTCCTGGACCGGGGACGGTTAGTCAGGACGCGTTGGGGGGGGTAAAGGTCGTTGTGGAGATGTGGTTTCGGAGTCCAAAACGTAACCGGGAGGATTTCGGTTCGGCTTTCGAAACGGTCGCGCGGTTCGGTCAGAGTAGAAAAGCCAAAATCTTACGCATCGCTCGAGCTTGCTCGAGTACAAACAGCGGCAAAAACACCCTAAATATACTGTCCCGTTATTGGGTTCGACTGGATCAAATGAACGCAGTCTAATACTAAACCCTGCAATAAATCCTACCGTCGTGAGGAATATAATTCAGGTTCTGTTACAAAAAAGTTTCAACTGTATGGTTTGGAAGATGTAGATAGATAGTGAAGTCTCACGGTATTGCATTATATACAGATATGCATTCCTGTTTTTCTCGGTGATAAAACAGGGATGGACAGAATAATAGATATCCACGTCAGTGTAACAATACAATTCAGGAGCACCACAAACCGCAGCAAATCGAGACAGTTTCGAAATAATATTTACGTCGCCTTCGCGAGGGTTTACTGCAGGAGTATTTGGTATTAAAACTGCAGTCTACAACATGCACCGCACTTGCTTCAACTAACTGGCTGATCAGTGGTTTTGGATCAAACCCGACCGAGTAGACCGTCGCAGGTTACAGATCCACCGCCGAAAGGTAGGAACTAAAAGAACATAAAATGCCGAGATTTGTTTTACCACAGTACACAAATGACGAAACAAGGAACAAACGAGGACGCCTCCATAATATTCTAGCAAGTTCCCATTTGCTATTTAAAACGCATCAAGGAGTGGCGCTTAACATCAACACGCGCGGCACGTTCAACTTACCAACAGATGGAGTTCTTCCAGCGCAGCGGTAACCGGTAAGCACCTCTGTGTCATTACATTGACGAGAAAGAAAGAGCTGCTTTTGAAGTAAGGAATTGCTTCTTTGTTGATCCAAAAAGTCAGCGTGAAATGAAATGATGTAACGTCAAAGACGAATTTACAGTCCTTCTTTATTTTTTTACATTTGTAGCTCAGGCTACATTTTAAAGCGCTCTTCTGCCACTAAGGAAGCTCACATGGCCTCATCCATCCTTGAAATTTAACCTACAAGAGCATACCAGGAAAACGTACCGCCGTCACACTCTCACAACACTATTCACGGCGACTGATTACCGTTTTAGAAAAGAGTTCAGCTTGGCGCTATCAGAACGGGGGGTGGGGGGGGATTTATCATCTGAAAAAAAGAGAAAAAGAACGCGACCACGGGTGGTAAAATAGTGGTCAAATCTATACGGTTATTATCCCATTATTAACATCCTGTTGAATATGGAGCAAAACAGACAAAACGCTGAGGCTAGAAAATTGGACCATAACGGAGGAAGAGAGATCATATATCCCCAACGCTGGCTCCCAGTGGATCTTAGAGTTGTTTTCAAATACTGCTGATTACTTATAAAGCACTGAATGGCCAATTTCCTGTTTAGATTACTGAGCTTTTACAGTACGTTACCGTATCTCGCCGCTGTGAAACTGTGGATCTTCTGGGGGGGTGAAAAAAAAAAGTAACCGTTAGTCTCCCGAGTTAGACAACAGACCAAATGCGACCACTTTTTCTCACAACGATTGAGCTTTGGAATCGGCATTTGTTTTGAATGCTCCGTTCGTCTCTCCAGCAGCTTGTTTAGGAACGTTTCATATCAAGCTTTGCAAAATGAAAGGAAAAATACACACTTGTTTTGGGTTTTTGGTTGGTATATTTCTAAACTGCATAATTGTTTTGACGTTGTCATCTGCTATCAAATATTCAAATCTGCGAGGAACTGAAGAGGCTGAATAAATCAGAAAAGGTTTCAGTTCCTTTTCGTTCCAGCTTTCACCGGAGAATCACACTCTGAATCTCTGACTGCATATTTGAGATGGGTACTGAAATCAAAAATACAATTGGATATTTGAACTATCCGACTATTATTCGAAGAGGAAGTGTGTCTTTAACTATCATCTTTGATGGAGGTCATCTGATATTAAAGTTTCTTTGTCGGGGACTAAGCTAGCCATTAACTGCTGATCTGTGGATGGATGGTCTGCTCGGTGCTTTACTCTCAGAGAACTGGGAGGTAAGATATGCTATCTTAATAGAATTTGCACTGCATCTCATTTTCATATATTTGTGTTGAATGTCCTTGTCTTTGCACCTTCCTCCTGTTTGTACTGTAAAATCGAACATATTTTTCCGCTTTTTTCTTTTGTTGTTTAATGGCGTTTGGCAAACAGCTTTTAGGTGCATTGCCGCCCCCTTCTGGCACAAGTAACACATAATTAACAGGCCTCGGTAAAAACATGGGGAAATATACACGAGTCGCATTAACAATTCGATTTTTTTTATTATTTTTTTTATTATTTACTGACAACACGATAATTACGACCTATCCGTACTGTGTAGCATACAAAACCGCAAGATGACTGTTATTACACCCGTAGTAAATAGCAGGTGGCTGTGAGGGTTGGATCTCAGCCTCGTCTTTCCTAACCATTTCCTCTTGTTTACAAAAAAAAAAAAAACCTGTGCTCAACTACAAAAGTTACAAAATGTAAAATGCAAAACAAACAAAGTAAAAAAAATTGAAAAGAAAATGAAAGAAAGATCCCTGCATTTTGAGATCGGTCTTACGCCGACATCTCGTGCACGTGCATTCCTACGTATAACCAGGGAGTCACACCGCGCTAACCACGTCGCACAATCGCACCGCCGCTGTGGATTCTGGAGGAAAGGGTGAAAACACTTTTGCTTTCAGCACACAGAATCAATATCCTCATATACAGGTTTCAGAGACATGTTAGCTTTATGAACTAAAAGCTCTACTGCTGCTTCTGCCTCCACTCTGCTAACTTTGAACTGCAGACTTGACTGATTTAAGAAATAATAAAATCCTAATAGCTGGCCCTCTGGATGGCTATTGATTTCCCACAGCAGTGGCAGATCAAGAGGTACATTTATGATCAGACAGGGTGCAAGAAATTATACCATAGCACAAACCCACTATTGATTGGACAGAACAGTGTGAACTCTTAAAAAGTTAACCACTGTGTACACAGTTTTGCAATGCTGGGGGGCAGGAGAGGGGAGCGGAGGGGAGGGGAGGAGAGGAGAGGAGAGGAGAGGAGAGGAGAGGAGAGGAGAGACTCAGCTACTTCATTAATGTAAATAAGCGCTACATGAATTAGATTTATTGCGCTTCCATCACCACAAGTCAATCATTTAGGTTGATGTGTTGTTGTTTTTTTGTCACCGCTGATAATTATTTGCATAAAAACCTGCCGCCCGGGGGGGGGGGGGGGGGGGGGGGGGGCAGTCCTACTGCAGAGCTGCATCTGCATGCAGCTGTAAACATGCTAACTAGGACATCACAGAGAGACGCCGGGACGGGCAGAAGGACACTCAGCAGGAGACGGGTAAAAGAGGTAAAAGTCCAAAAAGGGGACAATAATGGGGAATATCACGCACTATATTGCATCCGTTTATAAAGTGAATAGGGAGATGAGTGTGTGTGTGTGTGTGTGTGTGTGTGTGTGTGTGTGTGTGTGTGTGTGACTGCCATTTCCAAATCCTCCTGTCTGTGTCTTCTCAAATACATTTCTCTCCTACATTTGCTTTTTTTTACAGTTTCCTTTCATCATATTTACAGTAATGTTGAAAGATACAACTGGTCAGGTAAAGAAAATAAGCAATAGATTTTAGATATTTTATCAGCTGTGACCATTTATTTTGTTGTAACTGTGTTTTAATAGCCGATTAAATTCTTCCATGAATTCGATATTTCAAAAATAAATTTCTTAAATATTACTACTTAATTGACTTGGAACGTGACAAGCACTTATCATGAATCCATAACTGCTGAACAGTTACACATAAATGATGATGAAATAAATGACTCCAATATAGTAGAAAATCTAAAATGCCCATCACAATCAATACATTTTACTTTGTTTTATTTAATGCTGCTACAATATTACTTTTATCTCATGAAGAATATATAGATAATCATATAAGGTTTTACTAAATGCCGCCTGCTATACCACGCCTGACAAAAAAAAAAATACCCTTATTGATGACATATTTACTATTGTGGGTTAATAAATCAACTTAAATTGCTATTCAATCCCTTTAAAATTTCAAGTGGTTTCTTATGTCTCCTCCCAACATCCTGTTTCAAAAGGAACCATGTAAAAATACGGATGCTCTCAAAATGCCATTTCATTGCGACTTCAATATTTGATGAAGCTCAGGCTGCAGCAGCCTTTGATGTATGCCAATAATGATGAAGGACTTCTGCAATGACTACGAGTGAAATGACCTTTTTTTTTTTTTTTTTTTGCCCCACAAGCAACTGAAGCTCCAACACGATAAACACAAAGTGATATTTTATATAAAACAAGATTGGCTTGTTTGGTTCATTAACCAAGGGAGCAGGTGAATAAGTGATTAATTGAATGAACAAATGACTTGGTGTTGTGGAAAAAGCGTGCTTCAAACACGTCCTTCCACAGCTAGGTGTGTCACTGCCTCCCTCTGGCACTGCAAGGAAGCACACACCTCACTAAGAAGAGTGCCTCCTACACCATCCTGGCTCTCTACAGACCTACATCACATCTCAAATAATGATGAAGAATTTCTTCTTTTTTTTTGTTCTTTTTTTTTTTTCATGTCCCGCTGTAAATCATGCAGAGGCTGTAATTTGTGCCACAGCTGCAGGTGGAGTCTTCAGCGTTTTGTAAAGACTGGAGTCTGTTTGCTGGTTTACTTGACAGTCCGCCTCAGCATCAGTCTGCCAAAATGTTAAGCAGCGCTCAACTGCAGCCGGAGTAGAATCGTCCGATCAGGTAACCTGAGTGAGCCGTCGCATGGTAAGCCGAGAAGAGACGCTGCCGGTTGTCTCGGAGGCATCTGGTGATAATGTGGTAAAAGGACCCCATTTATCCAAAACACATTACATGACCAAGGCGTGTTGACGTGAATCGGATACACAAGAGAGGCAAAAGTGGTTCGGCTAAAATAGGAAACACCAAAAAAAAAAAAAAAAAAAGCGAATCACATTTGCTGCGAGGGTCAATGTGGTGCTGACGCCATAGATGTCACTCAGGGGAGCTGATCTGATTGGGAAAAAAACAAAAAGGTCGAATAAGATCATCATCCGACAAGTTTGAGTGGTGATCTGAACGCAGTGAAGCTGCCAAAACTATTGAGGCAGTCGTACTATTATCTGTCCTCTGTCTCGGTGTGTTTGATAACAAAGGTCCTGAGCACCCTGACCAACATCCAGCACCTTTCTTTTTCGTATCACCCTTGCTAATCCACCGCCACTACACCCACTCGGTTCCCGTGTCTCTCTTTCAACCCCCTGCTCCTCCTCTGTCTGTCTCCACAGACTCTATAATGGCATTTGGTCACTGTAAAGAGCCATGATGGTGCTGTTAACTGCGAGGAGGGAGGCGGTTGTCACGGATACCTGATGCGGCATGGTGCTGGACCATCTGCCATGCAAAAGACAGCTCCCTGCTCACTGCTGTAATTACAGAAAAACCCAAGCAGCCAGTGAGCCCTGGCACACATGAGGACAAGAAGTATGTGTGAGTGACAGATAGAAAAAATGTAAAAAAAAAAAAAAAAGACAGAAAAATAACTGTGTTGTGTGACTGAAAACAAAACAAAAATACGCTGAAACTGCCTAAAATGAGCTATTAGCCGGTCCATAAGTTTAAACAAAATGGGGACATCAGGGCAAATTAAGACTTTTTTTTTTTTTCTTTTTTTTTTAAATAGACCCGTCTATTTTAACCACAGTACAGTATGTAGCATGGTCTGCTGTCATGCCTTTGTTTGTTGTTACCCATTGTGCTCCAAATAAACCAGCTGTCAAAAACTCCCCATTGAGCTCTATTAAAACTGGAAGTGTTCCTAATACACAGCGCGCTGAGCAAGGCAAGCGTGAAGGGCACAAACAAATAAACAGCAGCGAGAAGTTTCAATTAGTGACACCCACACTGACAGCAAGCATTAGCAGGCAAAGTTACTTAACTGGTCAATTTGGTTCACTGTAATTGGCCACATTTTGCAGGTGCACCACGTTTTTATGGGACCGCTGTGGGCTGAAAACTGCGTGTACACTGACTCCGCAAAACAAGACTCTGCAAGATATTTTGAAGGGGACGATGGCCAGATTTAAAAACCGGTACAGTTCTTGGCCGTTGTGGACACAGTCTCGGGACTATTGAGTGTAATATCTGTGGTTCAAATATACACGGCGTCCAATTCAAACAAGGAAACTGACGCACGAGTGCAAACGAGTTCAGGGAACATTTGTACAGCGTACATGCATAATTGAGGCGTGTTTAAGACTGCAGCGTAAAGGAGAGTACCGTATGTCCTGCAGCACAATACAACCTCCATTAACTCTCACAGCAGGTGAAGCGGAGAGAGGTGTGCTTGAACCATTTCATTTCTAATTAAATGCATTTCATCGAGAAAATAAACCATTACGTTCCTAAACTATTTGTGTGATGCCGTCATGATTACAATACAAGCTGCGCTATCATTTTCATTAGCGCGAGCTGTATAGTTATGACAGATGCCGAGGGACTGGACATTAGCTCTGATTCATGAGGCCACCCGTCGGGCTCAGCTCGGAAAAGCTAGCTTTCGAAACTGCGCACAGCAACAGCGGATAATGAAATCAAGACCGAAATGTATTTGTGTTACTTCCCGCAGCCAAAACCACACCGAATATTGCTGTCATTTGGCGACACCCAAAACTATTTGGATTAATAATGCTGTGGAAAAAAAAAACGTGTTTGCATTAAAGCGATATTGTTTAGTTTTAGTAGGCTCGTGAGCCATCTGTTTTTCATCTAGTACAGTTATTGGACTTAGTTTCTGCACCACACCCCTTTCCATCATCTGTTCAATATTCTATACATGTCGCTCGGAATAAGACACAGTATTGATTTGCATGCCTCTCTCCACATGGAGGACATAGATTATTTTGTGGTGATTTTCAGGAGGATTAAGGAGATTTAAAGTACTTAAAGGACACACGCGTTATGTTCCACCAACAGTTCTAATGAAGTCCAATAAGAAAAGAGTTAAATGAAGAAATAAAATCCAATAATTTTTTTTTCTGAGGGTCGGATCTGTCCCATTTAGGGTCTATTCATTAAGCTATAGTCGAGGGACTATTACAGGAGTATAAAAAGGATTTCTGCGGAGAGGCAGTGGATGAATGATGAATGATGAAAACAATAACAATGCCATAAGAATACCAACATTACATTTCCTGATAGGTCTGGCTTATTTTTATTTTGTGTGTGTGTGTGTGTGTGTGTGTGTGTGTGTGTGTGTGTGTGTGTGTATATGTGTATGTGATAGGCATGGCTTTTGACTGGAAATGACTCAATGGCTATGTGCATAAAACCGTGTGGCTACAGGATGTATAGCTTGTTTCTTTCACAGCCCCAGTTGTGACTATCAGACAAAGTCATTTGCCTCCATTTTTCCAGCTTGTAAAAAAAAAACAGAACGTTATATTTTCCCACAACATTGTGACAAAGTGCCGAAAGTGAAAGCACTATCTGATCAATTAATTATTGCACCTCAGCAGAATCAGATTCAATATCTTGTCTCACACTCGTTGGCACCACAGGCATGTCAATCAAACAGACATGTCCCCAAACATTCCCGCTGTTTGAGGCCTAATAACTAATTAAAAGATGGATTTATTTTCAGAACGACCAGCCAAAAACTACCAAGAAGGAACAACTTTAGCAAATGACGTCATTATGACTCGTGGAAAACAATAGTGACTTTGTATTTCACGAGCGAAGTTGAATGGGACTCTGTGGCGCCAGAGCCTTTTTTTGGTGCCAACCCCTCGCGGCCGTCAGCGGCATTGGCCTCACTTTCTAGACCCAGAAGATCCGATTTTTGTTTTTTACGTATATGAAAAAAAAAATTATTGCGCAATCACAGTTATTACACAATTTGTTTTTAAACCAGATTAAAAAGAAAAAAAGGAGAGCCCAATAACTTGGGAGGAGGCAACTTGTTGGATTTGCAGCAAAAAGCTGGAGATGTACAGAAAAAGGCAATTGAATTGTGAATTGTCATACAGATAATTCAAATAAAATCGCATGGTCACAGTATTAGTATGATTATTTTTATGACATGCAGATTTACAGGGATATTATTAGGTATTGTAACCACTACTCAGTTCCAGTTTAAATCAGCAACTTGAGTACCAAACTGCGCGCACACACACACACACACACACACAGACAGACAGACAGACTGACAGACACACACACACACACACACACACACACACAAAGAAACCCAATTCAGTGATGTTGGCAACTGCTCCGCAGTAACAAGACAAGTGTTTGATATTTACTTGCTCATACCAACGGCTGAACACGAGTAAAATCTCTCATGACGAGTGGCTTTTACAGTCTACATTCCTGTGCAGCAGCTTTAATCAAACGAGTAGCGGGAGAACGTAACTTCAGCTGTGGCTTCGACTCCTTTTCCTTCCTGTTTCTAATGTCCCGGCATCAGCACATAGTGAGGGTGAGCGGACTGGACACTCTGGAGCAAGGATCACAAACTGTCCCTGTGGGTACAGTTACCAAGGGCAACAGCGTAGGTCAGACACTGGCAGCACTGTGCTGCATTGACCAGGCAAAGAATTTGGTGAAAAACTGCGGCTATACTATTTATAATATAAAGGAAGAAAAGCAATTAGGAACCAAATGTGGTTTAAATTGCTTGGTGATCCAATTAAAACTGAAGCCCTGCAGACAGCAATGTGCTTCTAATGAGGTAAAATTAAAAGCATTAGCATTGCCTCTTCCCAACTGTCTCCCATGTAAGAACTTCCTCCTTCATATTTTCCTTCCTGTGGGCATGTCCTATTCTGAATGTCTGTAGAAAATAAATATGTATATTTGGAGTTATTATCACTCTCTAATTTACCGTAATGAAAGTGCTAGCCGGCGCTGGCGGATGAGCCATTTTAATTTAAGCATCGAATGCAGCCCTGCATATTAATGACCTTATTTGCATAAATCATGTCACTCCACTCGGGATTCCAATTAAACCCTTGATTAATTGCTCGGCTGACCCGTTAAATAGAATCCTTTAAGTGGTTCAACAGGCCACCGAAGCCTGTTGACACACACTCACACACACACTGGTGTAAACGCACACATGATTTACTCTGAATAAAATTAATCAGAAGAAAGGGATCTACTAATTTTGAAATGTGAACATGTTCTGAGAAGTGTGAAACCTGCAGGATGAAATGCAGAGCGAGCAGCCTGACTCACGGAGTGAACACTCAGTTCAGGAGGGAGACGCTTCGCTCGTCGAACGAGATAATGACATCAATGTCACCGGTAAAGATGAAACCCCACATCAGAGGAAGGCGTTTGTGGCTGCGAGATATTTTTTCAAAATGTCCTGTTTTACCGCGGTAGAGTACAGAGTAAGAACAATTCCACTTTGTGGAGGAGAAAACATAAAAAAAGGCTTGTTTACACGGACTGTAGTGAGACTTAAACATCCTACCCTCCCCTGACATATTAATTAAAATATGAAAGATTAAATTGTACACGCACACACACACACACACACACACACACACACACACACACTCTTGCATTTTCATTCCCCTCGACCAGCCACTAGTGAAAACACCTCTGTGGCTTTGTTGTAGCTGACCTGTTCTTTATATTGTGGTTTGTACACTCTGTCCAATGAAAGCTCGGAGGTATTAGCGCGTCCTCATTATTTTCACGACACCCTTATAAGTGCCGCTCGGCCGCAGCTGCACTTGTGTTCGAGATGCAGCAGCAACCGCTGCGCTTAATGGGCAGGAATTGGCAGAGCTCAACACCACGTCAGAAAGCACTGCATTTATTAAACGATGCTCCAAAAAGTAATTATTACACAGGAGACAGAATAATTCATCAGCTTATGACGGGAAGGTGTGAATATTATGATTGTGGCACATACCGGCCAATGAAACACACGAGCTGCGTCACAACAAACAACAGCTTCCATATCAAATAATGACGGCTTAATGACACAATCTTCTCGGAAGGTACTCGAAGCTCCCCGCTGCGGGCAAGAGCTGTTTACAGCTGTTACCACGGCAACGGCAAGTACACGGGAGCGTTGTAAACCAGCCTTCTGTCGGACGCTGTAATCACCGAACAACGCGGCGTCTCTGCAAAGCTCCGTGTTGTTTACCTTCCGTCTCCTCGCAGGGATTCTCACCAATAACATTTACATCACAACAAAAAACGGAGACCAGCGTAACTTCGCACACACCGGCCGCAAAGCCGAGCGCTCAACGAGACGCGCAGGGATTACACAACGCCGACCGCAGAGCCGACGAAGTCACATGTCACAGAAATAGCTAGAAATATTGTAGTTTTCTTTCTGAACATAAAAAAAAAAAAAAAAAAAAAAAAACAAGGGCTCAAAGTCACAACAAAATTCCCTGAGTCATAAAAGTGACGCAGTTTCACAAAAATCTAAGTCTTTCACTGTAATATAGAAGATGTAATAATGGCCTTCTTATGAAATGATATTAATTCAACACGTACCGTATGCACAAAAACATCTTGCGTCTGGAAGATGATGTGGACAGAGGAGGGTAAAAAAAAAAAAAGCCTCTCGGACTGCAAATGCGTTATTTCTTTTTTCAAATTTCAAGCTACCGCAAATATTGTTAAATTTCAGAGTTGACTGTAAGAAGGAAAAACAAAAATCCCAAAATTCATTGCTTGCCACTTCTTCTCAAAAGTGCAAATCCTGCTTTTATGAAAAAAGATCCGATTTACAAGAATATCCCTTTTTTTTTTTTTTTAATCTCTCGGATGTTATTCTTGTCATTTTTCACCGTTATCAGACTTTCAAGGGGTTTTTTGATGCACAAAATAGCAACAGATTAACAGATAATGAAAATGTTTTCGTCACATCCCCAGTTGTCATTTTGTATTTCATTTTTCGGCGATACAATCACAGCTCTTAAATAACTTAAGTTGAAGGTTGACCCCCGGCTTTGAGGCCAGCCCGCCCGAGCCGAGCCGGGCGCGTCGGATTAATATGCACCTACGTCACGAATGCTGTTTGTGCAGGGTTTTTTGTTTTTTTTCCCCTCATCTTCCGGCCGTACCGGAAGTGAGAACCGTGGAGCGAAAGAGGCCGGCGATCGAGGAAAGCCTGAAATATAGACTCGACTTTAAGGACTTTCTTTCTCGGGGGATGTCGGGTCAGTTTGGAGGGCGAAGTCCAAATCTACGTCGCTGCAGTTTTTTAATGGATCTTAAATAAGCACAACCCTAATAAATGATATGAGAAAATATCGCTCGACTCTCTGATTTTTACAGCGCGTTTCCTTTCTGCGCCGGGTCGATGAAGACGACGTCGAGGTAAGTCGAGGACGAAGCCGGTCGAGATCAAATCGCAAAGAGACTTGTGTCTGATTTCAGGACGAGAGGAAACGGAGAAGTGCATTTTCAGAATATTTTCAAAAATAGTTTTGGAATCGTCCCCGAATTTACTTTGCTCGGCTTCGATGTTTCCGAGGCGTTGAAATGCCAAACTTTCCGAGCCTGGGGATTAATAAAGTGTTATTTTACCTTCAAGAGCCTGCGCCGAATCTGTGCGCACAATAAGGAGCCTGTAGCTTCGCGGCTACACTCCAGGAATTTTCACCTTGACAAAAGAGAAGCGGTCTCGGGGCCCTTTTAAAGCTTCCCTCATTTCATTTCCATCTCTATTGCTCTCAGCGTTCGGTTGCATTTCAGCTGTGCGTCGCCATGGCAGCGGACACCGGCCCTCGTGTCTGACTCAGACATCATCCGGAGCATTTCAGCTCCGAGTGAG
Source organism: Embiotoca jacksoni (assembly GCF_022577435.1). Taxonomy (NCBI): domain Eukaryota; kingdom Metazoa; phylum Chordata; class Actinopteri; family Embiotocidae; genus Embiotoca; species Embiotoca jacksoni. Next base: position 4,827,641 of record NW_027185425.1, read on the forward strand.
TCATAATGAGTCCCGCTCTCCGCTGCTACGGTGCTGAAAATAGGCTCACTTTCCTCCTTACGATTTCCTCCGGGGGAGAACGTCTGCGATCGTCTCTCGAAACACCCCTTTCATTCTGCAACGAACGCGTCCGTCAATAAGGGAGCGCGTCGGGATCCGGCCGAAGCCGTTTTGGGAAGCAGTGAATTGTGAATTTACGCACAGAAATGGAGAAACGCACACAGGCGGTGCACTAAACTCTCGCAGTCAAAAGATGCTAATTTCACATGTGTTTACAAAAAGACTGATAACGTTCTCTTCTTTTCTTTTTCAAAACAATTTTCTCGCGCAAATGTGATTTTTTTTTTTTTTTTTTTGATCTCCGACTATCTAAAGTCGTACAGACTACGAAGCTGAAACAAGAACTTCATTCTGACAATAATTGTTTGAAATAAATGTGTTCCTCTTAATTTCCCCTATTTCTTGAATTGTAGCACGCCCAACTTTCTGGTTGGTGTGCATCACATCTTCGGGCTGAGCAGGAAGCATCCTTCACGCTGCGATGTGAGGGAAGACAGGGAGAGGCACGAGGAGGGAGGGATGTTTCCCCGCGTGAAATTTGTAAATGAGATTTGGTAACCCTGGGCACGACATTACTTCTGGGTCCCGCGTCTTGGGGAAAATAGTCATTTCTGCTTCTCGTTGTTCTCTTATCTCTACAATCTACACACTTCAAATGAGATAGATAATGTGGCGCAGGTCTTTGGCCCGTCACTCATCTAGACCTATGGATGGGTTTGCCATTTACACACCTCGATACGTGTTGGTTTAGAACCTAGAGGGTGAACTTTACCTTATTGATCAAATTCAGATATCAATTAAGATACTGCCTGATGACTTGTTTTGCATATTTTCCAGTGGCTACGGCTGCAGGCATGCAATGCGGTAAACCCTGCCTATCTAGCAATATAATTAAAGCAGAGTAATGAGAGACGTGTTGATTTCAGTCCTTGATTATTTCCGAGTCTAGTTCACGGTCTTGTTGTAATGCGAGTGTGTAAGTATTGTAAGTGCTGCGTAGCACCGTATTGATTTTCTTTTTCATTATCCCTATATTTACAATTGCTGTTAAGCTCGTGCGAGAGCAAATGACAATACTGGTGAAACGGTGAGAATGTAGTTGTCAGCACCGGATGTGAGATTTCAAAAACCACGTCTATCTAAAAGTTAAAAAAAAAAATAAACATCTATGTGATTACTGATAGAAAATAATGACAGAAAACCGGAAGTGAGACTTTCATAATTCATCATATTAGGGATTTATCGGAGATGTTTTAAATGAATTTGGACGCTAATCTGGACAGAGAGTTTTAGTTGTAGTCTTACCAAGTAGACCTGGGACTTGTTTACGTGGCATTTGGTAATGTTAGGTTGTTTACAAGGCTGGAGATTAAGCTGAGGAAAGCATGAGCATCACGGTGACAAAAAGAGGCGTTCTGTATTCATTTTGCTGTGAAGCCAACACTGCACTGACGTGTCACCTTAAAATAATCAGATTGATCAGCATGAGCTGTGGTGTCAGAGAAAGAGTAACTGGAAAAGGACTTCAGAAAGATTGAACCTGTGCGTGTGCGTGTGTGCGTGTGCGTGTGTGTGCGTGTGTGTGTACATGTATTTTATACTATTCGATGACCAGGCTAATGAAAAATGTGTCATTTAATCCATCAGCAACGTGAGGTCACTGATGGAACTGGTGGAATTCCTCTGGTGCTTCCTAAGCTGCAGGTCTGCTTCAACCCTCAGCTCCTTTAAATCAAGATTGAAGACTTTTCTGTTTGCTGCTGCCTTTCATTGAACCAGATTTAAGGATGCTGATTTATTTCTTGCATTTCTGCATTTTATTTGTTAAACTGCACTGTAAGTTTTATCCTATTTTTTTAGCTTGTTTAATGTTTTAATGACCGTTTTTAAAAGTTTGAATCACTGTTTTTAATTGTTTTTAAATGTCCTTTTCTTTTGCCTTTTGTTTTGATGCTTTTAATGGTTTTATGTGAAGCACTTTGAATTGCCTTGTTGTTGAAATGTGCTGTACAAATAAGCTTGCCTTGCCTTGGTGTTGTTTCATCACCGTGCTTGTATTCTGGAATCCAGTGTTATCAAAAGGGATGCATGTCATTGTCATTTCATTAACCAACTTGTATTAACTTGTTTCCCAACATGAAATTATTATTATCCAAAAAGAAATATACAGAAGATATCTTTAGCACTTGTTCAGTTTGTAAATTATTTATTGTCACATAGTTTTATAATTCCTGTTAATACGCAATCTGGAGTAATGCTATTATCTTTTTATTACTATACCTCCTTTTATATGATTACATGCGCCCTCTGAAATTAGGCTTCACATCACTATCCTTTAAGCCTGTGACCTACAACCCATCTCAATAAAAACGTCACGATCCAGGAGCTCTGTTAGATTCATTTGCACATAGTGCATAGGCTAAATGAGCTTCCATATAAAATGTATTAAGTACACAGAGCTGAACTGTGCAACAAAGAGCTCAAGAAAACCACCCTGTATGCTAAAAATAGGTCCACTTAGAACAGTGTAGAAAGAGGATCTGCTTCAGTTCTCCTGGCAAAAGAGCCAATGCTCTCAATCCGCCCCACCACCCTTCCGATGGGATTTGCTAACACTGTGTGAATGTGCCAGTGACCAAGTTCCCTAGCATTCTCCTTCAAGGCCTGTAAAGGTCTCCTAACACAGTGATTAACATCATTACAAGTGTTACTTAAATCTGCTCGTGGTGAACAAAGACAGAGGCGAGCTATTATTACAGAAATATAATGTGCTTTTCAGTAAGTCTAATGTTTGTTTTGTCTCATTAATTGGTCTCTGAGAAACGTCTATTCATTAGCAATACACCAAACGCTTGCGTTAATGTGATGCGCGAAATATGGGTAACAAAACTGACAGCAGACCGAGGAAGGTGCCAATCAAGCACCTGGATGAAAGGGCTAATCGGGCCGAATACAGCAAGTGACACCTGTGTGAGTCGACCGTCATGGGGGGTGCAGGGCCTTTCAAGTCATTACAATGATTTTCAACTTCGTGGGGATTTAAAGAGACAGATTGCACATAAACTGCGGAGGAATAATGGGAGTCAATGGCTGGAAGAGGAAAGTGTGATCGGGATTAGGAGGCAATCTGGATTAGTCAAAGGATCTGGGGCTCACGCTGCTGCTGCAGGCATCGGATGACACGTTCAAAAATGCCAAGTCAGGCTGAGAGCCCGAGACAAGAAATGTGTGCGCACACCCATTGGCCCTCATGTTGTCATTTGGCTTTTTTTTTTTTTTCTTCTCCCCCCAGCTCCCACAAGCTTTGTCATTTTTACACGCCGAAATCGCCCATTGTGATACTTTAATTTTATCGGACAGAAATCCCTTGAGAAGACGACGAGATATGTATAACTAACAATTCAATTATTCACTGTGCAGTAGCTCTTTGCTTTAATATCTATAAAGTTAACAAAGCACTGGGACAAAGTCAAATATCTATTCTATCCTTTTCAATGCAATTGGCTCGTATAACAAGCAGACTAATAATACTTGAGAAATAACTTAATTACCACTCACTCTCTACAGCGCTCTAATTATAGCCTTTACAAAAGAGCAGCAGTAATGCACTTTTAAGTGTAATGGGAGTTTACCTAATTAGGCCTAGCACGCACACACACACACACACACACACACACTTGCGCACTGGTGAGAAAACTGTCATTCAGTAATTAGGAGTGGTGATGAAACCCTCTATTACCATTTCATTTACACACCATCACAGGCCACAGTCGGCTGACCTGTGTGCTCGCACACGGCCAGGCTTCGCTAACAGCTTTTAAAACAGAAACAACTTTATGACACAATGGTGGCATGAGACATTAGCTGGTTCGCCTTTTCATTTCGACAATCAGTTAAAAGCCAGTACAGTATTTTACCATTATGTACTCCAGCGATGACAGTCTTATATCTCCATCTGTAGTGTTAATGAGAGGCAGCGCCGTCAGACTGCAGCAACTAATAGGGCTGGTCACACAGTCAAACAAGGTGTGAATATATATATATTGCAGGCCCCGGGGAACATAATAGAGGCGTTTGGTTAATCTTATCACAGAGCTGGTGGGATGCCCTAATGATGCCCCCTTTGAGCTACGCAGTTAACCAGCCAATCACCCACCCATCCAGCCGTCACCGTGTTCACGCAGTCAGCACTTTGTTTGAAGCCTGAGCAGATGCACACATGGCCCTTGCTCCAGTTGCGTGGATGAGATCATGAGATCATGTTGAACCGGGACTCCCTGCTGTGACAGCGAGAGTCATAATATGTGGAAGCCATTTACGGGACATGAAAACGGGGCTCTGCATCTGGTGTGTAGGGAAAGCAGAAAAAGTAGGTTTTGACCAGGTATGTTCTCTCATGGCATGTACCGCTGTTCACATGTGACCAAAATATGATGAAAACATTGTCCTGGAGTAAGTCATGATGGTGATGGCATGTTTTTATTTTATTTTAACACTCACTCTGTTAAAAAGTTGTAAGGCACTCGCTTCCGGCGCGGCTGAACATAGTAGAGTTAACGGACGGGAAGCCGGTGAAGGATTGCGTCCGTAACTCCTGCAAGTAAAAGTGAAGGGGGGTTTGTACCGGCACAAATCACGAAACCTCTCATACATTATACCCTCCTGTCTCCGTGGGGTAAAAAAAAAAGAAAAAGAACTGACCGGCTGGACTATATGCGCGTGTGAAGATTCATCCCTGTTCGCAACTTTCCCTGGACACCGAATTGTGATATTAGGGAAAAGATGCAAGAAAACTTCAAGAAGAAAAAAAAAAAAAGAAAGAAGATCGCCAGAGGCAGCTGTAGCAGCTTAATTTACATCTACCTTTTACATGAAAGATTCTGACTCCAGGTGGAGTCATGGAGAACCAGAAAGTTAGAGCCAGATGGTGGTATACATGCAGCGTTTTACCATCCACTAACTCGCTAGTGTTGCTCTTAAAAGTAGCCACTAAAGCTAATGTGGGTATGGTAATTGATTTAGTGCAGGTTTTTCTTGCCCAAATCCACTTTGCTCATATATCACCACCACCGTCATCTGTTGCCTAATATTACATCCTATTAAATGTTGTGAATAATCCATGTTATAGGGCAGATGTACAACTTTTATATCTTGCGGTTTCTATTTTAGTTTTTCATTTGTTTGGGATTATAGAAAGCAGTGTTCATTTTTTGTTTTTATTTGTTTTTATAAAACATTAAAAACAGCACAGACAAATTTGATTATATCGCTGTTTTGTTTCTGCAAGATGGTATGAAGGCTGCACGCCAAGTCTCATCTAAACAATGGAAAAAATATTGAAGCTAAGAGCTTGATTTTTTTTTTCATTATAAGTCAAACATTTCTAAGTGGAAGCAGATTGTCCAAATGGAAATATTTAATAGCCTGTGTCACAACTAAACAGCATCTGTCGGCGTGGGCAGATCAGCGTTGAGGTCTTATCATTAAGATGGTCTGCATACTTATTTTACATCAGGACATTTCACGCCATCAGTGACAAGAGTTGGGTAAATTGTTATAATTTGCATCGTCTTATGCGGAGTACAAACAAAGAGGGTGTCATTCTCTGCAGAATTCGTTCACACACACACACTAATTCAATGATAACTCGTGATAATATAAACAGTACACAAACAACCCCCATGTTCCAGAAAAATTAAAAAAATAAAACGGCATCAGCAGCTGTCTTCAATTCTGAATCTGATCTTCCCCCAATTTCCACACTTACTGGGGCTTGACTTGAGCTGGAAGGCAGACCACCACATCCAAGAAACAAAACAATATTTTTTGCAATCAAATCAAAAGTACAAGCAGTTCACAGGACCAACATAAGCCAAGCATTCGTGCCTTCTATGGACCAATTTTGTTTGCGGAATTTTTTTTTTTTTGCAAGTGTTGGCAAAGTTTCCTTTTCCGTTCAGGTTTTGTTTTTTCGAGGCCAAATTTTGTCTTCAGGCCCTAAATTAACAGACACTTTTCTGGCTCCACTACTTTTTCACACTGTTCAATTAACTGCAAAAGTTTTTGCGCTTTATCTCATTCCAACTGATGTCTATATTTTGTCTTTTGAAAATGGCTTCTTGCGAACAGAAAACAAGGAAGGACTTTGAAGACTGTCAGTATAAAACTCAAGGTACTCTAAAAAAAAACTAATGTTGGGCTCCCTTATGTGTACGTACTACCTAATAAGGTGGCTTTTGTGGTGCGGAACAACACCGCACACTTCCAATGAGCATCTACATAATTATATGACTTTGAGCGCCACATGATGACCTGGCTTGCAGCCAGAAATGGCAACATTAAACACATTTCCAAGCAACATATAAAACTCTGGAGAATTTGGCCCTCTGAAGTCCAGGACCGACTACTGCTAATCAAGCACAGTTGGCAATTCTGCACAAGTCTTCCTTGACCTTTCCTTTGCTGCCAAGTCATCACAAACAGAGAGTGAACAGTTTCCAGCCTTGACACCGAGTCAGACACAAACCACGAACAACACACATTCCTCTACACAACTACGGCGTGGCAGACACACTGCAAACATCCATGGGGTGTACAATCCATTAAAAAAAATGCAAGAGGCAGATTTTTTTTTCAATCAAAGCAAAGGATTTTCCAGATGGCCTTCTAAATGGGGTATTCTCGTGCTTATTGCGGCAATGCCAAAGTGCTGGCCTACAAATCAAGCTGCACATCCCAAAAAATATTGAATAATGAACCAACTAAATTCATAGCAGCAGCAGGGTTGTTTATGCCCCCGTGCTGGCGGCAGTCTTCTCCATCTTAAGAAAGCCTCAAGAGAATCGCTTCAAACTTGGCACAAATGTTCACTTGGACTCAAGGATAAACCAATTAGATGCTGGGGTCAAACAGATGTGTCAAACAGACAGATGTGAGGTCACGGGTCCCATTCTTGTGAATGCCTTATCTTGAAAACACCTTGGAAAAAAAATGTCTTTAAATTTGGTAAAATGGTCACTTGGACGCAAAGATGAACTGATTTGATTTTTGGGGGTCAAAGGTCAAAACGTTGGTTGTTTTTTTTTTGTTTTTTTTTATTGCTGTTTCTATTGCATGTTTGACAGCTAACAGTGCATGTTGTGAAGTTCCAAAGCCTTCGACAATAGTCACAATAGAACAGAAACAGCTGAGTTTCCAGTAAGTTCAACCATATAAAACTGAACTGAGATTTGAGGGATTTTGGAGTGATATTACCAACGATGTAATCATTTAGCAACGAAGGCACTCCAGTATGAAGAATACTTGGTTCTCAGTACAGCTATAAAAAAAAAAAAAAAAAAAAAAATTAAAAAAAAGTGTCCATGATTGATGTTGTTCTTCAGTGACCCTCGGTGTGTCAGTTCAGAGTGTGTTCAGTTGTTGCATTTTGTTTTGTTTTGTTTCGTGGGAGGAAACCAGCACACCAGGGTTAAATCAGTAAAATAGTCGGCTATAATTGACAAACCATATAAATATGCAGCAAAGACGTGAACACCGCAAAAAAATATATATACATTATATATATATATATATATATATATATATATATATATATATATATATATATATATAGATAGTCCTGACAGACAGAAGCCAGCTGGCCTAGTAAGCAGAGTGATAATCAAACCTCATGAAACATAAAATAATACACCAAAATAATTGAACTTGCCCCGATTTGTTTGGTACAAGAACACCACAAGATAAACAGCAGTCAATGTAGAAATAAACACGGGTAATTAACAGTACTAAACTCTGCCCATTCTCATTCTTTCATTTCTTTTAGTTGCTGATCAATTTGTTTTCCACTGTCCACCAGACTTGTTTTGTTTTCTTTGGCTGAACAGCAGAGGCAGTTGGACTTTGCGATGAAGGAATGTTTGCTATTGGTTTCCGCCTTGTTATTCTTTTTGTTATTTGTGCACTTTATGGCTTTAAAATCTCAGGGGAAAACGTCGACTTTAATATCCTTCAAAATCTTCCAAAAGAACAACAATTCAATTTCTGTCACTCTTGTACAGTCTTTACAGTGTCTTTGCACAGAAAAGCACACGTAACAGTGACCCCGAACAGCTGCCAATCAAAAAGCTGAAGGCTGTTTATATGCTGTAAAGGCTGAAGGTCAACTGGATAGGATGTTGAAGACAGGCAGGACTGGAGTCATGACTGGTGACTCTTAGGTTATCTGTGTCGAGGGGGGATTAGGAGCGGCTGGTGATCCCATCAAAGCAATGTGTCACCGGCACCGTGTCTTACCAGGGAACCACACACTCGAGCGAGCACTGATCCCCTTAACTAACTCTCTCAGCAGCCGCAGCAACTAAGGCAAGCTGACAGCGGGGCTATTTTCAGGCAGAAATCCCCCTGGTTTGGACAGGGCCACAGACAGAGATGGCCGGCGCCCATGCCATCGCTCTCCATTAGAGAGAATGAAAAACACAGTGAGGAGCCCACTTTGCCACTTTGCAGCAGAGAGCAACCTTTTGCTCACAACAGCTCCCAGGAACAGATGAGGGATAAATGTGTTGTGACAGCGGCTAATAAGGTCCCTGTCATTCGCTGGTAGTGTGTCACTGTGTTGGTGTTTTTGTTTGTGTGTGTGCGTGTGCGTGTGCGTGTGTGTGTGTGTGTGTGCGTGTGGTGGGCACACGTGAGTGTCCAAGTGTCGTCTACATTTCTACAAAGAGCGCGCTTTGAACAGAGGAGTAAAATGCACCGATGAGAGATGAATAGCTCTGCTAAGAGGCTGCGTCTTGATACGTGTCTACATGATACACATTTGACATGCTTGATCAGCCGTTCCACTTTTGCATGACAGATTAAAAGAGGCAATGGACTAAAATAGGAAGCAGGAACACAAACAAAAGACTCTACAAATAGCCAGTCATAAAACGCATTTTAACAGCATAGCAGTCACACTGATTAGCATTTCCTATTGTCTCCAGTGTAGTTTTAGGGTTACCAAAGAATCCTGTTCCATTTCTGAGCTACCTAAACAAATGTGTCGCTATTATTGCATTATCTGGTTTGAAAATGTACATCGCAATGTCTTCTGATCCATATATCCCTGGTCAACTAAAGATTGCAGTGAGCGCAGTGAACACAAATAGAGCAAAGGATTCAAAAATCAATAGATAATGCTCTTACACCTCCTCACTAATGATCATCCGTCCCTAATACATGAGATCACAGACGAAGGCTCGACCTTGGTCACCAAAACAGGAGCTAACCCAATTACCTCACCCTGTGGACCCTCCAGACGCGATATATTTACTTTAACTCACCTAAGAGGAATACAGAGCGTGCTCTTCAGAGTGAGGGGAACGAGTTATGATGGAAAGAAGTGTGTCGATCAAACAACATGACAGAACGTGTTTTTAAATTCATGTCTCTAAAGTTCCTCTTGCATGTGCTACGGTGAGCAACTTTCTGAGCTCAGTCCTTGCTGGCCAGCGACACCTTTGCCACACTGGGCACCGATGTAAATGCTGAATCATCTAAAACTATGGCTGGATATTAAAGTAGTGTTATCGCAGTACTTCATTAGAGATTTGCAAAATCAGCATACCGCAGAGGTTTATTTTCAGAGGAGCTTTGGAAATATCTTGGTTGCGGATGTTTTGTCTGTCCGTTTATGATGTGCCGCATCAGTATGCTTCTGATTCTGGTGGAATAGTTGAGACCCAGCGGCACAGTCGGGCTGCAGTTGACAATTTACATTCGACGATAAAATATAGGCCTTTTTTCACAGCAGACATGTTGACCTGTGACGGAGGTTAAAACCACGGGTGTCACTAATAGCATTAAAGATAGCAACCTTTTATTCAAGTGTCTCGGTAAGCCAAGACAGCGTGACAGCGCATCAACCTGTACAATGACCCTGAAACTAAAGTAGATCAATGGATTTCAGCCATCATTAATCTAATTATTTACACCTGTCTGTTTCCCGCTGTGAGGTTTCAAAACGTCGTCCGTCAGAAACCGCTAAAAACGTTACGGCTTGTTTCCAACAGCTTTCCTCAAAGGAAACCGGTCTCGTCGTCTCTTTCAGCAAATCCATAGAGTTGAATTGGAATCTGCGTAATTCGTATTTGACACAACGATGCAACAACGATACTTTTCTCACAACATTTGCCGCTGAAGGAAAAGCAGAGGCGTAACCAGGCACGTTAATGAAATCATTTACTTAAGCCAATGTGATAGTAAGTGAGCAGGCTTGATACCAAAGCCCTGGGACTAAACCTGAGTGAAACGCAGCAATTACTAATGTCATTAGTTACACCAGTGTTTGGCAGGTAAACTCGTCCGCCCCGATACAGATGTGCTTCTTGAAAACTCCACTCCTTGTTTCGTTTTTTTTTTTTTTTTTTTTTTTTTAAGATCCCAAAACACTTCATCCGGACCTCCAGTTTCACAGTTCTAGAGCAACAATCATTTCTCCAGATTGTCACCTAAACACTGCACTCCTAAAAAAATATTTTGAAAACCATTACTTACTAGAATGAATTCAAAGTACATAAAAAAAAAAAAAAAACGATTGTTATCTTATTCAAGTCTATTCAATTAATCAATCTGGACATCGTTTGAGCGTTTTATTACCCAAAAGTAAAAAAGATCAAACTTTTCCAAAATGTATTTATATTACAGTGGCTTAAAAAAAAAAAAGAATTGCTCCCACTAATGCTCGGGACAACATTACAGTAATGTGGTTATCACATCCACATGTAGTTGTACTGTTTCTGCCAGAGATTCTCTGCCATCACACTCAAGTCACATCTCACCTCACTGCGAAGCAACCATCTCTAAAGACATTTCCCTTGAAATAGTCTGGTGCACGCCAGTGAATATTTGTGCTGTCAAAGGATTAAAACATCACACCATATCTAAAACTATTACTCCGACAATTGTCCCAATTTATTTTACCTTCCTGACACAGCTGAGCAGAGAAGCCATTAATTTTTATTTTTTTTTCAACAAAACCGAGGAGTAAGGCCTTTTTAAAAGGTCCCTGCCATCGTGGAGGCTTTGAACTGCCATGCCGGACTCTCCACACACACACAGAGGAAATGATTTGGTTATAGCAGGTTCAATTTGTTGCAGCAAAAAAAAAAACAAAAAAAAAAAAACGCCATCCATTTATATGTGTAAATGTGCAGCATTTGACTAAGTGCCAGTTCTCAATTTAGCCACTTGCAAAGAGCATATTGTAATGTGCGGTTTAATGTGCGCGTTACAGCCACATTGTGCTTTTTCCATGATCAGGCATACTGGCACATTGATTAACCTGTTCTTTACAAAAACCCGCAAGAGGCTCGGGGCAGAACTCCTGGGCTGCTCCCTCCGCAACCCTCGGCCCACCTCCGCTACCCGTTCATATCCGGAGGAGGGGTGTGGGATCGATGGCATGCCGGGATGCTATTAGAGCTGAGGCAGCTCGGCGGCCAGGCAGCCACAACTTCAAAAGCAAAGTGTGGGAGGAGAAATAACACAAGGTAATTATCCGAGCCCCGCTAGCTACCGCCGAGGTAATCTGTAGAGTGGAGGACGGAGGGGGCTGTGGAAGTGGTGTTCAGGATGTCTGTCCATATTTGCCTCAACTCACTGCACTCTGTTCAATCCAGCAAAATGCTGATGGAGAAGAGTCAAACTTTTCCTTCCCTTTTCCCCACATTTGGGTGCATTTTATCACATTACCAACCATTTTCACCTGACATCTTTATTCTGCTTATGATTAATCTACATAATATTTTAAAAAAAAAAAGAAGTTACGTAAAGTCGGGTAAAAAAAAAAACTTCTTCAGTTGTGAAACTGCTGACCAGTTTCGGAGTTTACAGCCAACATGGAGCTTAAAAGACCAAAAAAGTGGTAATTATAGTGAATCACATCCCAACCTGTCACACTGCAGCTCAAGCCAAATTGCTAAGCAAGGTGAGAAGCCATCTGCTTTTCCAGGTATCTTAAAAATCATTATGAGCAAAAAAAAAAAAAAAGCTATTAGGCAAACGCTCCAAGAGCATCTGGACAACAAGTCATCACAAAGTCAAAAAAGTTCCACTCATCAGACTTGAGCTCACGCGAGTTGATTTATTGCTTAACAAACACGAAATTCACTCAAATCCTGACCAAATACCGTCTGCGCAGATTTTAATTTTCTCATCGCTCATTTGAAAGTGCACACTGATTCAGCCGGAGCAATTTAATATAATTTGCTTTCTCTGTTCCTGAATGTTTCTCATTTGTGTAATCAAATATAACAGCAATAATCACTGGTACGAGTCTTCCACTCCCCGCCTAAAAGCTCAATCCCCAATGACTCATTTCTAATGGAAAGAAAACACAAATTACCGCGGCGAGGGAAAGATCAGTCTGTTTTACACGCACGCAAGAGATAAAATAAACTCCGTCGAAATATAGTGCACACAAGCGCAGGCATTAACGCACTCACAAAGACACCCTCTTTAGAGGACAATTATAAAAACTGTAGGATCAGCAGACTAACTCCTACATGCGGCCATAGCCTTCGCGCTTGCTGACTTGTTTCTGCTTCCAGTGCAGTTAATGAGTTAAAAGGTCAGTAGGCTGTGATGACACCAATTAGTGCAATATTTCAAATCAGCAGTGTAGCTCATCAGCAGCCGTGGTGGGCTAATGCTTTGAGATTTCAACAAAGCTAATTGCAGAATAATAAGCGCAAACCGACGGCGTTGCGGGGGGAGTGATGCACCTAAAGTGATCCCTCCGGGCGGTTTAGAGGTCATCTACTGCTCTTCAGTTGGTGTCACGGGTCAACGTGGAGGGGAGGGGGGGGGGGGGTGTCAGAGTGCAGCAAAAGTGTCAGGGGTCACGTTAAGAGTTAAGCGCAGGTTCGGCCTGAACACATCCTCTTAACCCTTTGGAGGAAAACTTTGCCTGATCCTTCTTGAGGATTCTTCTACAAAACACAAAGCTGCTAAATTGAGTGGAAACAAACTGAGATTTTTTTTTTTTTTTTTTTTTCCCAAATGACCAATCGGAAGAATTAAGTTTCATCTTTTTATTTTTTTAGTTGTGATTGCAACCCCGTGTTTGGGGTCCATCAAGGGGCATGCATCTGTGGTTCCTTCTGATAACGTCCATCCAGGCTTCTGCGATCTGTACCCGCTTTATCCAATGACCTGCTGACTCCGCACAGTAGGGTCCCCAAGCCAACCGACGCGTTCAAACCCAAACCGAGTTGTGAGGCGACCGTGCCGAACACCGCACCGCTCGGCGATCCGAGCACCCCCTGCGTTACTCAAGTTACTGCGCGTAGGTCTTGATCTGAAACACGGGGTAACACGGCATATGGCGTGTCGATGGTGTCCTGGTGGCTACACGTTTTGTCATTTAGACCCACGGAAGAGAGACGGCCAAAAATCGCCAAACTCGACTTTGTAAAACCGAGTGCCGACCAAAGCGCTAAACAGTAGCGAGGCTAGGCGAGCTAACGTCCAATCAGAAATGTTCGCTGGTGTTCGGGCATCTTAAATCCTGAATGGAACACAACTAATGCTAAAAGCTGAAAATTGGCGACACTGTATACATTTTATATTTGTCCGATCCACAGATACTAATTACAGATGCCGAGTCCTGTTGTGTCGAATATTAAACCCAGGATGCTCAGCTGTAACTAATTAGGCTTTCTTCAGCCTCAAAAACTCTGTTTCTGATTGGTCAACTGACACCAAGCTCCACGTGATGAGTCTGCACTGCTGATGACACTGAGAATCGGACAAAAATACCCCACTAACAATTCAGTGACCGGTTTTACGCTCTCCATTTCACAGCCACGTTGCTCGACAGTTAGCAGATAACATCGCAACCAGGAGCATCTGGGGATTAACTGCTCACTGAAGGGTACTTCACTTCATTTCTGGGAGCAAAATGAATTCTAAGCCTGGGCTTTTCTGCCCCTGGGTGTACAGATTCTGGAGACAGGCTGGGGATTCAAATTTACTTTAAGCAGCTGACTTCCTTCACCTTCACGCAGCAGCTGACCGAACCAGTGATCACCTCGTATGCCACCGCAAGCTCAGCGCCCGAGCCCGCGGGTCAATCTGCGTCACCTCATTTTCTGTGATGTATCACTATTAAACAACAGAGCGGGCAAGAAGCAAGCACCCTTTAACACGGACAAGAGCAGTGTTCTACTTCCACTGATGACACCTTGATGAATTAACACTCCCCACAGGAATCGATGGACCCGCGGCAGCGGTTGGCCAGCTTGCCAACCAGTCGGCCGTTCGGTGTCAGTAGGAGCCACGATCCCGGGGCGACCTTTAGTGAAAATGCACCACATGTTATGTTGACTTCTCTGCTAATTAACAGCAGAGAACAAAAAAGAACAAAGAGGTATAAAAAAATAAATAAATAAAAAAAAAAAGAAATTCCCCTTCTGTCCACACACTTAGACAGACACCAGTGTAATAACAGGGGCAGCGGCCTCGTTGCCCTTCGCGGGGCGGCGTCTGCCACTTGGGGACACCCACATTCTAAACAAATGTTTGATGTTGGCACTGCCAGCTAGTTAGAAACCCTCTGCTCTTTCAATTCTTCAAGCTAACGCCTTCATGCCTCATTGCTTCGCAATGCACCACCAACAACAGCCGGAGACAGACAAATGCCTGCGTTCCAACATAAACATGGTGTGCTCAAGCTCCTTCGGTGGCAACAAGCGTCATTGCAACTTGAAGTAGAAGTCACTTACTCAAAGGTTTTGATGCATCAGTGGGCAAGAAAGCCAGACATCTATGAGTCAACGTGGGCATTAAAAGGGGGGTTAACGTGGGGTCTGGAAGCCAAATATTGTAACCAATTGCATGAGGGCAACTAGGAAGGTGTGTGTGTGTGTGTGTGTGTGTGTGTGTGTGTGTGTGTGTGTGTGGGTGTGGGTGTGTGTGTGTGTGTGTGTGTGTGGGTGTGTGTGGGGGGGAAAGTTCTGCTGGTCTCATTGAGCCAATTACCTCCAAGAGAGGAGGCGATCTTTTGTCCAGCCTTGTGGAGAGTGTGTATTGAATTTCCCTACAAAATGTCTGCAATAAGGGATTCCTATGAGATGTCTGAAGCAGATTCAAGACAGGAAAAAAAAACAACCCTAATCATTATTTTTAGTTTGCATGGTTTTAGAGACTGTTACCTCAAAATACTATTGCACTATTACAAGAATTTGTCAGACGGACCGCGGTAGTAGAAAAAAATTAAGTATTTGCATGGGCAATTGATCATTTTTACAACTCCATAATTACACAAGCGGCACCCTGTATTGAATGTACAAGTGAAATTACTACTACAGTGAAATTACTAATATTATAATGAAGGGGAGTCTTATATTTTATCATTACTACACAGGAATTCTGTGTTTTACACATTTTTGTTCACACTTTTGACCAAAAAAAAAAAAACCTTAATATCAAATTACAAAGACATGTTTTGCAGTGGGACGCTCTCGGATATATTTCATACCTTGAAATGCTGCTTAAAATTGAGTCACAAATTGTATTAAAACGACATAAAGAATAGTTACCAGATCCCCCTACCAAGACAAGCTGACACACGCCTAAAATAATCACATTATTTAATAATTACAGTCGTTTCTGATGTTAGCTAAATGCCTCGAAAGCTCCTTCACCTCCCCAACACGAAGGGTAATGTCGATTACTCTTCACACAAAATCTGCTCAAAAGGACTCAAAATTGATACGGCAAGCCATGACAAGCATCCCATTCAGAGCTGCCAGTAGCAGTCAGTCCAGTCATCTAGTGAATGTTTTCGTATATCTGTTGTGTTTATTCCGCCTCTATCTCTTCTCTGCTCCGAGGCCTGCGGAGCCTCTCGGCCTGATTGACGGAAAGAGGTTCTGGCTGCTGCCAGAGAAGCATGATTGACGTCCTTGAGATGGAGCACAGCCAGTGAGGGTTTTACTGTCACTCTTGGACGTGCAGAGGGCTCCAAGATGGCAAAGGGTTGATATGTTTGAGAGTGAGCACTCGCATGTGGAGACTAATAATACTCCGATCTTAAATGTGCACGCCACGGCTGTGGTTTGCAGCTGTGGTTTGTAGCTCGCGCCGATTGGTTCTCGTGGCAACATAACAACACATTACCTACTTCCTTTGAAAGCGGTGAGACATAAGGCTGAACGGTTTCACTTTTTCTTGTAACAGTGCGCAAACAGGTCCCTTCCAGCACAGGGTAACCCATATGGCTCTGCAATTACCAGAGCTCTTGAATTGTATGAGAAAAATGCTTGACATCACTTAACACCACAAAACACGTCTGCGTTGCAACTCGGCTTTCCGACACTGCACGGCGATAACACGGTGAGTCAGTCGCTCTGTGCGAAAGTACACGACATATCACCCAGAATAGCTCAACAGACAGGCTGGATCTCATCATTCATCATGCTCATGTACAGACACACCCAGACACCCAGACACACACACACACACACACACACACACACACACACACACACACACAGCGCAGCACAGCACCTGCAGATGTGCAGCATGCAGTGAGAGTCTGCAACTTACCTTTTTGTCATCTTTCGGGGTTGCTGGCTGTGCATCTCCACTGAGGTTGTCAGGGGAATTCTTGCTGCTGGCATCCGTCTGTCTGTCGTCCACTTCATTCTGCTGATCGGCCCCTGACCGAGGAGAGCCCAGGGGGCAGGGCTCCGGCTGCTGAACACCACTTTGGACCTCCATCTTCCTCTGCGGTGCCTTGAAAAAAGGTCGAAGGCAGAAAGTAAAGCAGGAAAAAAAACAACAACTGTGAATTAGACAGGTGGACAGGGTTTATGTATATCTTCTAACAACATCTCTTTAAAGAAAAAAAAAAAAAGATCTGTGTGTACCACGTACAGCTGGATTTCTTCTGCCATGCAGATGAATGCAGGAGAAGACAATAATAGGAAAATGTTTGCTGAACTTTGACTAGATAATAAAAAGAAGCAGCGACAGTTTTGATATGACTCTTCATCAAAAACTTCAAGGGAAATGTAAATACAACTGACGGTTACATTACGCATTTGTGTACAAACCAGCAAATTGTCTTATATCAAATCCTACCATTGCCCTCTTTTTGTCGGTAGTAAAATATTTATATAGATGTGAAAATAAAGACTTGTATATAGTTTGCAAATTTGCTCTGGTTTGTTTTTAATATTTTTTGCTTGCAGCTCCCTATAACTTTTCAGCAAAGTTACATTTTTATATGGTACACTCGAGCACTTCTTGCATCTATGTGTGAGCCTAATAAAGAAATACTTGTCAGTCCACCATCACTATGATCAAATTTAAATCTTTATAATTAAATTACGAAGACAGATAAAGACAACCTTTTAGTTGTTCAAGGATTCCTTCATCGTGAGTTACACCATTGGTACAAGGATCTGTTTTCTTGTCTTGATGTAGGAAAATATTGACGCCAGTACAGGTTATTTTACTGTATACAATTTGGATGTGTCAAATTAAGAAAAGCACACTAACATTAAGTAACATTAATTCTGGCTGTATTCTGTTTAGATGAGCCAGTTCCAAGGTCAACCCCTACCAAAAATCCCTATCCTCTCTCATCTATAGAAGAAACCTCCCCGACCAAACAAAGAACTATTTGATTGCACAAAATGAATTACTACCAGCTCCAGGGTGTTGCACTGCAGCTGATCCTGACTTCTGACCTCATATCTGCAGACAGTGAAACTTGACTTTATTCTTATTTCACTGGCTGTAAGATAAGGACGTTAAAGAAACTCTATATATATATATATAATATGTTTGGGCTCCTAGGGGGCTGGTTGCAATAAATCCATAAAAGTTTGAACATGTAACCTCATAAAACTACAGAAAAGAAACAAGGAACATGGATCATAGCTGCGGATGAAAATTATGAGTTGTGATTTGTGACTAGAATGCTGTAAATATCTACCAATTAACAGGGCGGTGGATGCAAGCCAGAAAGTTTCATTGCATTAAAACAGTAGCAAGTCCACTGTGCTTTCAAGTCCCCCCAAACAATAAAGCAGAGACAAACAAAGAGACGAGACCTGACCTCGTTTGAAGGGCGGAACAAAACCTATCCATCTGAAATCAGCATCAAGGTGATGCTCAGTGGCTTCATCCTGTATTCTGGGTCCATTAATAAATTATGAGGTCACTTGGTGGTCCTCTCAGCCGAGATGAGCTGCCTCATAAATACATGTCCCGAAGGCCCCCTCTTTATTTTTGATTTTATTACTGAGCATTTTGACACTGCATCACCATAAGAGCTGGCGGCACCGTGACATCACAGGTGAGCGCACACCTGTTTGGGCCAAGTACGCGTGTGACGTAAGGTGTGACGTGTCAGCGGGTTCGTCTAATGGAAAAAAAAAAAAAAAAAAAACGATGGTGACAAACGCCACGAATAACCGACTCCTGAGCAAAAACGGCATCACATTACGCCGTGTTAAAACATAAACCTCTTGCCCGTCTCTTCAGCGGTTAACCTCGCAGGTGAGGCCCCCGGGGGGGGGGCGGGGGGGGGGTCAGCGTGCAATTTCAGGGCGAGTGTTCAAAGTTGACTACTTCTGCTGTTAACACGCCTGCTGAGCCTTCAGTTCACGCTCGAAGGGAAATGGAGCTGCAGTTAACAAATGGGTATTTTACTGAACGCACCACTCAAACGACACGGACACAAACGCTATATTCCGACTTTGAGCGACTTTGTGCACATCCCGACGAGGGGTTGTCGCCGCTGGCAAGAGGGGAGGGGGGGGGGGGGCTCCTACCGCTGTTTCTGTGTCATTGCAATAGCTTCAACTAGCTCCCAAGCAGCTGCACACCAACACACTCGTCGCGAAAACAATGCCGAATTTACCTCTCGTCACTTCTTTGGCTCCTCGTTATGTCTCAAGCATTACCGAGAGGGAGATGCGGTAGTGCAACTCGCTTTACATCTCTGTTGTTGCTCTGACGCGGAAAGCCGCGGCAGTCCGAGGCAGAACAACAGGCAACCGGTTCATTTAGTTGTACGAGAAGTTGTTCCGTCAAAGAAAAGAAAAGAAAAAAAAAAAAAAAAAAAAAAAAAAGAGAGAGAGAGAGAGAGAGAGAGAGAGAGAGACTGGCCGGGACGCAGTGAGACACTCCGGTCACCGCTGAGGAGGCAGTGCACGGTGTCAAAGCCGCACAAGGCGTCGCCGCCGCCGCCGCCGCCGCTGCTGCTGCTGTCACGGTGGGCGTATCCCCGCGAGCTGTCACCAAACAAACCCTCCTTTCCCCCCCCCCACCCGGTTAAAACCAGCCCGTGTCAAAAAAAAAAAAAAAAAAAAAAAAATGGTGCCTTTAAGTGCTCGTTGAAATATCTGAGACACCAGAATTATTTTTTTTTGAAGTGTATGCTGCAGAAGAATGTCTCAGCAGGTGGCGTTAAGCAGCTTTTTAGTGCAGGCTGAGAGGCAGTAAATATGAACAAGGGGTGCGTTTTATTGAATGTGTTTATCTCACGTATATTTATTTAAAATATGAATATGTTCCTGTGGATTCTAGTACAAAATTATATATATATATATATATATATCTGCTAAATAATGCCAAACAGGTCCTTTCATTGAATATGTCCCACAGTATATAAGACCCTTCAACACTCTTGTGCAGGAGGAGGGGCCGACCTACCCGGTTGGAGGTGAAGTGCAGCCAGGCCAGCAACAGCTAAACGGGGGAGTGCAAGTGGAAATATATTTATTGTATAACGCGCAAAGTGTAAATCGATGATATTTTAAAATAGTAATATTATTAATGGTGAAAGCAGCATAATCCTGTCTTTCAGATGAATATTTTATTTTATGCTAATAAGAATATATGCAACTTATTAGTATATTGTTTTATGAGTGCTCCAGAACCAAACTTAAACATTATTCTAACATCTAAAACTTTCAATAAACCTGCTTGCCTTAATTTATCTATTTTCCTACTTTGATCCTTTGTAACCTTGCTGTCTTGTTATGGATATAAATTGTTAGTATTCAATCAAAAGTGGATTGTTTCATTTCAAGAATAAAACAAAAAATACTCAAGGTACAAATTTGAGGAAAAATCGGACAAAATTAAACATGTTATGAAAAAGATTTTTTTTTTCTTTCTTTTATTCATATATCGCTTTAAATTTATCTTGAGACACCGTTGAATATGTTAATCACCAAATTCGGCATCAATTTCCTGAGAAGTGCTGTAGGGAAATAATTAGTAAGGCTCACTGACGGCCACAAGGTGGCGATATAAACTAAAGAAAACACCGGGTAGAGCACGAGGGAGAGACGGCATGGTTGAAGTATCTCTGGATTTTTAAAAAAAAATGTGAAACTAAACAACGCCACACTTTTTCAAGCAATGGAAAGCAAAAAGTGACACTTTGGTCACATATTTTCCATGTTGTCCTCCCTATGCCAGTGTGACTTGAGTATCGCTTGTATGTAAAGGATGACGGGAACCTCGAGTCTCCAGTAGGTGCCATTATGTGCATGATTTATTCTACAATGTGCAGTGTTTCAGAGTATTTCTTTGTTCTTTGTTTACCCTAAAGATGGGGCCTTCCCATCTGCTGAGCTGAGCTATAACATGAGGGGGCCATCATATGGGTGTTGGCCCATTGTGCCATCTTCATTGCCTTCCTGTCTGCTTCAGCTTAGGAGCCACACTGTTGCACCGTCTCATCCAAGCAGAAGGGATTTTACCCAAACGAACAACTGCTCTGACAGGCGGCCTCTCGTCTGTTTTGACAGAGCTGCCACTGCCAGAGAAGGCAGACAGGCAGTCTGAGAGGCAGGTGGATCGGCAGGCGGAGGGCAAGGCGCCGCGAAGGAGCATTGGGCCCTGTACACTCGGGCCCCTCAGCCATATCCAGGCAGGCATGTGTCCTCTACGTAAGCCAGCAGGGACACACAGTCAGGCATGTCGATGGCCCCAGCCGGCACAAGCAGATGTTTTCTGGGTATTGTTGTTCCGCCTCTCTGGTAATTGTTTTCCTTGAGGGCCAGCCAGTGGGACAAGGTGCCAGGTTGTGTTGTGGGAAGGAGTTATGGAGAGATGGAGAGACAGAGTGTATTCTCAATCAGCAATGCTTTGGAGGCTGCTGTACACAGGCTGTCCAGTTCCTTCTTTGTGCTCCATGTGTCTTGAATTACAGCACTACAAATCAAAAAAGATAAAGCGTTCAGTAGCGGCGCTTTTCATCTGGTATTTCAAAGCTGTAAAGGTAGTCGGTGCCCGGGTGTGACTGAGAAAAATTGAACTGGATTTAAACTCATAGATCATCATTCGTTTAAATGTCTTTGAGAGATTAATCACAAGGATTTACCTATTGAAATACTAAAATATGATGTGTTTGCTGTAGATAATTTTCACCTTATTGTGAGTCTAAATATGTATTTCAAAGTTGACTATGGTGCAGATGAGGTTAGGATCATTACGATTTTGCAGTATCTTGCTATTGTGAAGTCAGTTCTCTCTCACAAGACACTTAGCAATTTGTTATGGTACAGAGAACAGCTAATGCACTCAAGCTGTGTTAGACACTGAGTGTTATCCTGTGATCCCATGTTGAAATTGCCCTCTTAATTAGCACAGTGAACTACCGAGACCTTATTATAGGGTCAGATGTTCTCCAAACCTCAGTGAGCGCAGGCACGGAAAAGGCCCACTAGGGGGCACTTTGAGACTTTGGATCAAAAGCATGAGTACCACAGTCTTTTTGTAAAGTAAATTGTTCAATAGTTAGGGCTTTATTCATTTAAAATTCTGTGTACATTTTTGGCCAGATTTACATTTTATCACCCTTATTGACTGTAAATTGATGGAGCTGTTGATTGCTCTCTGAAGTTTTAATCTCGGGCTTCATGGATGTTTCTTTTTTTATTTTTATTTTTTTCAACAGATTCTTCACGTCGTGCTGCATGGATGAATTCATCATTTAAACTGTGTGATATTTTAGTTCTGGACCCAAAAGCTGTTCAACATTCATTTCTTGCAAGAAGCACCAACTCAAAAGAGGGATCTTAAAGTGTGGTGAAGTTGTTCGTTTGTTGTCATTGCATGCCACACGCCTGGGAAGCTGCAGCCTTCACTAAAAGCCAGTGTCAAGATGTTAAGCTTTTTCCCAGACTGACGCAAGATGTAAGTAATTTGGTCCAATAATGTTTTCATTTTTATATATATATATATATATATATATATGCACAGCATTGGAAGAAGACTGTATATATATATATATATATATATATATATATATATATATATATATATATATAAAGAGAGATATATAAATATATAATTGTAGGTGTTAAGAGCGCTGTTAAGAGCATGTTGGGATGGCAGACAGAAAAAGCTTCAGCCGTGGAATCTGCTGTTCACTAGCACAGCATTGGAAGAAGACTGTATTTCATAATCTGTCTTCACTGCCAATAGATGCAAGTGAAAATACAACCAATGTCACATCTGCCTTTTCACTATTTTTTGACACCGTGGGCCACTGTCCAATCCCATTGTGAACATCATCCATGTCAGACAGAGTGGTTAGACCTTGTTGCTCTGTGTATGTGTGAGTGCGTGCGTCTTTGTTTTCTGTTTGTTTGGTGTTTGTTGGGCCTTCCTCTAGCCGCTCCACCGCAGCGCAGAAACGTCTCACAAATGAAGAGGCGTCTGAGGCCCCGTGGCTGCGGGGTCACATGGCAGCCTTGTGAAGCTGTGGCGGTTACCAGCACGCCTCGCTGTACGCTGGCAGGATGAGGCACAACAGTCCAGCCTGATTACAGAGTAGCACCTTAGGCCCCCATATTTCTCACACCCAGGATGAAGGAGTGACAGCATCTGTGGGATAAGACTGTGTTGGATGAGATGGATTTACACAAGGGAGAGTGGGTAGCATACCTGAACAGAAATGAGGGTGGATGCAGTGAGAGAAAGTTTGGCCAGGGTTCATGGAAATATAAAATGAAATGTTATATAAGCTTGTTTTTGTCCAGAATAACCCTTCAGAGGTGCAGGATGTCTGTTAAATAAATCTGAAGGACAACAAATTGTTGTCTTCCTGACCTAAAAATATCATTTTTGTCTACATTTCAATAAATGTGTTTGCTTGTGCACATGCAGGCCGGCTTCCTGCCACTGATTCATACCTGTCAAAATCATATCAGCCATGACTCAAACCCCTCCCACTGTCAGCATGATTGACAGCCCAGGAAAAGTTCAAAAACCACACATTGGATCATCACCAAAATACAGCCACTACCGCAAGAAAGAATAAACACCTCTGAGTCACAGAACAGGGCCTTGAAAGATCTTAGTCATGCGATTTTTCTACGTCATTGTTTACTGGTCAATGGAAAACTCAAAGGCAGTATAAGTCTCTAAAAAACAGATTCACTGTTAAATCCAAACACAGCAAAAATTCTATCTTAAAAATAAAAATAGAGCAGAATAAAAACTGAAAATGGAAAAGATTTCTGATATTTAAATAGTCGTGACAATGTGTAAATGTTACTTTAAATTTAAAGTCCATTTGTCTTCTGTTTTCACATTTGCTTCATACATATTCAGGACAAAAGCATAACGTGTTCCAAGAGTAGTGGTGTTGCTAAAACTCGCAAGAGGACAAAAGAACTGCGCCTGCTGATATACCATGTGTCAACTTCCCTGTTTGTGTGTGTGCGTGTATGTGTGTGCATGCATTTCATGTGTGTGTGTGTGTGTGTGTGTGTGTGTGTGTGTGTGTGTGTGTGTGTGTGTGTGTGTGTGTGTGTGTGTGTGTGTGTGCGTGCGTGCGTGCGTGTTGTTTGTGTGTCTGCGTGTGTGTGTGTGTGTGTGTGTGTGTGTGTGTGTGTGTATGTGTGTGTGTGTGTGTGTGTGTGTGTGTGTGTGGGTGCCTATGAGCAAGCACACGCATACATTTGTGTCAGCCTGTGTGTGAAGAGGTAGCAATTTTTTTTTCTTTTCATGGGTGTGAACTGTAAAAGAAATATAGTCCAATTAGTTTTATTATGTGTGTGAAGGTCTCAAAAACCCAACTGGATAAAATCAGTAACACGGAGAGAGTTTAATTGTCTTATTCAATCATAACGATCTGACACATACCGTAAAGGAGAAGTTACGTATTGAGAAATGATCCCAAAACAAGATGGAAAATGTCACCTATGCTATAAAGGACATTGTGTTCAATTTTAGTTTAATGACTAAACAATTTTTACCTGAACAGCTCAGGTTCATGTTGGTAAAATGTATCCGATCAACAATCATAATTTATTTGTCCTGACTACAAAAAGTCGTCATAGCGACTGCACATCAGTGACTACAGTTAACCACAGCAACTGCACGCTACTTCATGTAAAACTACACGCCCGAGTGTTACTTTGTGGTTGTTGATGTTTCCAAGCTGGGTTGAATCATTAGGAAGTGATTCTCTCTAACAAGGGCTAAGGAGCTGTCAGGAGACATTCACAGGCAGGTTTCGCCATGGAGAGTGTGAGGAGTCTTATCAGGGTCTTAGCTGTTTTGCTGCGCCTGTTTATAAAGAGCCTGCTTTATTTGGAGTGAATGCATTCTAGCAAGGTCTCTACTGTTGCTGTGCGTTGATTAAAAGTGTTTTCACGATTACCCGTAGTGAGTCTATTCCAGCCTAACAGGGTTACTAGCAGTTTTAATGAAGGGGAGTAATCATTACATGTGAAAGGGGTTTGTCGGGGTCTCGCGCTGTCTTTCTCTGTCTGCTTGTTGTGAGCGTGACAGAGAACTTTGCCTCCGTTTGCTTTGGTTGTGACTTTCTTGTTGTTTGCTGATTTGTTTGGTTTGGTGATGTTTTTTTTGTTGTTTTTTTTATAAAAAAAAAAAAAGAAGAAATATGTCAGACTATCTACTCCATTATTGTAATGTTACTATTATCAACATTTATAATAACATTCTACAAAACATCTCTATTAAAATCCGTAATAAAACTGTGATGACAGTCATTTATCTTTATTTTTGTATTCAATGTGTTTGCCTGTTCTGCATCCCCCCTTCCTCTTCTTCAGTTACAGTTGCCGGCTTTGCTATGTGGTTTTTTTTGCTCTGCTCCTTTAGTTGGCTGTGGTCAGCTTTAGCATTTGCTGGTGTGAGTGAATTTCTCACAGCTTCTCGTGAATGTGTTTTTTGAAAGTCCTATTCAACATTTGGTGCAACTATAATCGGCACTAAGCCACTACGCTCATGCAGACGTGTCTGTGGATTCACACATTTAGGCCTTCAGAAGTGTTGTGCTATTTCTTTTTAATTTTATTTTCCAAGTAGCTACTAAAGAATTTTTTTTTCAGGTTGATGAAAGGACCATGGCTGGACTCAAAGAAGGTGAAGCATTGGTCACTGGGTTTCACTGACTGATCAAAGAACATTTAATTAGAATAGGAAAATAAAAAAATTTAAAAAAAGGCCTCCTTCACATTTTAATTTTCGACGAATCAATTAGAGTAAATATGGCTTTGATTGTCTTAAGCCTATTCATAATTTTCCATCAATATTTTTTCAGATAAAAACAAAATACGCCCAGTGAGCCACAGAAATAGATTAAACAGCTTTTAATTGACAATGTAACCTCTAACCCAGAGGGAAAAAAATATGAATCTCTATATGAATTTTATAAAAACTCATTTGACACATATTGTCAGATTAAATACAAAGCTTCTACTTTTATTACATCCACATTTGGTAATAATTGTAGAAGTGTCATTTGGCACCATGGAGGTTCCTCTTACCAACAGCTCAGTGATCGTACTCTCACTTCTCTCTTTTTTTTTCTTCTTTTTTTTAAAGAACAGCCTGCTGTCTTAAATTTAAACATCAGTTCAGGGCCAAGCTCCAGCTATTTGCGTATTCTCGAGAATGCTCGTGTCCCTGGTCACATTATCTACTTCTGTTATCAAATCAAACAATTACATCTGCAGTCCTGCTGCAGCAAATTACATTTTGACACAATGGTGCATCTTTGATTAATATATTGTAACATCTGACTCCGTGCGCTATCAGTCTCTGATGGGGCCAATAGATAATAAATGGATGACTTGTGAAGCTATAATGAAGTGACTGTCTTGTTATTGACAGGGGAGACTCCAGTGCTTCAGTGCAAGCTAGAGCTTCCAACGGAGGCCCTCCGGTGCACAGATTATTACACTGGCCGTTAAAATGAGCTAATGTTCTGCTGCCAGTGCTCCTCTCCAAAGGGACGAGAACTGAATTCCCCCCTCGCAGCTGCAAAGCAGAGGTGTAAATTAAAGCCAAATAAACTCAAATACAATGCCAGGCTGGAGTATTTCTATGATTAAAATGGGGGATTTTCTCCGTTTCTGGTAGAAAGTGGTGGGGATGCAGAGCTTTTCTCTTACACAGATAATGCTAATGCGGCTTTTGTTGTGAATTGTTTATTTTTGTGCATGTACTCCCTTTTTTTTTTTTTTTTACAGCTGTGTAATAATTTCGAAAACACTGTTTCCACTTAAAAACTGAGTTCAACGTTTAATTTGTTTGTTTTAAGATATATTTTTGTCGCTGAATTTTTTCTTTTCTGTTTCGCATTCATAATTTTGTTCAATTTAAATTCTTGTATCATGAAAGACGCATGTGTCGGCTATATTTGTGACCGAGCTATACGTGTGCAGATGAGCAGTTTCAACTAAGAAAACAAGACTCGCAGCAGGATCTGAAGCTGCTGTTTATTTTCCAGTCCTGAGGTGTCACCGACTTTCCCCAGGTACTTATTAGCAATGACAGGCGATTTCTGATTTGACAGGAGTGAGACAGGTGTAAATTTCACACACACACAATTCAACTCCACACGTTAATCCAATTAATTTTGAACAGGTTCTCCTTTTTCGCTCTGCCAGTGGAACAAAATCGAGGAGTCTTTGAGATGTTGGTTAGTACTTGCGTTGAAGAAATTATACCCTTTTTTTAGCTCAACTTTTTCATTCTTGACTTTAATTTGTGCCTAAACACAGAAACTGTACAAGTTACAAAATATGTGTTCTTCCTATATCAAATTTTAAATAAAAAGTACTTATAACATTGAAAGAGTTCAAATATTACAGACAATAATGTAACAAAAGTAGAAGAACTGATGTGATTGTTAAAGGGTAAAAAAAAAAAGCTTCGCACAAACATCAAGGCATCCTTGGTGGTGGGGAGTCGGGGGTTCGTGGGGATAACAGTGAAAAAATATTCCACTTTGAGAATGTGCAAGATCTCATGCAGTTGCCTCTCTCTCACTCTCTATCCCTCCTCTCTGTTGGCGCTAAATCACACGTTAGTACAGCCAGTGGATGTGTTGACAGTTTTACAAACAGAAATGTAAAACGCCATACTCAAGGGGTCTAAGAGATAAGGGGGGGAAGAGGAACAGGGCAGGAAGCAGAACAAACACAGCTCCGAGAAGCAGAGAATGCCATGTTAAAACACCTCGGCTGGGTT
The DNA here is from genome assembly GCF_022577435.1 of Embiotoca jacksoni. Taxonomy (NCBI): domain Eukaryota; kingdom Metazoa; phylum Chordata; class Actinopteri; family Embiotocidae; genus Embiotoca; species Embiotoca jacksoni. The sequence goes on from NW_027185425.1 coordinate 4,855,220, forward strand.
ATTTTAATTACATAGGGTATGGCACGCTGTTAACTATAGCCACAAGTGGTGTCAGGTTATGGCCTGTAGAAAGAGCACTGCTGGTCGGTACCAGTGGTATTTCCTAAAGCTTATCGCCCCTGCAGAAGAGACATAAACTGTAAGAGGTGTCAGAATGAGGTAGAAAAACAGTTCACATATGAATCTGTGTTTAACTGATAATTCTCTGTATCAAAATATGTGATTCAAACCTACATTACTGCCATCTGACTTCACATGTTTCCCCTACCTGTAAAATGAAACTTTTGCCAGAGTGATTCCCTGCCGTCTTTAGCTCGCTTTGAATAAGTATGGCCGGCAGAAGTGAGAGACATTCCCAGTGGACTGTTGAAGCCTGCTGAGTACGGAATAAGGAGGTCTGGGGACATATAGACACAGCCAGAGGTACCCTGAGGGCAGGATTCTCAGACACTACTGGAGAGCGAGTCCATCCAACATGCCATGGATTACACATATATAGTGTGTCAGAGCTGCTGATATAGGCTCAAAATGTCTGAAATATGCACTTTTGATTTGAAAGTGTAAAGGATACTGCAGGACATCATGTGTCTCTGGCACAACAAGTGTCCTGTCCTTTAAGCCCTTTCTTAACTCACAAATTAGGTCTGGTCACCCACAAAATTGTCATTTACTTTTAATTAAAATGTGTTATTTTCTGCGGTGCTCTTCTTTTTCTTTATTTCCTGGCATATGGCCAAGACACGGAGCAGAGACCTGTTATCACAGTTGGACGTTTCTTTTAACAGGTCAAACAAAGCACTTGTAATCACATCAGCAACAGTCTTGAGTTTAGGTTCAATGCACTGTGGTTTTCTAAAGTTACAATACAGGAGAAATAAATGAGTAGATGAGAGGATTTCTGTTTGTTTTGATTTTCATCGACAAGGGACACCCACAGTTTTGAGCCCAGTGAATATAGTTTGTGTTTGTTCGCATTGTGTGTGTGTGTGTGTGTGTGTGTGTGTGTGTGTGTGTGTGTGTGTGTGTGTGTGTGTGTGTCTACCTGTTGGGGAGTTTTGTTGCAGCTAAATGCGAAGATTTTTTTCTTCAGATGCAGTGAGGCTGGCGTGAAGATAACGACTGGCCCCAACTGGTCCTGGTGCTGGTAGGACACAGGCCTCGCCTCCCTGAAAGGCATCATTAGAAAGTGGCAAAACTGCCAGGGGCAAAACTGGTCTCGCACAATGATCAATTCGGCAGACAGGATTGAATTATAGGGGGAGGGCGGGCTTTAAAAAGGGGGGGATTGGAGGGAGTTGGTATAGTACAAGGCCCCCTACTGCTTTAATTACTGATGTGTGCGTCTCCCTATTAACAGAGCACCTATGGTCCACTGGCCGCTCCGGGCCGGCACAAAGCTGGAGAGGAGAAAGAACATTCTGCAGAGAGGCAGCGAGAGAGAAACGACAGAGACACACAAACAGGAGTGCTCATTAGCGAATGGTAATCAGCGGTCGAGAGGTTGGGCACTCACCTCACAAAACGCCACATGTCAATTTCTCCCCTTCCATTCATGAGCCCACTCTCATTTTACCCTGCTCCCTCATGTTCCCTTGTTGAGGAGAATTGGATGGAGCACCGTGGGGGGAAACACTCGAAGGGAAACGTAAACACGGGCCCGGAGAAGGGACTTCGTCAATAAAGGAGGACCACACTCCTCAGTTGTGGCCCCTCGGTCTCCTTCCATGCAGACACCAACGTCAACTGCATACACTTCAAGTCACCTGTATTATATATTTTCCATACCTCTATCCCACGCATCCTATTTTTTATACACAGTTGTAACATGTGATCTTTAAGCTCCTCCCAGGGACTATTTATAACCTATAGAATACAGTATAGTACAGTGTAATGTATATATTTAAAAACCCTTTTACTATATGAATGCCATTAGCAGATGTGACCTTAATCTGAGTCAAAGTGTGAATCCACCTCGCTGCTTCTTCATGATGCATCAACACTCGCGATTACACAGTAAGTACATCAGGTTCAAATTACCTGACACTACTTCATTCACCAAAAAACATTACACTCACACATACCTCACTTAGAGAAACTCTCATACCTTTTAAATATTAAATATGAAAGCACAGCAAGGAAATGGTTAGTTTAGCTTATCATGAAGATTGAAGCGGGGGAAACAGCTGGCCTGTCTTTGGTTAAGAGGCCTAAAAAAAAAAAGATCATTAATCATCCCTTTATTTTGGACTGTTTAAACCCTACAAAAACTAAAAACGTTGAGTTTTTTCCAGAAAGTCACTGCTTTGGAAAGACAGCAAATAAATGTTTCCCAAAACGTCAACGCTTTCACATTTTCTTGCCATATTTCATGTTGCCATCAGGAAATGTCTTGTAATGTCACTTGTAAGCTACACTTACTCTATAAAAAAAAAAAAAAACAACACCTACATCTTAAAAAAGATGGTGCATAGATTTTAAATGCTCAAGAAAATTACTAAATTGCAGGTTTTGTGAGTTGCTGCCGGTTGATCTGCTGCAGTTGGACATGTAATGTTGTAGAGGGCTCCTTAAACTAGGCCATGGTTTTCTGTGGCCTCATGTATGGGCATGCCCGCCAGCTGTTCAGGTGCATGTGACACCAGCCCCGTATATTTCTTTAGCTGTCACAATGTGACAAAACAGTGCACCCAGCACGGTCCGCTGGGCAGTGAAAGAATATCTAATGCACCAGAGCCAATTTCATGTGTACTGAAATTGGGGAGGGCTGGCTCACACTCTCACATTCAAAACTTAAATCAGATCCCCTCTCAGTCGAGTGGAATCAATACAAGCTCTCCATCTTACTTTGAAATGAGACCAAGTCATCCTCGTGGATTATAGGTGGCTCATCACGGGACGACAGCGCGACTGGATATCTCTCGAGATCTATCTCCATCCGATCCTTCTGATCTCCATTTATCTAGCAGTCTACCACTCAATCTGTCCGTTCCCTCTATCCGTCCCTTACCCCTCTGTATTTGGATGAGCTCTAGGGCGGTGAATGAAGTAAGATAATCCATATCTTAATCAGAAGTAGGATTTCAAATGAAATCTCAAAGCCTGTGCACATTTTCAGAACCAGGTATTCATTCTGTTAAAAAAAAAAAACACAGAGAAAGAACAGTAATACACGTAATCCTCTCCTGAAATCAGAGTTCAAAACAGCCAAAACATCTTAGTAAAAATGTTACACTCCCAATAAATACCCTTAAAAAGAAGCCACTTAAATAAAAGCTGAGCATGGCTTTAATGTTTTGAGCTGTTACGCATCTTTTGCACCTCCATTTTCTCATCATGGTAGCTTCAACAAGGTTTAATTGGTATGGAAATGGAGGTGGTGAAACATGACGGGAACAAGCTTGACTACTTAGACCCTTTATTACTGTATACTGTCCTTTAACCAATTATCACCAATCTACTGCTCTGCAACCCCCTACCAGCCTCCTCCCTCATGATTTAACTGAGCTCCATGCAGCTGCAGAGAGGCAGCGATGGGTCGATAAATACGACTTGTAATCCACTGTGGTGCAAATTGAGTTTCTATTGGAGAATAATAGTTTGAAGAGCTTACTTGAGATTTCAAGCCCTCTACTTTCGCCAGCTCAGCTACTACACGCTACCAGATATGCTCAAATAAGAACGCAATAATCACAACATCACAACACTTTCATCCACTCGCTAACGGTTGTACTACTTTCCTATTATTCTTATTAATAAAACTGTGTATTTAATAGGAAATTATGTCATCTCTTGCATAGAGATCCACCTCAGTATTTGTCTGTGACAGCGTTTCTGTGTGTGCTTTATTTGCACATAGCCAGGAAATGTCACCTTGCAAAGAAAATTCACAGCTCAAGCTGTGTGTGTTTGCCACATAACGGAAAATGACTGGACCTCCAAAGAAGCAGATAAAAAGATGAGAAGTTACATCTGCATAAACAGATTACTCTTTCGCATCAAAAACAAATACATTTTCAGATATTTGGATCATGTTTGTGCAAAGTTGGACATCACAGAGCGGCAACCTCTCCTCGAGGTGAAAATACAATAACATTGCAGCAAAAATCTTAATACACAACTACAATCGGTGCAGCGCTGTTACAGCTCCTGCAAGAATCCATCCCTGGCATACTCATTTGGCATGGCCTTCTCAAAGACCAGCTTGTTGTCTGGGCCATTGTTAGCCCAGGAGGCTGGCCTGAGCCCTGAGGGCTTGGTCAGCGTTTAGGGTGTTTTGCAGGGTGGGGTGGTGAGGGAGGCTTGGGTGAGGGGAGGGGAAGAGGGGAGGCTATAAGAGATGGGTGCAGGCCAAGGCTGGGCAGGGCTCGATGCCAGGGTGTCAGTGGGACACCCTCTTTTCTGGGAGCCTGCTCAGCCCCCTCCTGGGGCCCCAGCAGGGTGCAGGAATACATGGTCAGTGCAAGACAGGTCCATCTGCCCCACTACCTCTGTCCCGCTCATGCCAGCACCTTCCTATCACCTGCTCCATCGGCACCTTATGGAAATGACCTACTGCTGCCTGACCTAGCTGACACGCATGGCTCACCTTCAGCATATGCCACCATAGCTGTGTTTTCTCCATCAGGATGGACGCTTTAAGTTGAAATCTCCACTTCCTCTATTTCATTTAACTAAATATAGTTTAAATATTTGCTATTTCAAGACAACAGAAAGCAAAACAGCAAAGTAAATTGAACGTAAAATACATCCAGGTCACATCAGGCTAAATACAATTAAACCAGAACTGCTTCTCATCAGAAACATTGTCTTACAGTAGAAATGTTTTAGTCTTTTGAAGTTGCTAAAATACCAGTTGCAAAATCTAGCAGTGGCTGTGCTTATGGAACATGCATGTGCACAGCAGAGCGTCTCTGATGTTGTTGCTTGTTTGGTGTAGAGGGAGTTTCCTTGCACATCTTTAAAGCCTCTTTGATGCCAGCTATAAGGTTGAGCATCGGCCATCGCGGAGACATTGCAGAGCGAGGTCTTGCATGTGACTGCTGAGCCATTTTACTGCAAACCCACTAGAATTTACAACACAACAGCACCGATCGCACGAGCGGGAGAGAATGTCGAGTTGGATTCTAAAAATAAGACGTCCTGCATCTGAAAAAGCTAACACCTTCTTCAAAAAAAACTCTGGTGTGAAAAAGAGCACCGTACTTCGAACGACTTAAAAAGTTCTGAGTTCTAAGACGTGAGCAGCAATATTTTTCAAGATGGAAATACAGACTCTGTCTGTTCAAAACATCACAGTTAAAATATACATCCGACATAATAAACCATAATTATTAAGTCTCTATCCAGGCCAGAGAAATACATGAGAGAAAGAAATGTTGGGGGGGGGTCATCTGTTTAAATAACTCACCTTTTGAGCCAATATTTTGTGTGTTTATCAAGCCTACATCGAGTTGTATTTCCCTATTTTGACAGTGAGGTGAACAATCAAGGTCTTGTGAATTCAACAGCAAGTGTTCAACAATTTCTTTCCTTTCCTTGTAGTTGGACGTGTCAAACAAAGCTCAAAGAAGAACTTCAGTGTCGGTTAGAGGTGCTTATTTTTACCACAAAAATTGGGAGACATTGGTAGTTTACTTTTTTAATTATTAGTAATTTCCATGAAGTTACTTTGGATTTGATTAAGTTTTACTAAACTAAGGCATTATTTTATCTTCTCTGTTTCTGTGCCACTGAGATAAAAATCTTTCCTTTGGCCTTTTGTTCATTTTTCTTGCCTTCACACTACTTTACCCTTGACAGCTGTCGACATACACTGTAGGGATCAAATATAATATCACATGCTGATATTTCGACATATTCCGAATCATAAACTGACATTTCTCACACTCCAGCAGTGGCAAGGCAGAGATTCGATCTTTACAATCCGACTCATTTAAAACACAAACAGAATGAGGTAGTTCTCCTGCTTCGATAAATGGGGCAGGCTGCGCGGCCTATTGTGCGGCGGTGTGCTGCCACCATGCTGAATGCAGTGAATAGGGAGCAGTCGTGCCCTCTGTGTAGCCCCAGCTGTCTTTGACTGATAGGCTGGAGGAGGGGGAGTGGCGAGGTGTAAGGAAGTTCAGAAGGCCTGTAGATTTACAACAGAACTGAACAGACTGTCGCGTTAGTCATCCCAACTAACCAACCAACCAGCCAGCCAAACAGTGGGCTGCAGCGTTAACACCCAGCTCCGCAGCTCAGAGCAAGCTAATTAATGCAGCCAAATGAGATCAGCAGCAGAGGCCCAGGCCAGGGCCATATTGCTAAATAGCTTCCTTCAGTATCGGGTCTGTGTGGTGTAATTACCACCAGGCCAATGCACAATGCCGCTTTTATGTCCCACTGAAAGTGATTTCATGTCCCTCATTCCCCCATTAGCAGCGTGTTTTTCAAATGTGATGAGAGGAGTCTGTCAATGGTTATCGTGTGTGTTTGTGGGAGAGAGTGCCAGTTTGCTTTGTATTTAATGGACAGCTTGGTGTAGGTATTGAAGCGGGCACATGTTCATTGGATGCAATGAATCTGAGGATGCAGCCCACCAACAAATAACGTCAGATTGATGGACATTAAATGAGTTCAACCTGTAGTGATGACAAACGTACTGTTTTGCTTGTTGTGTAAGGGGAAAAAAAACTCAGTATGTTAAAGAGATCTAAAACTAAATGACAAAAAAAAAATATATAAAAAATGATTGGCTGAAGAGAATGACACTGCAGTAGCACATGTGCCACTTTTTGAACATACTGCTCTACAACATTAAATGACAACAAATCCTCAACTATCTGCTGTTCATTGTTTGACAGACCACTACTACAATCATGAACAAATAAAGGGTCCATTTTTGACAGGACACGAGTACAAGACAAGCCATTATCATAGCAAGCTCAGTCCCCAAATCCAAAGTGTAAAAACTACACAGCAAAAAGAGTGGGTTGACAGACGACAAAGATACCACCTTTTTTGGGTTCAACAATGTTAACTACTTGATGTTACACAATAATTGTGTCCAATCAGAACATTTTAAATAAGTATTTTGGCAAAAATGAGGTTCAATCAATAATCAAAGTAAAGAAAAGAGATTTTAAAAAAAGCTTGGGTAAGCTCATTTTATCAATGTATTTATTACAAGTTAAGCCACAGCTCAAACATTGCTTCGGCCGATTTCTTTTTTTGGCCTTGATTATCAGAGAAGGGAGCTGTAAGTCACACTCTGATCGAGGTGTTGGAAAAACTTCTTACTGTGATTACTGTAAAACTAAAAACTCACTTTTTCCTTTTCTTTTCTCTTCTTTTTTTCAATGTCTTTTTTTATTTTTTTATAATAATGACAAAATCACAATTATGGTTTAATTTAAATTGCAAATGACAAAAGTAAAGATGGACTAAATTTCCAATGTTCGTCGTCTTCCTTTTTCCCCCTCATCCATATGCTGTGGCTGTCGTCCATTATAATCCCTCCATTCAAGTCAGCGTGAATATAGACACCAACAACCGTTTGGTGTCTAATGTAGCAGAAGCATCTCGCTGGCCCGCCACTATAGTGCCACCCTCACACTGTCAAAGGTGCCACGTTTAGCCCCAGGCACTACTACTCAATCGTTGCCTGGTTCGCGGGGGCCAGCACACCAGCAGGGCCGACTAATGCTTTACTAACCCTCGCCACCTCCACTCCTCTGTTCCCCTCCTCTGCACGGAGAGGCAAAGCCAGCGTCCCCGCCCCCACTGGCCCTTGTGGACGGAGCTCATCCCCACAGCGTTAAGGGGCGAGAAGACGGGCCGTGTTTTGCCGGGTCCCCGTGCAGCAGCGCTCTGCTCAGGACGGAGGGTCTCGAGGCTGAAACCTCACCGACTGCAACTGGAGCCCCTCCTGACAGGACATGTGTGGTAATGGGCTGCTAGGTCCCAGACCTGTCACCGTGCAACCCTGCAGGGTGCGCTCACATGTGCCTCAACTCCATCTGCCTTAAAAAAAAATAAAAAAAAATCAATAAATATTTCAAGATGCAAACAATTTACAAAAGCTCATGGAGAAATGAACTATGTTAGATTAAGATAAGATGTCCATTAACTTCTCTGTTCCTACGCACAAGCAGATAAAACTGTTTTGATTTTGTGGGAGCAAGAAATTGCGGTCATGGAATTCTCATCATGCACCATGAAGATTGAATAATATGTGGTGTCTTGCAATAAATCAGCAAGTTGGGGCATGAAGATGAGGAGAAAGAGAAAAGATTTTACAAAATCAAGTCACAACAGAGGATGTTACTATCAACAAATAAAGTGGAAAAAAAAAAAAAAAAAAAAAAAAAATTGTCAACCAGAGTTGAGAGGAGAGTGAAGAGGCACATAGCAGAGTCAGAGATCAGAACCAGTATTCACAGGTCCGGCCGGATGGGAGGTGAGAATCCAGGGTCAGGCTCTGACACGACTCCCTGACTTCTCATTTGGAGATTCTCATTTTCAGTTCCCAAACCGAGGGCAAGAAATCGTACCTGTGAGAAGCCTTCAGGCAGAACAGAGAGAGGTGTGGAAGAATCTGTTTCTGTCAGAGACGAGGCTGCTCAACTAGTCTGTGCTCCATCTGTGTGTCTGCTCAATCACAGTGGGAAGTTGTAACGATATGCACTCGGAAAACTTGTGACTGACGTACTGCACATTCACGTCTTGGGTATTATTGCAAATATTGGACAAACCTTTATAAAATATCCGCCTTTAGAAAATGTTATATGGTAGATAGGAGAGATCATGGTTATGGCAAATACACAACGGTTATGATTAGGCAAATAAAACTGTTAATATTTGTTTGATTTAAAAAAAAAAAAAAAAAAAAAAATTACTGTTCAAATTTTTTTATGAACAGACCAATATGGTGAATCTTCTGCCTTGAATTATTTGCAAAAGCCTGATGTGGGTTACCTCGATTGTGGTCCAAAAGCAACATGACTTCAACAGGACGCAAACCACATGAGCACAAACAACTGATCTGATTTCCAGTCGGCCGGATCTTTACTGAATGTCATTTCCCCTGCTCTGTTTCCCCACAATTCCTGTCCATGTCCACTGGCTCCGAACAAAGAAAGCCATAAACTGCTCAATAATAATGTAAATAATGAGCCACATGTTCCTTTAATGCCATGCAGCCCGGTAACACGCCACAGTGTGCAATAAACCTGTCAGTCCGTTTGCGGAAACCGTAACGATGTCACGTTTTGCGTCACCTAGGTGTGAAAAGTACCCATATGTACGCTCAGTGTCGAAGATGGACGTTCTGGGACAAAGGTCGTGTGACGACGTATAAAAGTGATGAAGTCCGGATAAGGACTGTAAGTTACAACTTGCCGTCGAATGATAGATAATCACACAAACACCATCCTGCTGCTGCAAATGGTTGCAAAGGCGCCAAAAGTTTCACGTAATTAATGAATGTTAAAATGAAACATTAAATTATAACCTATTATTAAAGATTCACCGATGGACTGAGCACAACAGTCAGAAGTCTTAGAGACAGACTAAAGCATTGTTAGTTTCATGGGATTTGTTAACAATAATAAAAATAGAAATTGATTATGCCTTGTTTTAGGTTTGAGTTTGTTCAGGTCAGGCAACTCACATGCTGTTTCAGGTTAGGAAAAGATTGTGGTTGAGATGTAAAAATGATAATAAATACCACATATTTTATACTGCTGTTTTTTAGACCTGTGGGAGTTACTGTAAAGTTCTGTGGATGTTCACCATATCAGTACTGATCTATCATTTTTTTTTAAAACTCTTCTAACTTTCAGTTCATGTGGCATATTCTTTTGTTTAATTAACCTAATTTAAAATTGAATTATTTATGATTTCATTTCTCCTGCTGTATCATATATGTTTGCGATAAAGGCCTACTATCAAGTAGTGTAACTCACTGAATCACGAAATGTAACAAAAAATACAGTCTGTAAACTGCATCGCATAAATCAGATTATTGATATCATATTTTGTTTGCCACAGTCTTCTTCCACAGATCTTATTTTGAATACAAAGAGGAAGATACACGTTTTGTCACTTAAACGCTGCAGCCTGATGTCAGGCGCAGTCAAGCTATTATCATCAAACTGAGTTGCTACTGATCTCACACACACACACACACACGCACGCGCACACACACACACACACACACACACACACACATTTTGTCACATTCACATTTCAGCATGACACAAAAGTCTCCGTCATGATGAGGTGCTTGTCATGACACACTCGTGCACACATGCACCCCCACCACCTCTTTGTGACAAACTCACACACTCACACTGACTCAGCCTCCTGAGCCTCTGACAGTGTTGTCTAATGGCTGCAGCGATGAGGTCAACTTGTTGAAGAGACGAACACGACCTTCCTCTCTCACGGACACGGCCTCTCTCCAAGATGATCAGAAGGCCCCCTTTTCACCTCTGCATTTCTGTCAGAGCGTTACGCACACATACATCGAAAGTGTTCGTTTACAGACACCCCTGCAGGCCACCGTGTAGATGTCTCGCCTTTGGATGAGAAGCAATCAAACAGTAACGATCCAAGTCCAAAAGTAACTTACAGAATCGTGTAAGGAAAACCAGTGAACTCTCAAAACTCGTCAAACCAATTCTCAGGAAAAATTTGCAAGTCTTTCAGGGTAAGTCAAGTCACGAGTCAAATTTGTAAGCGCGCTTGTAAAACTGAGTAAAATGTAGGCCGAGTGTCACATTAAAATGTGTAATACACCTCTGAGTCCACTAGAGGACACCGCGCCTGGGCGTGAAAAGTACACGCAAGTATGACTTGGGTCGAACAAGGTCATGTGACGAAGTACAAAGAGTGATCAAGTCAGTAGGGAGGAGGTTGGAGGCCGATGGATGGAACCTGGAGGACCGGTGTTTGAATTCACGAGAAAGCAAAAGTCAAAAGTTTCTTTGTTTATGTTGTTTACGCCAAATTCTGACCCGACCATCTGAATGTCGCAGCAGAAATCGAGACTCATCAGATCAGATGTTTTTTTTTTAATCTTCCATTGTCCAATTTTGGTGACCCCGTGCGAATTGTAGCCTCAGTTTCTTGTTCTTAGCTGACAGGAGTGGCACCCGGTGGTCTTCTGCTGCTGGAGCTCATCTGCTTCAAGGTTCCACATGTTGTGCGTTCAGAGATGGTCTTCTGCATACCTCGGTTGTAACGAGTGGTTATTTGAGTTACTGCTGGCTTTCTATCATCTCGAATCGGTCTGGTCGTTCTCCTCTGACCTCTGACCTCTGGCATCAACAAGGCATTTTCGCCCAGAGAACTGCCGCTCGCTGGATATTTTCTCTTTTTCGGGCCGTTCTCTGTAAACCCCAGGGATGGTGGTGCGTGAAAATCCCAGTAGATCAGCAGTCCCTGAAATACTCAGGCCAGCCCGTCTGGCACCAACAACCATGCCACGTTCAAAGTCACTTAAATCCCCTTTCTTTCCCATTCGGATGCTCGGTTTGAACTTCAGCAGGTCGTGTTGAGCACGTCTTACGTGCCAAAATGCATTGAGCTGCTGCCGTGTGATTGGCTGATTAGATATTTGCGTTAACGAGCAGTTGAACAGGTGTACCTAATAAAGTGGCCGGTGAGTTTGCATGGCGTAATGTATTTTATCTTACGTGACATACAAGTACTTTAAGTAACTTGCATTACATACGTAACATTACTGGAGAAAAGCTGCCTATTTTAACAGAGACCATGATCTTTTTCCAAACCTTAACATCGTGGGTTTGTACGCGGCAGGATCAATAGCACGTTACTTTTAACGACTCATTTAATGAATAATCCAGTGGACTGACGGGTGTATTACATGCCTTGGCAGGATATCAGGTTGGTAAAGTGATACCACAGTCAGGTTTCGTGGGTACGTCGTCCACCACTCGCTCCTCTCCAGCTCGTCCAAATATGGTCACCTCTCCGAACTCGGCAAGATGCCGGCGGCCAATATCCGAACTTGATGCTTCATGACAGCCATTCGGAAACCGATGGGCGACGTCCCTGCTGGTTGCCGCTCGGTCTTCCCACATCGCCAGCAAGTCACCAGCGGGGACAGAAAGATAGATGATGTGGTTGCGATCCACGTAACTTGCTGCAAGCCCATGTCTCGAACGCCATAGTAATATTTGACATATTTTCTTTGAATTACGCCTCCGTTTACTTCAGCATAAATTGTATAAATCTTTTTCCGTTCTTATCTTACCATCCCTAATCTTAAAGCGGGTACTTATTGCCTCAGCAGATGTCAGTTTTTGTTTATTTTTTTGGTCTTAAGGTCCCTTTGCTCTGCAGGGTTCGCTGAAGCAAGGAGACGACATCTTCTCCTTCCACAGAAAGCACCATGTCTCTGTCCACAACCTCAAAGACCAGACACCGTGCGCACACACACGCATGCACACACACACGCACACACACACACACACACACACACACACACACACAGTCCCTAGCCACACACTCTCTGACCCTGCCACCCCAAGCTCCTTGTACTCCCCATCCCCCCCCCACCACCACCTTCTCCTCCTCGCCCCCTCTGAGGAGAGGCGCGGTATTGAGCGGGAGCTTGAAACCATGCTTGTATTGTCAAAGGACTTGCCGGCACTTACCTCCACTTGAACATTTAGTGCTGGCTTGCTGGGCCTGGACAGAGAATAGCACTATAAGGTCACTGATGAATTGCTATTTCTGGACAAGGGATAAACACACTGCTTTGTAGGGATTAAATCTCCAATCTGTGGTGGCAGGGCTGAGATTTTTATTTTCTGTTTGTCGAGTCCTACTCTGTTTGAATTTGTAATATTGTACCAAAAAGGCTGCAGATTTATTAGAGGCCAGCATTACTTGTAAAGCTGCATATGGCATCCAGCGTCAAAGGCAGGGACGTTGTGTCAACCACTGATTAGAGTGAATTACAGTCATTCATTGTCAAATGAACTGTTATTTAATGAGCAAATTCCCTTGTAAATAGTGAATGTTGCATTTTCAACATCCGTTGCCAATTACAAATTATCGCTCAAGTAATTGTTACCGCTGAAACTGAAACTGTTTTTGAATTTCTGGCTTTATTTTAATGATCAGTTACATTTAGTCACAATTTTGAATAATTACACTTCATCAATTAAGCCATGTGCAATATTTGTAACGGATCTGGATCTGTTTGTTTATAAAAACTGTAACCTTCTCCATGTTTTTGAGTCGACTGCGATCGACCAAAGAGATAACTTGATCTATTAGTAACCATTTACCGTTTTACCTCACAAACTGTTCCTGACAGTATAAGAGTAATTAATAATCATTATAATGATTTTACTTGTGTTTTTCATGCTTCATTTTTTAAACTAGTTAACATAATGCCAGCTGTCGTGTTTTGATTATTTACCTCTCAGGTGGATCATATTAGTCCGTTTTTTATTGTAAATCCAGAATCATCAGGATGAAAGTTTGAGCTGCAGCTTTGGTTGCCTCCTTAACAACCAATAAAAACTTGTTTGTCTTTCTTAATTTGCACGGTCTTATTTCCTTTTACTTTTTTCTTTCAAATGAAAATGCTTTTAATCAAAAAGAATGGCAGCTTGTGTTTAATGATTTACAATTAACAAGACAACAAACAATAACATATCCACACATACAGATAGATAAATTGTGAGACTTGTAAAATCTAATTTTGATATTAAAGTGTTTTCTGTACCAGCAGAAGTTTATGAAATTGAATTCATAGCTGGGCTAAGTAACCTCTGAAAGCTTGGGAGTGTGTGAGACACCCTAAACATCTGTCACTGTGCATGTGTGTGTGCACATGTGGGTGTCTGTGCATTTTAATAATAAGGTGTTGACTCTGCCCTCTGAGGCTCACCTGTGGGGATTCCCAATGGTGTGTGCTCGGACGTTTGTTCATTAATGTGTGTGTGCACTTGCGCGCGCGCGCGTGTGTGTGTGTGTGTGTGTGTGTGTGTGTGTGTGTGTGTGTGTGTGTGTGTCACTTTGGGAAACACATATCTGTGCACTACAGCGCAACACCTGCCAGAGGCTGTGGCTGTTTATGACAGAGGCTGTGTGAGCTGGAGAGGACACGGTGGAGCATTGCCAGCTCCGCGCGCGCACACATGTTCATGCACGCACAAAAGCAAAGCACACAAAAAAAAAAAAAAAAAAAAACTGCTGTGATTTTTGTTGCAATTATTCATATTGTACAAATACAAAATTCACACAAGCAAACACTTCTGAATGGCCAGACATCGCACCTAGACTGGAAAAACTATGGAAAAACACTCTCCTCTATACACACACACACACACACGCACACGCACACGCACACACACACACACGCACACACACACACGCACACACGCGCGCACACACACACACACACACACACACACACACACACACACACACACACACACACACACACACGGGTAAATGTAATAACCACAGGGCCGGTGTGATCTGTGTCTCTCTCCCTAGGTCTTGCTGGCTGTGCAGGTCCCCAGCAGCTCCTATATTACAGCAGTAGGCAGGGGAGCCTGGCAGAGCCACCGGCCTACAAAGTTCAATATAAACGAACAGTGGGATCTCCCAGGGACCTGGCAGGGAAAAGCTTAGCAAAGTTAAAGCCTCACCAGCCCTTCCCGGCTGCCCATGCCAATGGAACAACACACACGCACACACTCACACTCAGTTGTGTACACACACCGACAGCCCACCTATTTGGCATGGAGGGAGTTGTGGGGAAGTGGTACAATAGGAATCAATAAGCCATTTTTTTTTGTTTTTGTTTGAGGTTATACACTTTGAGTTTATTTGTAATTTAGTGGTCACTTTTAATGTGATGACCAACAAAGAAAAAAACATCCATTTCAAAGGATCATACACTGAATCCAAAGCAGAATGAGTTGCAGGATGCACAAAAGTTCAATTTGTCTGAGATGAAATTATTTGTAATGGATGAAATAGGGTTGAAGTGCAGAGAAAGGACGGAAATGTGAACATCTACAACATGACAACTGAACAAACGTAATCCTCTGATGAAAATCATGTGATATGATAAAAAGCTAGAGAACAGCTGTTGAAACATTAATAATGAGTTTTAAACCGCAACCTACATTTTTGCAGGTTTTTTTTTCATCTTTACAATTTGCATCTTTTTGGTTTTAGATGAATAACAAACGAGATCAAGGCTGCCAGGTATCCACATCATGCACACTGAAAAGCAGCAAATCTTTATGATGCTCTACATAATCAGTCCGTGATTATCCACAAATGTTAAAGCACACAGCAGAACAAAGGAAAGACGTTTGGTGGAGGAAATAAGGATGCAAATTAATATTTAATATATAATTAATATATCTATTTTGTGCATCTTTTAATGTTTAGATCGTAGGTGTGAATCGTGTTGTTTCTCTAAGAGGAAATAACGTCCTTTGTTGGTTGACTCTGTAAAAAAAAAAAAAAAAAAAGATTATATTTTGTCCTCCTCCTCTCCCGCTCTGCACCCACTCAGCCTTTACTTTGCAGGGTTGCTCCCCTGTTCAGATGGCCGCGGACGCAATAATGACCCAACAGATGGGTTTATTAGACGGTGGTTAAGGCAGCCAGTGGGTGGTTTGTTCGGGGGGAACCAAGAGCCAAAGCCCCACGAGCTCTGGGGTGAAAAAAAAAAAAAAAGAAAAAAAAAAAAAAAAGGAGACTGACAGGAAACAAGTGACTCTGCTCCTCGTCCACTTGTTCCAATAGGCAGAGTCTCTCCCTCGTAATGATCTCGGCCTGTAGGGCTGCGCGCAACTGTCGGTGTCAGTGTGTCTTTTTGTGTCACACCCACACATATGTGCACTCCTGCTTATGTAACGCGTTCATGCTTTGCATTTGTACATTTCGGTACATATGCCCCCCCCCCCCCCCCCTCCCACCCCTCTCTCCCCCCTCGCCCGCCCCCACCGATGCATGTGCACGCCTTTTGACATGTAAATGAGATGGAGCTGGCTTTGTTAGGTACCTGCGTGTTAATGCTTGTTTAAGATGTCATCTGTCTCCTTCTGCCTCCCCATTCAGCGGCACGCTTTGTGTCTCCAGCCCCAGGTGTCGAAGGAGGTTCTTCAAACCCTCGTTAGTGTCTCGGAGTGTGTGTGTGTGTGTGTGTGTGTTTGTGTGTGTGTGTGTGTGTGTGTGTGTGTGTGTGTGTGTGTGTGCGCACGCTGCTAGAGCATGCCTTTCTAGATCACACGACAATATGGACCACATCAGATCATTCGCAGACCTCATTATTCTCTTTCCTCTTCTAGGTCTCTCCAACACTTGTTAGCTTTTGATGGTCAACGGGGCTCAATAGAGTTGGTTAAGCAAATAAAAGGCAAAAAGTGGGACATTAACTGAGCCAATTTGAAGGGATTCATCCATCAATGGGAAGGAAATTTGTAAATTAGCCTCTAATTACCACATTACGAGAAGATCAGAGGTTTTCTTTGTATGAAATGTAGTTGATTATTAGTGTTAAATAAACTATTCAAATTAAAACATTTTACCTGTAACTCTGACATTAATTTGTACAGTGAATAAAGTGCATAGGATGGACAACTAGATTATGACAACCGTTTATATTGAATGTAAACTTTATTTTTTTGCATTGTGTTCAGCAGTTCCCCTCAGGCGCCTTAACACATGCAGGTTTGTTTTTGTGGTGCATCTCTCTGATAACAGCCACTTTGAATTTTCTTTGATTCTAATGTTTCTTTTGATTTGTCATCAATAATAAAATTGTACAGTTCTATCGTTCAAAATTGTTTTTTGTTTTTTTTATCATTCCCTGAATTGCAGAAAAATATTAATGCTCTAATTATTTTTTTTTAGCCCTTTATTATATTTATTTCTTGCAGCATTTTGCTACTTGAAATTGCTGAACAAAAGGTTATTTACATCCTCATTTTAATTTGGCATTTCAAATTATTTCTTGATTTATTGAGAAATAACATTGCACTATCAACAGATTTTGGGATTGCTCCTCCATGCTCAAGCCACACTCAGAGGGACGCCTCCCCCCCCCCCTCCTCCTCTACCCTCCACACCCCGGAGGATCTTATGCTGCTTAGAGACCACTCATCTGAAGAGTGTAAAGCACACGACACCTGGAGGGAGAAATCAAATACTTGTTAGGACTGGGTGGGTGGAAGGGCCCTTCATGGTCTCTCACCTCCAAAAACCTCAGGACCCCCCTCAACCCCACCCGGATGCTGGTGACGCCCCCCCACCACCACCACCACCCCACTCCCCTCACTTCTATATCTGCCTCCCCTCTTGGCTCTTCAAAGGTCATCCAGCGCTGGCCGACGCCCCTCTCCACCCCCGAAGAAACCGAATGAAGGGTATGAACACTGAGCTTTTAGCCCCTCTTCCTCTCCAGGGGTGCATCTACCTCCTTTGTTGTCTCACTTGAGCAATGTATACTACACCTCCAATTTCCATCTATCATTTATGGGGACCTTGTCCTTATGCAGTGTTAACGTCACCTCTGAAGAAGATGATAGAAAAACGTCCAAAAACATACGCAACCTTTCTTACGTTTCCTCACAATATTTTTTTTTTTACACAGACCCCGAAGGATTCGAATGCAGTACTTGCAGGATATTTCTCCTTTTATGCAAACAAAAGATGAGCACTTTATCCACCACTGCACACAAACACAAACATGCCCTCACGCTCACATGCACATGCATCCAAAACAACACACCTTATGGGCACCCCTGCACAGACCCAATTCACCCACGTCTGTAATCCTCCTAATCTGTCACCATGACCCAGGGTAATGCAATGTCACCACAAGTGTTTGGCTTCGCTTTCAACTCAGCCATGTTGACACCCCACGTCTCCTCAGAAACTCCGGCTGACCCCGGCTGCAGCCCTCTGGCCTCCCCTCGGCGACACCGCGGCTCCTTCTGCCCTGTCTCGAGCAGCTACATCGTCTCAGGCACAGTTTGGCCCCGAGCCGACATCGTAGTACGCACAGCGGCCCGGGTTCAGGTGGCGTAAATATAGTCCAGCCTGACACTCGGAGTGGACAATACGTGCACCTGAGATGTAAACAAACTTAAGCCCCAGCCTACAGCATCGCTCACAAAAGCTTACAATATCCACCCTTGACAAAAGACGATGCCAGAATCTCTCGCACCTCACTTCTGCCTCTTCTCTTTCTTATGCGTGACATGGGGCGTTTGCACCGAGCACCAATTGGCATGACAGCGTGACCCCCAACCTTTTTTGCTGCTTGTCCCCACATCCCATCCCCTCCCATCTCCTTCTTTTCCTTGTCCCCTCATCATCCATGTCACCCCTCCCTCCCCCCCACTCTTCCCCCTCCACTCTCACCCACACCCCTGCTCTTCTCTCAGTGACAATATCCTGGTAATGGTGGCCTTTGTTTTTCTTGGCCCGGGCGCCTGGATTTGTCAGGACGCATTTCCTGCCCGCAGACTGAGGGGGCTGCTGCTGCGTGGCAATCTGGGCTCACTTCTCAGGCAGCTAAACCCTTTGACACTGTGCTTTTTAATTAAAATTACATTATGATTAATCAGGCAGAAGGAGGGGCCCTCCCCCTCACTTGCACTCCCTCTCCTCCTCCTCCTCCTCCTCCCCCTCCTCCTCCTCCTCCTCCTCTCTCCTCCTGCTCAGTTTCCAGGCAGGTTTGATTACAACCTGTGACGGACGTTCCTCACTGCCAAGCCGCTAAAGATGTGCTGGCAGATGCGGTGGACTGGCCAGCTTGTCAAGCCCCGGGGTTGCAGGCAGCTAGGGAGAGTGGGACAGAGTGACAGAGGAAGGGAGTGAATGAAAAAAAAAAAAAAGAAAAGAAGAAAGAACAGTAGGAGCAGAGATTGAAAGGATATGGCAAGGAGAGTGTGTGCAAAAGAAAGACCACGTATGTGACAAGAAAAGGAAATTAGCAGAAAAGAGAGAGGGAGGAAAATGAGAAGTGACAAGCAGGAGACTTAAAATCCTCCAGACACGCCGGAGAGACGGTGACAAGCCATCAGGCGGACTGGCAGGCAGGCAGAGCTCCTAGATGGGCTGTATCGATCTGGCGAGCACATACACTCATTCCCAGAACAGGGGAGATGACAGGGGAAGCGAGGAATCATTTCTCCCTCCGGCTCTGCCAGGCGGATGCGTACGAGGAGCTGTACTCGCCTCCAGCATCAGGGCTGCTGCTGCGGGCTCCTTTAGATCACATGTGCAGGGGTAGAATGTAACCTGGAGCTGTGTGTGTGTGTGTGTGTGTGTGTGTGTGTGTGTGTGTGTGTGTGTGTGTGTGTGTGTGTGTGTGTGTGTGTGTGTGTGTGTTTGCTTACTCAGGCTGAAATAGTCGTGTTAGAAGTACGTTGAGACCCATAAACAAAAGGCAGAGCCGGCGAAGAGCATGTCAGGGACAGACCAGAACAGGCACTTAGTGACAGGAACACTGTATACACTGCTGGGCATCTGGGTACCGTCATGTCACGTGAGCGATGCTGCAGCGTTTTAATAACTCTTTTCACTTTTGAATTTCTTTGGCAGCATCGTAACAAGCTACAAAAACACATTTTTGGATGTTGTCAATGAAGATTTTGAATTGTTTATGGTCACGTTTTTTTTTTTTTTTTTTTTTTTTACTGTTCTCTAGCAATTCATGATGGGAGCTGGTGTGCAGGTCAAATGACTGTTAGCTCGTTCACATGTAATTTTGTGTGTTGTGTATGAATGTTTGAGGTCGTATTTTTTTGGTGCGTGCATGCTTGTGTACTGGGCAACCACATAGTCATGCGTGTGTTAAAAAGGGCGTTTGCTGGTGATAACGGCAATATAAATGGACACTTTCCAGTTCCAGGACTGTCATTTTTTCGCTGTAATAACATTTTACTGGGTGAAAAAAAATCTGATGTTAAGCATTTGCCTTAATTAAAAATAGTCGTTTTATTCATCTTTTTTTTATTGATTTTTTTATTTTTATTTTGATAGGTCTGATAAGTAATGCCACACTGTGCATCACAGATCATGTCTGACAAATTAAAGATTGGAAAAGCAGATTTTCAATTGCGCAAAAAAAAAAAAAAAAAAAAAAAAAAAAAATGTAAACGTTGAAGTAATAATTGAACTTAGTTTTTAAATGTGTCATTTCTATTTTGCCCTAATTCATTGTTGTTTTCCGTTTTTCTGCCTGTCGCTCTCTGCTTAGCGTTCACCCTCTCAGCCCCCTGAGCTGAGCAGGCCTGTATCGAGTGTCCTGTGGCCACATTGACAGGCAGTATTAAAAGCCAGTAGGTGGTCTTTCACTGTCACTGGGCAGAAGCCCCTCGTCACAGCACATTAATTACACACTCTCTCCAGCGCAAACAAGCCTCGCCTATTCATGCATGAGACAGATTAAGAACAGAGCGTTGTTTTTCAAAATTCAGAATTTGCTCCCGTGTTGCTGCGGCGGATTTTGTTGAGGACATGCAGCGGCAACGGTAACAAAGGGAAGTGAGCAGTCACTATTTTAAAATGGGAAAAGTAGTTCAGATTCAGTGGACCCTGTGACGGTTCTCGATGAGTGGGCTGGAGAGAGTGTACAATCTGGTTGTATTTGCCTTTCTTTTTCTTTTTTTTTTTGCATTAACTCTATAAATACCAGTGTTGTGACTGCTGTGAGTGAAAGAAAATGTCAGTGAGTTTTTCTAATAATAATCCATCCATGGTGTTGCTCCCTCCTTCATGTGCACACGCGTGTATGCACACACGTTGGCGTACGTGTGCATTTAGTACAGCACGCGTGTACACCGGGTGTAGGTGGATGCACACAGGTGTGTATGCACGGACTGTCACGTTGCACCCTCCGACCTGACCCGGCCGTGAACTCTGCTGCCCTCGCGATCCATACGTATCATTTACCCACTGCCCTCCCTGCTGTCTGGCCTAATGCACGGAGGCGTGAAACACCTCGTAATGCTCAATCACAGCGGGGCACGGCATGCTAGGAGCCATCCAGAGTGACAGCGCAGGACCAGGGAGGCGGCCGGCCGAGGGAAGAGATGCCACATCGCCCTCGGGGAGAGGAGAGGAGGAGAGGGAGGTGGAGGAGGAAGGGCGAGAAGGGTGAGGGTCTAGAGGGGTTTAGAGGGGGGTAGGTGTACAAGTGTGTGTGTGTGGGGGGGGGGGGAGAGGGGTTGAATGGGTCTGGGTCCAGAACTGCACGATGCAGACATATCTAAAAATGCTGTAGGTTCTGTCTGCAAGTTGTCTGGTAATTTTACAAAAGTTTGCATTCTCCTGGCCAAAAAAGTAAATCGCTTGCGTCACTTTTTTGATGGCAAACATCAAAACAGTGCATCACTTTTGCAGTGTAATGAATTAATTAATTACTGAGGGCAAGTGGATTTTTGGTTTTTGACAGGACAGAACACACTCTAATCTGTTGCCTTCCTCTTTTTCTGTACAGCTGAATTACTCAAGAGGCTTGGTTCAAAATCAAACACATCGGACATTTTATTCTTGCAAGAAGGAGCAACTACATGCACCCTCAAAGAGAGGTGTCCAGCAGTGTTCCCCCCAGCAGTCCTCTGTAGCAGGGCTCCAGCAGTTCTCCAGCAGTTCTCCAGCATGGTTCTCCAGCAGTCCTCCCCAACAGTCCTCGCCTCAACCGGGCTCTACCCAGCCTGGCTTCCCCCAGCAGTCCTGTCCTCCGCAGTCCTCGTCTTTCCTCTCTTCAGTCCTCTTCCTTAGGGCAGCTTTTATACAGTTGACAAACAGTAGACCATCACCCCCATTCCCTCTGTATCTGATTTCGTATGGTAATACAGAGTTGGTTGTAGGTCACAAGATAAGGACACAGGGGAGTCGTCAATTAGATGAAATTAGAAGAAAGAATCACTTGCAAATAAGACAGAAAACAAAGGAAACTTTTCGGAGCCTTCTTGACAAAGAGACTTTCCGGAGCCACAATGCAAACAAGAGGAAGAGACAAATCCTTTTTTTTTTTTCCATCACATGTGATCTGTTGTATTGATACACAAAATGAGTGATTGCAGACAAAGTCAGCGATGTGTCATGGTGAAACAGAAACCTTCATTCTTCCCCTGTTCACACTACAACCTGTGGTCAGCACTTTTAAAATTGATCCCGCTGGATATGAGGTTTCTCACTTTTAAGGACTAATACTGTATAAATTGTCCCGGTGTGGGGTCCAGATGAAGGAATTAATGTTTATCATTACAACCTGCGTTAATGTAAACATGGTCTGAATCTGGACGAGGTCTTTGATGGGCGCCGTGACGATGAAGAGGACATGATTTTCTTGCATAGCGAGTGTTGGGCTGAAAGAGAAAAACACATTGGTGGAATGAGAAGAAGAGGACGAGGAGGAGGAGGAACGCAGAAAAAAAAGATGGTGAGGGAGAGAGATGCAACAGACGGAAGTCACACTTGTTAAGTTGAAGGTGTGAGGGAAAAAGACCCGATCATGTTTAACGGCAGCTTATTAAAACCCATCAATGTGTTGGTTAACACTTTCTGCTCTAAAACAGTGAATTTTTATTGATACATTTTGGAGCAACTATTACAAAATTTTACAAATGTTTAAATTTTATTGGAGAAAATAAGTATTATGCAGGTTAAAACCCGCGACCAATATCAGCTTCAAAAACATTTAAAATCCATGGCCCATTTTTGATATTATTTTAGCAAATGTTAATAGTGTGTACACACTAAACACGAGACACCTTAACCATCATTCAAGACACATTTTTCTGACTCACTTGCACCTTCTCTACTTGTAAAAACCTGACTAGCTAGCATCTGAAGAATTTTACACATACATACATAAGCCTCAGAAAGTGTGAGACACTGATATTGGCAGAAGGATCCATCTGATGCAATTGAGAATAAAACTGCTTTTTGCTCAAAGTCAGCACAAAATCTTCTACGAGATGTAAACAAGAGGAAGGATCTGCTTCCACTCTGGCAAAACCTCGCTTGTCCTTGCCCATGTCCTGTGGACTCATGCCCAGGACCGGGGCCTCTCCTAGGCCAAGTTGCCCAATGGTCCAGTTAATCATATGCAGCGCCACGAGGAAGCTTATGCTGGCCTATGCCAGTTTATGCCTCCATAACTGCAGGGTGTCGAGGCCACAACTACAGCGAGAGGGGGGCTTGACAGACTGGCTTGGCATCAGAGACCTTGGCTTGGATGAGAAGATGAGTGGACCCCTCAGAACCCGAACACCCTCCCTGTGTTTCTCCCAGTGTCCAGGTCCTGCTGTGGGGCCGCTGACCTCACTGACTGTGTGTACAGAGACCCTGCTGACCAACACAAACAGTGACATTACTGCCTCTCAGCAGGGAAACAAAACTCTGAAGAGCAGTGTGTGGGCTTGTTTGAGTCACACATGTGTACACGCGTCAGAAAAAAAAAAAAAAAAAAAGAATCAGGACGTCAATACATGCACTTCCAGAGCCGGCAGTACATCACTTACTTACTTTGACTGTTTACCGTTGAAAGACTTTCATTATATCAACCACTTTTCTTGCCCTTCATATTTTGCAGTGATATTTAACATAATTGCAATATGAATATGAATATGACTTTCCTAAATGGGGGGGTTCAAATTGCCACCAGGAATTCTTAGGAAACGAGGTATGTCTGAACTTCACATGATGCAAAAGAAAAAAAGTTGATTTCACGTGAGGTAGCAACACAAAGAAACTATTCCCGACATGAAGTAACTCAGTGTGTTGTGAACAAATGGACAAGTCACTCTTCTTCTGTGCAATTTGACAAGAGTAGCTGCTCAAGGCATGACCGATCACAGGAAGCTTTATGAAGTAAAACACACATGCCGCATTAACCTCAGGTGTACTTAAGACAAACAAAACTCAAATCATAGGGATTATATATTTTTTATATGAGTATCTGGTGGCTGCCACCATAAAAAAGATTAAAAAAAAAAAAAAAAAAAAAAAAAAAAAAACGTTTCCACTGCTGATAGCACCCTCTCAATGCAGCGTCATTACAATAGCAACGGCGCATGAAACCTCCGGACTTCATCTTCAACGCCACGTTCACACAAGCTGAATTCTTTCCCTGGCAAGGAAGCACATGAGTGTCAATTGGAACCTATACAAAGGTGATTCCAAAAATAGTACCACCTAGCAGGGACTACCCACAACTTTTTACTTATGGAAAACAAAAAAAATATGAGTCAAGCCGAGCCGAGCCAGTACCAGCAGTGGAAAAAGAAGCTTAAATGTCTACAACTATGCCAGCACCTCTATGGGGCTGCACCTGGCTTTGCTTGGAGTGAAATGCTAGGGTCTGCATCCGAAAATGCTCAAAATGACAAAAACCATGAGCTTTAAAGGGATTCATGTTTTCCATGTTCACCATTTGAATTCAATGTGAGCATAACATTTACTGACATTTTCTGTGTCATTCATTTAATCACAAACCAAAGTAATGGACAAATTTGTCATTTTGATCGGATGACTGCACCAGATAAAGAGTCACGGTATCACCAAAGTCACAACATTTCGTTCCGAGGACGACAAGAATGTGCGAGTCGAATTTCATAGCAGTCCATCCAATAGCTGGACAACAAATGTAAATTTAATGGCGGCACTGGAGGAAAGGTCAGAGGCTCACCAAAGTCGTCCAGATTTATTCTCTGTGGACCATAAACGTCTGCTAAAATCTGATGCAATCCCTCGAGTCACTGGTTACATGCCTACAAATAGACAAAAATCACAGTTTATCCAACAAACAGTCATTAAAGAGGACCTCGATGTCTTCAAAGATCACTTTTGGGAGAATGCCAGATGAAACTGCCCACTCATACACATTGAACATACTTATTTGTTTTAGTTCTTGTACAATTTTTTTTTGTCTTTTAAACGGCTAAGTGAGCTTGTCTGAGTGTGCACCATCACAAAGCTCATTGGCGCTGCGGGCCTTTAAATGGCAAAAGGCAAGACATCTACCAGATGACAAAAAAGCCGAGAAACACTTGCACATGTGTACGTGGGCATACATGATTATTTTAACCACCAATGTGTCAAAGGTACATAAGAACTGGTGAAACTAGACGGGTGTAATAAAGGCATGAACGCATCATATCCGTGTGTTGATGTGTTTTGCATCAATGAGCGCCCGCCACGAAAGAGCAGCACGGATTGACAGCGTAGTGGGGCTGGCCTCTGGCCGACTGTGACCTTTGACAAGTCTCTGTCACTTCTCACCTCTGCAAGACAAGCTCTGTCATACCAATGCACACAACATCACATGCTCCTTCCCCCCCCCCCCCATCCTACCGTCTCTTCAATTAAAAGCTTAATGGATGTTTTAGCACTCTGCCACTTTTGATGACAGCATTCTAATCTGCCACTGTTGGATCACTGAGAAGCTGAAGGGAGGGAGTGGGAGGAGGTGGAGGGGAGGGGGAAGGGGAGAGGTGGGGATATCTTACAGGTTAGGAGGGGGGCACTGACAATATAATCATGGTGAGACACTGCAGCGTGAGGAATTTTTTTTTTTTTTTTTTTTTCTATTTTTCACACGAGGCAGACCCAAAGGGGTGGTCCTGGTCAGGGCATCTAGCCGGAGAGCCTAGTCTCACCTCAGTGACATGGAAGCCACCCTGGCTGTCACTTTGCATCTCTGACGCCTAGAGAGGGAGACCATGACCAGCCTGACAGGGGCAGCGGAAGGTGAGGACCCAAAATGCTTGAGACACACTTGGCTCAGAGCCAAACTCTGCTCCTCCTTCACTTTCAACTGCCCCCCATCCCCCTCTCCTCCCCTCCCCCTCCCACCTCCCCCGTTTCCTCCTGACACCTCACAGTGTCTATGTGAACTTTTATACTTTATGATCTTTCTAACCTTTACATCTTGGGATTAAATTCTGAAAGGATCTGAAAGACCGATTAGTTTCCTTCCTGAGAGCTAATCAGGCTTTTTGACACCACGACAAGCAAGATAATTAAATAATGCCTGCTTTGAAACGACAAACATTTTCATATCAAGGTCCCGTATTGTACACATTCAGATTTCTAATTCTTTTTTAAAAAATTTTTTATTTGTAAAGCAGGTCAAGGTGCCATGTAAATATTGTGAAAGTGTTAAAACACTCAGTCCACAGGGAAATACAATCAGCTCTAATTCAGCAAATGTGCCGTTTGGACTTCCGTAACTTTGTGATGTCACAAACTCATGCTCAAGTCATTTCCCTAAGCACAGCCTAATGTCCAATCTTTCAAGTGAAAAAAAATCACAACAGAGTGGTTATTACCTAACTTAAAGACTAAATAAAACCTGTGGTTGCACAGACATGTGTCACTCAGAAAGAAGAGGGTCACTCACATCAATGCACCTTCAAGGCACAGTCATAAACAGCCTGTTCTTGGTAGAGCTTCAGAGAGAGTAAATGTAAAACTATTTTGAAATGATTTTGTCGTACTTAAAACCACACAAATATTTTTCTTATGGATATCAAATAAAACACCAGAAAAAAGTACGATGTAGGACCTTTAAATAAACTCCCAAATACATTATAGACATTTACCTCCTATTAAAACTGCACTAGATTAAAGGATAATTCCTGTGCCAAGCCCATGACAAAACCCCACAGTCATTACACAAAAAAAATGCATGATTGGCAGCATGTGTTTTACCAGAAATTACATGAAAAAAAAGCAATGCAGTGAGAAACAAAATCACAACGAAAACCCACTTTGGAGCAACCCCTCAGGACTGACTGACGTGACAATGACTAATCTGTTGATGCCGTGTGGGCGTTGCGAAGTGAGCAAGGGATTCCACATTTTCCGCAAAACAATCTGAGTGCTGTGGCACCCACAGACTGAGATTGTTTTGCAAAAGGTTTCGGTAGTCTTCTTGGTTGAGATAAAAACAAAAATTCTTAAAGTACTGATCACACTTTTGGTGTTGTTCAGCTATAGAATGTTTTACAATGAAATGAAAAAGGATACATAATATTTCACTCAATTGTGCTTTAAAGCTGCAGTGCGGTACTTTTACATATCAGTTAATGTCTGATACATTGATGTATTTTCAGACGACGTTGCTGATTAAGCCGACCACTGCCAGAAACATCTCTCTCTCTCTCTATGTCACAGTGTACAGTTTTTAAATTTGGTGTTAGGTGAGACATGACCACACTGGCTCACTGTAGTGATGTGTTTAATATCACCCAGCAGTGATTGTTTTACCAGAGTTGAAAGAAGGAGGGAGAAGGAATAGTTGTAACCGCTGTGAAATAGAGGAGTACTGCAGCAGCTGAGAGTGGTAAGAAATATCTAATAAGAATCCAAGTAAGGTTTCTAGAGTGAATGCCCTTAATAAAAAAAAAAAACAACCTCATTTTTTCAGAGAAAGGATTGAGATAAAAATAAAAATAAATAAAAGACGGCAATTGACAGAGAGCCCAAACACGGGATTGCTAAATCTACCAAAAAAGTATCACTTTTCACTTCAGATACTCGCTATGTTGGACTTGACCATCACTCTCTGTGGATAAGCCCAGGCTAATTTTATTTCTCAAATATTGAAGTGCTAACTAGTTTTTACATCAATGTAATGCGATGTGTCATAAATGTTGTCTGTAATAAAATGAAATGAAATGAAATGGCAAATTTCTTGGACTTGGGCCAAAAACGTTTTATTACCACCAGGTGCAGCTTCGTGTCCCACAGTTTGGGAATTACTAGTATTAGCAGGTAAGTGAAAATCTTGGGTGCTCGATCGACAACATTTTATCTGCATGTGACAATCATAACCCAATATAATGACGACTGTCATCTAAAATCGAGCGTAATAAGCCTGATCTAATTTTGTATTTTGTAGCGGCAAAACTTTTTTTCCCTCTGTATTCTCCATAAGCAGCTACTGGCGAGTGATGGGCAACAAATAACCTTAAATGACAAGCAGGATATTTATATGTGGAGGAAAATAGAGCATCAGTTTAACTGTCACCAATTGCTTGCTGTTTATTTCTGCTCTGCCTTTATTTGCAGGGGAAAGTTTGATGGCAGCCCCTCGGGGATCAGTTGGTGTAATTAGCATTAAAAAAACAGCATGACAATTAGTGCGCATTGTATAAGCTTGTTTCTTATTCTTTAAAAAAAAAATGTTTTTGAATGAATGCAATTTCTTTCTGGCACATGACTGGCTCATCTGTGAACAAAGTTCAATATATGAGAAAAAAGCAAAACTGTCGCAGGTCTTCAAAGTAGGCCGACTGCGGTATCCAAATTTTAGGTAAAAATCAACACTTTGTTATGCTGTTAGTGATTATTGGTTTGGTCTCTTCGGCGCATTTTAGGTGAACAATATGAACTGAGGCTGTTTATGTGATATTTGTTATATTTTCTACATCGTTTTCTCTCACACATTAGTCACCTTTCATGCTCCGCAACACTTTTTGATACCTTCCGGAGAACCAGCTCAAACTTGTTCATTTCACTTGTGGTTTTATGAGGGAAGGCCAACGGAAAAAAATGGCACCACAGTCAGATCAAGAAAAATTCACTTGTTCCAGCCCCTCATAGAGTTTTGGTCAATTCGGGGTAATGTTGTAGAGCATTTAATGACTATTCTTGGTATTGTTTGATTTGAAATGGAAAGAATAGTAGCTTTGCATTTCAATTATGAGACGAAAACAACATTTACGATACATGAAACCTGCCGTCGTCAATTCCCCCCCAAAAATACGTTAAGTCCTGCCATGATCTTCAGGGCTAAAATCTGGAAACAAGTGGCGTTTTGTTTTCTTTAATTCCTCACAAAACTTTCCCTGCTTTATGTTGCACCTACAGTTCACCTGCAGTGAAGTTTGCTAAATTATGACTAGGCTCTTTGTTACTTGCCATTGTTGAAATAAATATAACCGTTTTAAGAGAGAAGATAACTAAGAAATGAGATGAAATGCAACATTACAAGTTAATGTTTTGAAGCAAAGAATAATAATACCATTAAAAAAAAAAGTGTTGCGGCTGAATTTGGTGTGATGTTGCAGATGTATCATTATTTATGAATTTAAGTTTAACTGCTTAAAAATCCTTACTATTAAACCAACAAATATTGTGAACTATTTGATGTGAAAATGAGCCATCAGTGATCAGTGATCTCCCCCCAACATGTCTTCATTCTGAACTGATTACATACATCCTTTTGTAAGTACCAGCAATCTATCTTCGTTGCATGCACCACATACCCATATGACTGCCTTTATGAGTCACTAAGAATGACTTATAAGGGCATTTACTATCGCGTCACTGTTACGGTTATGTTCTGCCGTCGCTGCTGAAAAGAAACTCACACCAATTGTCAGTCGGAAACAGAAACACAAACTACAGTCTCCCACAGTAAAGTCCCCGTCCCCATGTGGACTCGGGGGGAGGGGAGAGGGGGGGGGTCTGGAACAATCCTCCTCTGCTCTGCTAGAGAGAGCTTTGTCACTTAAACTTCAATGTAAAGATACAAGAGTGCATCCAAAAGTGCTGAGACAGCTCCCGTTACATGTTGGGGAGGGGGGGGGGGGGGGGGGGGAATCTAAAACCTTTGTGAGCAAGTATTTTGAGTGTTCCACATGATTAACAATCTAGAGCAGTGAAGTAACGAGCCTTAAAAGAAGTGGGTTTTCTTTGACGTTCCCGTCAGACTGTCAAGTTAAACCGTGACGTTCCGGGGCATCTCGTCAGGAAAACAATCCGGACCGAACAGCCTAAACTTTGGTGCGATGGCACTTTTGGTTGTCCAACATGACAACACACGTGTGTTGAAAATGCACAAGTTTCACCGGAGGCTCTCTGACACTTCTTTCTGTTCCCAAAAAATGGAAGCCAATCTTTGACGTGTGCTCGCTGCTTAAGTTTCTGGGTGCATGGAGAAATGACCGATGCACCCGGACCGGTGGTCACAAAAACATGTGTGACTCGGGCGCTGATGCTGATCAAGCGACCAAACTTGGAAGACACACTCGCGTGGTTGACAGCTTCCCCATGCTCCGTGTACATCACAGTGCTGTGCACCATTCAATGCGCAACAGGAGCCGTCTCTGAACTTTTGGATGGGGCATTTGCTGAAACAACGGATTTTCTGCGGAGGACGGTCTCCAGGAAAGTATGGAAATTCTTCTTTTTTCAGCATTTGATCAAACACCTTGGCTAATTCTGCTGCGTGCTTTGTCAGGAAAAAAGATTCGAAAATAGTTTGTAGTCCAATATACAACAAAATACTGTAGAATGACGGTCCTCCTCTGTCCATCCATCCACACTTTCTTGCACTCATTCATACATCTGCACCCCTTTCCTTCCTGATCCCATCATTCTGTGTTGCACATGAACTTGTGCCCCCTGCCTTCTTGTTGACCTCCCCAGTAGAGTGCTATGAACCCATCACTGCCCCCTCCCCCCTTCCCTCCATCCCTTCTTCCTCCTCCTCCTCCTCTTCCTCCTCCCCTTGTTGCAGCCCTTTCAGTGAGGCAGATTGCTGATCCCGCCTGGCCGCCCCTTGCCGTCTCGCAGAAGTGCGAAAATAAGATGGCATTGGATCTATTAACACATTGGACTGAGTGTTAGTGAGGGGGCCCCAGCCGAGTCCACTCTCTCCCAAGGTCCACCAACCGCCATTCTTTGCCCCGCTCTGGCCGGGGGCAAGGTGGAAGGTTGTGTGTGTGTGTGTTCTGTAGGCAATTAGAGATATCAGAGAGCTGCAGGAGGGGGGTTAACGAAGAGGCAGGGGTGGAGCTCGAGAGCTCTATCCCGGGCGTGCTGACACTTGCCCACCGGATATTTCACCTGTTCATCAACAGCATGCCAATTGATGGATTGATCAGAGTAGTGATCGATAGAGACATGTCTGGACTCATGTTGACGAACAATAAGAAGCTCAGCACTCACGGGCAACCCTGAAACCGTGAATCTGGTGTTGTCAGCATTTGCAAGAAAGTGTGATATTGTGACATTTGCAATAAATACAAGAGGGATCTGGGACGGGTTGTGCACGGGGGCGTGTCAGGTTATACTTCCAGGCATGTGCTCATACGAGAGTGTGTCTTGTTCACTTGCACACGTGTGTGTGTGTGTGTGTGTGTGTGTGTGTGTAAGTGCGCACGTGTAAAATCATCCCAATCAGTCAGCATATTTTCTATTCATGAAGGTAAAACATAAACTGCCACATAAACTGCCATTTCTCAGATAACCTTGTTCCAATGTTATGATGACTTTACATGTGCTCGCATCCACAGGATTTCACTCCTGAACTTGTTGGCACGGCGAGATGTAATGTGTGTCTCTCTTCGAGTGTCTCTACCTCGGTGCGATTACACGCCCACAGATCTACCAGCTCCGTTGCAACAGCAACAAAAAAAATAAATAAATAAACCTCACAACTTTTTGTCACACTTCAATCACATAACATTACCCAACCGCATGTTAGGAATTAATAGACGGTGTTTGCTGCTATTTATTTGACTTTTTCTTTTTTTAGGAAAGGATGAATGAACACGCTCGCACGAAGAAGACAAAGAACACAAAGACAAAGTAGCAGAGTTTCCGTATATGTTCATCTGCATGTCTTTTTCAAAAAAATTAAGAATTACTATGTATAACAGTATTGTCTGTTCTGTTTCTCATTCTGGCAGAGGAAGCAAATTCCACCATCGCCCCTCTGCTGTACAGCATGTGGCCCTCCTTCAGAGGGTCTGGTTACCAAGCAGATTAGACAAGATATTTACAGGTGTGAAAAGATGCATTTTTCTAATACAGTGTGAAATTCTTCTGTTAAGTGCGCTCTTTCCAATAAGCCTGTTCACAATGGGATGAGAGAGAGGAAGAGAGAGAGAGGAAGAGAGAGAGGGAGAGAGAGAATCCGAGAAGCGAGTTGTCTTGTTTTTTGGCTCTGTATTTTAAAAGGAGCTGAGGCGTAGCTGAGCGCAAGTCTTAAGAAAAAGTGATAAAATATACAGTGAGAAAAGCTTTCAAAGTGTCGGGAAATTAAAGCGGAGTGCAGCAGCAGGGCGGGGGACGCGGGTGGGGGGTTGGTTGTCGGTGGGTGGTGGTGGAGCAGTGTTCAAGATGACTGCAATCTGCTTATCTGACTCCAAAGAGGAGTTGTCCTCAGAGGCCTCAGACTTCTCCTGCGTTCGTGACATCACATCGTCTGGTCAATAAATATGCAGGTTAAAAATTGCTTCCGAGATGAACAGACTACGACTACGTAGAGCATACTGACGCAAGCGGCAACTTTTTTTTTGGCAGGGAGGAAAAAAGCGTTTTGCTGTCGCCTGACGTGGCCCTGCAAGTTCGTAGCTTTTTCTTTTTTTTTTTTTTTTTTTTAATTAAAAAAAAGAACAGGAGGAAGAGCAGTCTGAAATACAGCGGAAGAGGAAATGATCAGGATGGGAGGTTGAAGGAGACGGGTTTTGGGTTTTGGATTTGGGTGAGGGCAACAGAGTGGGTGGAAGAGGGTGGAGATGCGGGGTGTAGGAGTGTTGTGACCACACGCCCTCACCCGTAGAGCATGGCTTGGAGCCCAGACAAGGTCTGCCTGCCTCGCTACGGAGAGAGGGGCCATTCTGTACAGGAGTCAGGAACAGCAGCGTGGGGATCAAAATGCTGCACTGCCAACTCTCCACCCTGTGAAAAACAAACAAATGATCCTTGCTGGTGAATTCCTCGGACTAGCGGTTTGCATTAATGAGTCTCAAGGTAGATAATGTTGTACAAGTGGAAGCGCGGGTGAATTTTAGGGCGAAAATGATTTGATAAATAACTGGGGGAAAGGATCAAAGCATGTGGTTACAGATCTTGCAATTATTTTAAGTCAGTGGCCCTAAATTAAACTATTGATATAAAACAAGAAAAAAAAATGAGTGTGATGTGAAAATGTTTTCCTTTCAAAAGAACTTGTGCTTTCCTATTTTTTTTTCTTTCTTTCTTTCTTTAAACCAAAAACACCTTGTCCTCATCTCCATTCCTACCAACAACTGTGCGATTTTACCAAAGAGCGGAGTGCACTAAAGCTTGTACAAGCACGATTTCTTTTGATGCCTCGCTAAATAAAACTCTGGCTCCTCTTTTATCCATTTCTGCCAGTTGTATTAGCAGTTTGTACGACCGGCGGCCCTCTCCCACCGTTTAAAGCGGTGACACACGGCTTGGCGGGCAGCGCTATGGGGCAGAGAGACCCCCTAATTAATGGAGGCAATCTTGCAGCTTTCAAGCGGCCTTACATTTCTTTTAATGAAAGGATTAAAGCAGTGCATTAAGATGTATTTAACCTCCAGCTCTGTTTCAATAAGTATTAAACAGGCCGTTAAATGGAGCGGGGGGCTCAGATGAAGCAGACAAAGGCCAACGTGCTGAATGTGGAGTGAGGGGTGGATCCGGGGAGCCGGGACAGGGTACGCTGTTTAGCATCTGCCTAAACAGCTCATGGGGAGCTGAAAGAGAAAAGGAACTGACTTGATGCAGCCTGCAGATGCACTGTGCAGCCACAGATTGCACAAGGCCCATCAGGAGCAATGAAGAATAAAGGGGTGTAGAAGAAAAAAAAAAAAAAAAAAAAAAAAAATATATATATATAATGAAAACTTATAACCTTAATGCAAACAACTGTTATTTTTCTGTTTCGTTCCGCTTGCGTGGTGAGGTGGCATTGTACTAAAAAGATGTACGTAGTCTACCCACAATGGAAAGCAGAGCCAGAAATCTCTGAAATCTATTTTCTAAGTTGTTGATTTTACAAAACAATCAACCGCCACCATGGAAGCTATGCCAGAGCCCCTGCTGAACAATGTTGGTATTGTTCACTTGGAGAAGAAAACTGGCGTGGGCTGCTGCATTTATCAATTTTCCCTTTCTCTTTTCGCCCACTTCTTGTTTGTCATGGCATGGCGAAGGCCCATTTTGGGCCCAGCAGGTTGTCCTGCGCGCATGGTATCACCTAAAATTAGTTCAAGTCAGCGGTGGCCTTTTTGCAGCTTTGCCACTGCGGATGTTTGCCGATCCAAAAAAAACAGCCTCGGCTCACTCGCTTTTCACGTTTGAGACAAGCCTTGCTTTCTGTTGTTGTTGTTTTTTTTCTTCGTGCAAAAATATTAAATGAAACTGTGCAAATTTAAAAAACAAAAAAAAGATCTTGAAGTGTCACAAATATTACAATACTTATAGCCACAGTTACAGATAAATCAAAAATGTTAAAAAGTCAATCACCACATAGAGCATATACACGTCAAAGAAAATACAAACGAGGAAATGAAGTCAGAACTGAACTGTTAAACTCCACAACATAACAGATAAGACAGCCTTGTCATGCGCTTAAGTGTTAATTAGTTTTCAGATTCTCTGCTCGCTCCCCATCTATGCTCATCATGAGTATATCGAGAATGACGGCATCGGTAGTTAAATACATTCCCTATCGCATGTCATTAGCCCCCTCCCACTGCAGGATGTGCTGGAGCAGCTTTTCTCGGGTTGTCTTCCACTGAGATGATTAGCCTGAAACTACATTTCAAAAGTGTTTGTCAGGGTGACTAGCAAGCTGCAGCCAATCTGAGTAACAGATGGATTTGGTCATTGAAGAACAGGCTGATCATGGTGTGCCTTAAACGATCACCCTGAAACCGTGGTTTAAACCTTCAGTCCACATTACCGTACTCTTTAAAAAAAAAAAAAAATAAAAAAAAAAAACTACGGTGTTTATGGTAGCCTGCAGACATGCATTATGGTGCCTTCTCTGCAGCGAGAGAAAATGAGACTGACAACTGGCAGTGAGAGTGAATTACAAGGGATATGGTTGAGCAGACATTAATTGGATAACTCTAAGTCCTTCTAAATGTCTCGTTGGATAGCTTTTTTTATGCTGGTGGGTTGTTAGACGGAAGATGAAGCTCGTTAGCACTGAAACAAAAAATTAACACACCCTATAAAATCGTATAAACTATCTAAAGTGCCTTTAACACTTGCTAATTTCTATTAGCCAGTGGGGGAAAAAAATTAAAAGCAAAACGCTTCTTTCATTCCTAAAAAGCTCAACAAATGTACGCACACAAAAAAAAACACCAAAAGAAATATACCAGATGCTTCACAAATCACACAAACACATTGTCACTTTGCACTCAAAGAAGTACTTTATAGAAGCATCGCCATCAAACTAAAATCATTCAAAGTTCAAAGACCCTTCCACGAATCACCGTCTTCTAAGCAGATGAAATCAAATGTCTGAATGATTGACAGATGTACTGACGGCTGAATGATTGACAGATGTACTGGCGGCTGAATGATTGACAGATGTTCTGACTTCACCCTTCGACACTGATGGATTTTTACCTGCAGTGACAGAAACGACAACCAGGTGACATGACAATGAGCAACTACTATGTATTCAACAAGAATTTTAGACTGCAAAGCTTAGTTTACCTTTCTTTTCTTTTTTTCAAACATTCTTATATTATTTAAATCTTCTTTCAAACTCTGTTGTGTAACTAAGCAGCGTTACTGGCAGTGTAACTGAGGTCTTTTTCAGTTGTTGCAATTTACAAGTGTCCCCTAAACGCCTCACATGCAGGCTATCACTAGACACTACAGTTCACAGATATTCCGTAAATGACTCACATGCTGGCTATCAGTAGATGTTACAATTTACCCATGTTCCCTAAATGCTCTACATGCAGGCTATCGGTAGACGCTTGCTTGCCCAGTCCACACAGAAGCCTTCAGTTCCTGCAACATACGCAATTCAGACAGATGTGTGGCCAAAAAAAATGTGTCTGGTAAAATAAGGTGTTCTAATATAAGTTTTTCTAACCAAAATAGATTTATTGCTGCACGAGCAGGTTATGAGTTAAAAAAAAAAAAAAAAAAAAAAAATGGTGTGTGGATGAAGCCTCGTTATCATATATTTTTTTTTACTACAAGAAAAGGTGTCATTGCTAGATACGATGGAATCCATTCGGTCGGTGCCATAAAAGTATCGAAGTTCGGTACCCGGCCCGATACAGGTCATTTGCCTTTTTTTTTTTTTTTTTTTTTTTGTGCGCTCACAGATGTTTTTATAATGTAACCAACAACGGATTTTTGGAAACCAGAGACGTTTGATATCTCTCTTGTAAATTTATGCTATTTGTTTTTAGCCTTATTATTAGCTCTTTTATTATTATTTATTATTATTATGATTAGGTCTTCTTTTGCGTGGTCAGGTATTCACTCCTCAGACTGAGGGACAAGCAGTCTAAAGGGCAACTCTCAACTTTGAATCAACTCTGAATGACATTTTCAGCCAATTAACTCAGCTTTTTTTCTGTCGAAGGGAAGAGTGTGTTCTGTATTTTTTTTTCTGAAGTTGTTAACGCTCCCTTTAAACTAAGAGCCTTTTGCAATTTATCTATTAAATCGGGAGGATGTTGCGTGACCAGTACAGCCTATTGATTCCTTTCAATAATATCAAAACATTCAGCATCTTTTTATATGTGTGCACCTTTCAGGAACCAAGAAAGAGTTTTAGAAGTTTGCTTTAAAGGGGTTTTCAGAGGCTCTTCAGAATGACTATATTCAGGCTTTAATGGAGTTGGCTGGGAAAGTGCCAAGACTGGCAAATACCACTCCTGCTGTGTTCTTTGCACCCCGGTCGCAGCTCTCAGAGGTATTCCCAGCCTGTTGAGCTTGTGAGGGAAAGAGAGAGGACCGCATGAGAGAAGAAGGAGGAGAGAGAGAACATATGATACGGGAAAGAGAGTGGGTAAGAGAGAGAAAAGGGAGGAAGGGAAGTGTAAAACAAAGAGATGAGTGATGGGGTGAGACACACCTTGTATGTTACTCGTTGCAGCTTTAGCCCTTAGGTCTGATTTTTTTTTTTTTTTTTTCGTCAGCTCCCTCCTCCCGCTATGCCCTTTCTCTCCTTCCCTGAGAACTGTCATTAAGTCATATGATCGTGTAAAGTGTAAAAAAAAAACAAGTGACCCACTCAGCAGAGTGCCAACGATGTGTGTGTGTGTGTGTGTGTGTGTGTGTGTGTGTGTGTGTGTGTGTGTGCGTGTGTGTCTGAGTGTGTGTAAAAGGCCTTTCCTGCTAGTCATGGATGCATGGATAAATATATTTTGAAGATGTTTTCATACTGTGATTATTATTTCCTTCAAACTAGCACTTAGGTGTAGGGACAAGGCAATGATCCCTCACTGGCTTCCCTCCACAAACACTGCCAATTGTGTTCTTCGGCACGCACGGCCGAGTTAAAGGTACCACTAGCAGGACCTGAACCTGGCCCTTGGCAGGTGGTGGATAGCAATTTTTTTCCCACCCACGTGTCCTATTTAGTGTCCATTTACGTTAATATTTCATGTGGCACATCCATAGCTACCCATGATAGCAGCTAACAGAAATGGTAGTTGGTAGCCAGTTACACAATTAGAAATAATATTTATTAAAGCATGAGTAAAGCAGGGCAGGAGCCTACTCGGGACTTTGAGCATGCAAAAGTTTAAGCATGGCGGGATGTGAAGGGATCTAATCAGCATTAAGAAACTGTTTCTGCAATCCGTTGTCACAAGACAACTTAAACCACCGGCACTATCTGGTATGTGTATCGTGCAAACTGTCCCGGGAAGAAACATAGAATCAAGTAGCTCAGAGTAAAGGAGTAAAAGAGGAATTTACATACATCTCTATGAAGTTTTCCGATCTGTGACAAAGCTGCCTGGCTTCCCATTGTGTCGCTGTGTTGAACTGTAACAAAGTTGAGATGGCCCAAGCCAAGACTGGAGGCCTCAGCTGTGGATGAGTTGAGCCAACGCATGGTGAAGGCCTTTGCTGGGGTGACAAGAGCAGGGTGCAGGGAGCCAGTGCATGTTAGCTAGCTAGAGCGTTTGGTAAAAGTGCAGACAGCTTGGGAGGTGCTAATGAATGCCGGGCATTGCTAACTGTACTGTACCCAGGCTCCGGGCGCAGCCTGGCAGCCTCCTGTCCCTCCTGCCCGTGCAAAATGTGAAAGATCAACCGGTTGGAGGGAGCAGACGGGAGCAAACACACACACACACACACACTCGAGTGCACACACACTGTACACACTCACACACGAGTGTGCGTGTGCACACGCATCCCGGAGCGCACACACAAGACTCACACAGACCGAATCCATGCCCACAGCGGCTCGCTCACACACACACACACACACACACACACACACACACACACACACACACACACACACACACACACACACACACACACACACACACACGCCGACACAAACACACTGAGGCCTGGCTCACTGTGGTATCACATCATGAGGGCTCCAGCCAGGCCAAGCCATGAGGCCTCAGCTGAGATGATTCAAGGCTCCCCGCTGGGTCCTCACTCAATCAGCCAGGTGGAGCTCCACAGCAGAGTGACAGCACAACTCCAACACTCCACGCTACACTCGCTAAATGTGGAACTAAATTTTGTGCTAATGAAAGTACAAGAGAGGAATGTAATTTTAAGTTCTAAGTTACACATTTTTGTAGCCTGTTATCTTCACAATATTTCATATCAGGCAATGTTGGAGAAAGTGTCTTCAACTATTTACGACTTATTTATTGTTTATTTAATAGTCTAATTTGTTTCTTGCCTAAATGCAAATGTTCACTTTATTAGACTCTCTATTAAAAGTAATCCTGTAGATTCTACAGTGTAGAATATTTTCAATATCCACCATCCAAAACAGAAAAATAACTAAGGAAAATGAATTCTGTTTGGTATTAAAGGGTAATAAATAAAGGTCGCTGAAGTTACTGCTTAATTCTGGGGACGTTTCAGAATTTCAGAAACACAAATACAAACCTCTTCCACAACCTGACCGATTTGATATTTCCACATTTCTGCAACTTTGTAGCAGAGTACAAATTTTTTTTTTAAATTTTTTTTTTTTTAGTATTGACAGAAAGAATATACGATACACAATATATCTGCCATATGTGGAAGTGAAATTTAGGTGACCATTCATTTGAAAAAGTGACCTACCGAGTGACTTGTTAGCTAAAAAGTACGCAAACAAATTATAAAACCATATGAAACAACTACACTCTGCGTTTCACAAATCTAAATGCCAGCAGTTCAGTGATTGCATCCTTGTTTTGTTTTTTTCACAACCTTATCTTGATCTTAATCTTAACCTTCCACATGCTATAAACATGCTGTGATAGCAGCAGGGTCGTACAGCAGACTTTTCTGTTGGGGTTTGTGTCATTATTAAAAGCAAACTGCCCTTAAGCTTGAATATTCTAATAAAAGAAATGCTGTGCCTCTTAATACAATTTGTTCCTAGCAGAGATGTTTGGAATAACAAGCGTGGTGTGCGTCAAGTGCATGACGTTCTGTGGAGACCCGGCTATGAAGGGGATCACTGTGAGAGCTGTGAACTCCTATCAGCCATACATCCTCATAATGGAGAGATCAGCACCTCAAATATGTACGTGCACAGAGTTGTTTTTTTTCTTGTTTTCACAACCCGACAGGAAGGCTCTGCTCTATCGTTGCCTCTTTGAATAATGCCCAGTTGTATAGGATGAATCATATTTTCCATTTTAACTAATGAATATTCATAATTGAATGTTTTGCATATAGCTTATTGACATAGCAATGGATGGTTGAAGACGTTAAAAAAAAAAAAAAAAAAAAAAAAAAATCACAGTTATGATTTATATCCTCTTATATTATTACAGATGGATGAACAATTTTTGAAAACTTTGTATTCAGTGTGAACAGAAAAGCACACATTATAATTAAATGTAGGTAGAGGCAATTCTAAATATGTATATGAACCCCTTTCACAGCAAGGCATTGCATTTATTATTTTATAAATTATACTTAAAGTATTAATATCCAACTCCCACCTGACCTTTAGGTACAAAATGTAATATCTCTGATTTTCTTCCTCGACTTTCTTCTTCACAGTAACAGGCATTCTTGAGTAAGTTGAGTCTCATTAAATGCTCTTTGTGAGTTGTCTGGAGATGTATCTATTCATTAGCTTCAAAAGGGTGTCATGTGTATGAATTATGCTAACAGGATCTAATTAGCAGATGCAAATGAGGTTAGTCAAAATTGTA
Source organism: Embiotoca jacksoni (assembly GCF_022577435.1). NCBI lineage: Eukaryota > Metazoa > Chordata > Actinopteri > Embiotocidae > Embiotoca > Embiotoca jacksoni. The sequence goes on from NW_027185425.1 coordinate 4,895,374, forward strand.
CTGAAAAGACAGAAGAAAAGCTCCATGGGATAGTTGGAGCTCGACAGCTCACCAACCGCCCCCACGCTGGGCACCAAATGTGATGGTTCGCCCCTGCTGCTGCTCTGTACAGGAGACAGGACTGAACCATAAACACAGGCATGGGGAGGACAGCTGTTCAGAGGTGTTCTAATCAAAACCAACACTGTGTACTATTTAAAAATTCTCATTTTGGTGAACATCTAGCTCAGAAATCACAAAATTACTCATTCAGATGAGCTTTAAATCCAGTCTGTTCTGCGGATGAATTGTCCACTCACACTGCCCTGTTTGGAGCCAAAAGTTAGCCCCCCAACTCCTCACACCTCCCCTCCTCCTAAACACACAGCGCAACGCAGACATGTGCCTGCCCCCCCACCCTCTCCTTCCCCCCCTCCCTGTCCCACAAGAAACAAGTTACACAACCAGCTGATGGAACTCCAGAATCCGGCGTGAAGAGGACTCACTAATAGCAGCCGCCTACAAGCTCCTGCCATTCTGACATCAGTGGCCCCAGACTGCGGAGAAGCTGGCAGGACTTAGGGAGCATGCCTTCTGGCCTCGGCAGGGAGGAAGGCCAGCAGGCTGCAGCATCACACACATACTCTACAGACACACACTTCCTACCGTAGTTCACATGCAGGCGGGGTTAGAGGTGGGAGGTAGCAAACTAGTGACCCTGTTTATGGTAGGAATCACAAAGCTAAAAAGAACAGAGAGTGGAACGTTTTTAACTGGCAAGAGTTGATCTTATGTGTTGAACCATGGCTCATGTCAGCCCTGCCAAGAGTGGCAGAATGTCATGATGCTAACGAGAAATGGGCTTCAGCTCTAAACCATGCCAGATTTATTTAAATGATGCACCTGGTCCTATCTGTCTATCCAATACTAGATAAAACAGGAAGGCAATTCACTTGATAGTAGGGATGGCCATTGAGGCAAAAATACGATTTGATAATTGATATTACAGTAGGTGTTGGCCTCCGCCAGGGTCGTCTCTTATCACCAATTCTGTTTGTGTATTTTCATGGATATGATTTCAAGGCACAGGCAGAGGGAGAAGAATGTCCAATTTGGGGGTCTCGGGATTGCTTCATATTTGCAGGATGATGTGGTTCTGTTGGCCTCATCAGACCGTGACCCTCGACATGTGCCGGGGTGATTTGTAGCCAAGTGTGAAGCGGCTGGGATGAGAATTAGCACCTCCAACTCTGAGGCCATGGTGCTCGGCCGGAAAACGATGGATTGCTCCCTTGCTCTGGCTTGGGACGGCGTTTCTGCCGTAAGTGAAGGAGTCTACGTTTCTTGGGGTCGTATTCATGATTGAGGGTAAAGATGGAGTGAGAGCGTCAGCTGACAAGTAGGCATTGTACCAGACCATTTTGGTGAAGAGGGAGCTTTTGATTTGCCAGTTGATCTGCGCTCCGACCCTCACCTATGGTCCTGAGCTTTGGTTAGTGACCGAAAGATCGAGATGACAGGCAGCTGAAAGTTTCTTCTGTAGGGCGGCTGACTCAGCCTTGGAGATAGGATATGGAGCTCCGACATTTGGAGGGAGCTCAGAGTCGAGCCGCTGTTTCTTTGCGTCGAAAGGAGCCGTTTCAGGTGGTCCGGGCATCGGGCTTCCTGAGTACCTTCCATTGGAGGTTTTTGGACCTGTTGAACTACTAGGAGACCCCAGAAAACACTAGAGGGATGATATATCTAATCTGGCCTGGAAAACTTGGGATCCCCCAGGAGAAGCTGTAAAATGGAAAGGGAGGTCTGGACTAACTTGCTCAACCTGGGGCCACAACGACCCATCCTAGATAAGCGACAATAGATGGATGGATGGATGGATAGATGGATATTTTCTGAAGACTACACAACTTGCTGCTGTACACGCACACCCACACAAAGATAAAGTCATATTATAGTTATATTATCATATTATAGAGCGTATCATTGCCTTTTCTCACACCATTGACAAGATTAGCCTATCTCACACGTGACAAAAAAAAAAATCTGCATAGCAACATTTATGACCAAGATAACATGCGACTGCGGGACGTCAGTGTGATAAACGTATGCATATTCATGTAGGTTTACACACAAAACAATTGTGTTCATCATACAAGAGATGATGGGTGTGTATACACACAAGGTAATTTTATCCAAGGGAGAGCTTGTGGACATGAGTGAATGTTAAGCTGTTAATCATAGCTGACTTTCTGAGGCTTTTTGCTTTACATAGATAGTTGTCCAGAAGTGACTCTTGACCCCAGGCAGTCCAATAGCACGACGGCGGCCTTTTTACAGTGTTTACACTTATTATCTGATATATCTGAAACACACCTGCTGCTGCAAGTGTCTACTGTGACTGCAATTTTTTTTTTTTTTTAGTACAACTGAATTAGATTCAGTGAAATCCATTTGAGAAAGTGAAAGAGAAAATAGCTCTACTGTGGTCTGAAGACCACCCACCCACCCACTCACTCACTCCTCTGCTGCTCTGGGTGAGTCACTGCCAACTACCGCTAACCACACAGGTGAGATAAACCATAGACCTACGCAATTCGCTTCAAAAGATAAATCCAAAATGTCAAAGTTCTTACGAGTTCAACACTGATTTCTGCACCTTCCCCTATGTTCTTCTATCACTATTCTCTCCTTTTACAAGCAATAAACCTGTTTGTTGTTGCATCTGTACAAAGGTTGCACACCAGGCCTCAATTCACCTTCATGCAGTTGTGACTGTTCTTTCTGTGGTGGGCTCCTTCGTATTTCTGAAACTTGACTATTAACAGCTCTATAGGCAAATGGCAAAACCAAAAAGCCAAACAATGCACATGATTAATTGCAATTTCACAAGACGTGAAAACAAAGCAAAAGCAGTTCTCTTCTTTGTTCATTTTGACTGCAGCAGATCCCCTGTCTTCACACCTCCCACATTGCTTTAACGTGTTGCATTGTCCCCCACACAGCTATTCACGTACACACACATGGACAAACAGCAGAAATGCATAGAAACCCACATGCACGCTCACTCACTCACACATATATATATGTGAAGACCACATGAATGTGGGGCTCCCCTTCTGTCTGCCTCTGCACTGAAGGTGCAATCGTTCGTTGTTCTGTTGAGGAGGTGGGGGGACAACCAGGGATGGAAGGTATTAGAGCGTGATGTGTCTTCCTCTGCCAAATCATATTTTGAATCGAAGGTCAGCCATCATCGGGGATCCCCGACATGCATCCATCGAAGCTGTGAAGGGTTAAACCAAGCAAACGTGATGAACCTGCTTTGTCACAGGTTCATCACAGTTGTGGCACCATCATCCAATAATTAAAAAAAAAGAAAAAGATAAAGACTTTAAAACTAAGCAAAAATGCTTTGAACATTTTGACTTTGTTTTCCGTGTAAAGAAAGTTTTTTTGAAGTAGTTCAGTATTTTGAGATATATGTTTTTTTTTTGCTCTCTTGCTGAGGAGATCAATACAAGTCTTAAGTCTGTATGAAAAATATGTAGTTGGCAGCCAGTTAGCTTAGCAAAATGATCCCCAAAATGTGGTGCGAGTACCACTGGAGGTACGCGAGGCTCTGCCCGGTGGTCCACAAGAGCCTTGCTGAAAGGCCAAACACTCCTAATGGCTAAATTAAAACCGTCATCTGATTTCAATATATTACAGACAACACTTGTTATGTACCCATCACATGACAATGATGTAAAAACTAGTTTTTAATCATTGAAATATTTTAGAAATAGAAACGCTAAGTTACATAGGGTGACGTCATGTTAGCCATAGCAAGAGGCAAACGTTAGCTTTACGCAGTCAGATTTTGGGCTCCACGGTTGTTAATTTGATCAAGTAGACTAAAGGAGAAGTTTGAAATGGCTTCAAGGTTAAAAAAAAAAAAATCAGTCAAGAGGAAAGTGCAAACGCTGGACTGACGCGTCAGGCATCAAGCTGCTCGCCCCTCTAAAGCTAACCAGTTAACAGTTATATTCTAATGGATGCATACAAATATCTACTCGTGGCAACAAAAAAAAAACACTTGCATACACACTGCATATATACGGTATATACGCAGCATAAGAAGGGTACCGGTGTTCTCATCTAACTCTCGGCAAGAAAAACAAATTAAGGGATTTCCCAAAATGTCTAACTGTTTATTTAATGTGTACCAGTTTGACAGGACGGTTATTCCTTTTTTCACCATAAATGATTGTCAGCATCTGTTTTCTGTCGCCTTGATAATCAAGGCTTGCCTCTGACTGACTGGGTCCCGAGTTAAATCATCAAATATTTGCAAACCGAGTGAAAAACATTGTTCCAACGTGAGGGTTACTCCTCCACACACTTCACCGCTATCCACTGCAGACTGTGCACATGAAAGAAAGAACAGCTAAAAGTCAGAATTTTCTTTGGGGGTGCTTCGTTGGCTCGGCAGACACCAGATTTTCAAAGCGAAGTCTGGACCATTAACACTGGGTACGGATCCAGCCTGTCTCGGCTGTTCTGTTCTATCAAGGTCTACAACCATCAAGATGAACCTCGAAACAAGCGCTCCCTGTCAGACAGAATGTTTGGTCCTTGTGTCTAGACCTCCACCATATCTGACCCGCCAGCACAGAAGGACACACAAACACTCGACAGACGATCATAAGGAACAAATACAGGCAGGCTCCTTCCCACCACCATGTGACTTGGATATGCATGCTCACTGCTGTTCGTAATTTCTTATCATTGACACCCACCCCTCCACATCCACATATACACTTGTCAAATATGACACCTCTACCCACAAGGAAGAGACGGGGTTCTCAGTCCACTTCTAGGAAACCTGTCTAAACTGTCCCAAGTCGTTCTTTTCTTTTTTTTTCTTTTTTTAAACCACACAAACGAGTGGGCCACCCATTAAATGTGAAAGACGTCTGCTTAGGTCTTCAGTTCAGAGACAGGAAGGCCTTTCGCTTGGTCCTTTACATCTCTCCGCTGCTTTCCAGTCAGAGAAGAAGACCGGTCCATGGACCACTTCCATGCTATGTGGGAGTCCCTGCTGTTTCCGTTGCTGCCAGGCAGGCAGCCTCTTCCCTCTCTCTTCGGAGCGTTTGGCTCCGTAACCACGGGAGCCCATCTGATGTGGCCCCCTCCCTCCCCCCATCTGACTAGCAGCTCTCTTCCCCAGGCCCAGACGGCTGGAGGGACAGAGCAGACGAAAGGGGCCGCAGATTGTTGTAGACCATTTACATGTAAATACAGAGACCAGGCCTGGGTCTGGGTTCAATATTGAAGGTGTCCGCTGCACTGAGGTCCCTCTGTGTGTGCATATATGAGCGTGTGTGCATACGCGCCGGCGAGTGTATATGATTGTGTGTGAGCGCGCACGCTTGTGTGTTTTCATGTATGTGCATGGCATGATCCAGTACATCTAAATTATACAGCTGCCAAATTGCTGCAAATGTTTTAATACAAAACCATTCTGTGGTCTCTAATTATATCTAATGGCTGCTGGATGCATTTCTCTAGAGCAAAAATAAAAGCCTTTTCAGTGAATAATTTGGCATTTTATCAATTAGTTTAATATATAATAAAGCACCAGAGTAATACAAATAAAATATAATACTGACTTTGACCTGTTTTGTATTCATATAAATAGGACTTAAAGGGGTCTGGCATGATGTTTTTTGTTTGAGAGTAAGGGGGATCTGAGGGCCTTCTAGCACTGTGAATGTAGCCCCGACTCCCCGGAGAGGGCTGAAGATGCCGAGGCAACATCCCCGTTTCACTGGGGGGGTCAACCTTAAACCATTATTCATGTCTACATAACCTCCCTCCCGCTAGCATATGCCTCTGGTTGGTAGACAGTAAGTCAGTTAGGGCTTTCCTCTGTGTTGCTCTAGAAGCTTTCATACCGGGAGAGAGAAGTGTTAAAACTCTACATTCTCACTTCTGACTCACTGATTTAACCACATTGAGGCAGGAGCAGCAGCAGAATACTCCTGTGGTGTAAATCTGTTTGTGTTCCCTGTCCAAAAAAAAAAAAAAAAAAAGGCAAGACAAGAAAAAAAAAATACAGGGTCCTCCTGAAATGCAGTTTCTGAGTCAGGGTTAGCAATGTGATAAAAGCCCAGTAATAGTGCTAGGGGAAAGGAGAGAGAACCAGGGGTGAGCTGGGTAGGGTAGCTGAGTCTTGGTGGCGGCCTCGGCTGGTTGGTTGGTTGAAGAGTGCGGGACAATCATCGTCCACCCCCCCCCCCCACCCCTACCCCTCCACCTCACCACCCAGGCACACCCTAACTCTCCTCGGCCGAGAGAGTGCGTCTGTTAGAGAGGGCATGTTATCTTGGAGGCTTAATGCCGAGTCGATACAACTCCACCACCCTCCCTTACACCTCACGTTCCAGGGAACACATATATCCAGTCTACGCTGTCAAACTTTTAGCACCTGCTATTTTGCTTTGGTCCCTTATGTCAATTCCTCTGGTGTTTCAGGAGGATGGGCTCGGAAGAAGTGGGTCAACAAAGGTTGATGCTAAAATGGGGATGAGGGTGAGACTCGGGCCAATGGACTGGCATCCACTTCGGTTGGCTAATGTTCCGCCCGTTACAACACGGTGAGCGAAAGTAAAAGGGTGGATGTGTCAAACTCAGTTCAGCGATTTGTAGTCAAGCTGCTGTTGCAGGTAATTACTTTAGTGGTATTAGGGAAAGATTTAATAAACAAATATGCATTTCTTTCAGTAGATTTTTTTTTTCTAAATCTAGAAACATAACTAGAGTTGAATACTTTTATACTAGACTTCTTCACTGTTTCGGAACTACGACAAGTATGGCAGTATTTATTTGTGAGACCAGATAAAAAAAAAAAAGACAGATATGGAGAGCACAGACTCTTAAACCTCACCCTGTTTCCATAATTGTACCTGCTGCTTTTCCCACCGGCCCTTGGTGACACTTCCTATAATGCAGTAATCCAAAAATCATGTTATCATGCCTTGGGGAATCAAATATAGCAGAGCAGCTTCAATCCTATTTCCCTGAATGCAACCGGTACACCTTATTCTTCTAAGATTTGTCTTAACACAGTGGATTATCATTGCCCCCTGAAAACCTGCGCATCGCAAAAATATTGGGCCCACATATCCCCAGATACGTTTCTGTTGTAATCCACCGCTCCATCCAACAGGCCACACACACACACACACACACACACACACACACACACACACACACACACACACACACACACACACACACACACACACAGGCGTGTATGCAGCAACATGCTGACATTGAGACTTATCTGTTGATATGACGCAAAGCAGCATCTGATGGTTTTATGCAATCTAGTGGATTTTAATGTATTTTGAGGAATTCAAACATGCTGCACATACAGAGAGACAACTCCCGCGGGTCTCACTCACTCACTGACTGGTTGCAGATGGAGAAAATTCCCATTTCATGATAATTTGCTCAGCTGGAATGACATATGAAATAGCCTACATAACATCAAACATGAATATACTTTACATATTACATCTAATGTTCTTTGAGTAGGTGTAAAAATGGCATTGAGACAAAAAAAAAAAATGTTAAACAAATATATGTTTCCCAATCTAAAGGGGGAAACACAGTGCTGTTTAAATCATGTAGAAACTGGTGGGGACAAGGAAAGAAGAAAAAGTAATTGATGAAAGCAATATGTACCCAAATGGAAATTCATGAAGCTGTCACCTTTGTATCTTTGAAGATAGCAGCATGTCTGTAACATAAGCTTTCCTTGTGTAAAGACTACTGCTTTGATTAAATGTTAGCAATCCCGGCACACTGGAAAATATACTGGGGGACATCTTTGATAAACTTGTGAAATAAATTCTTTCCAATAAAAATGTTCTTGAGGATGATGATTTGCGGAGGAGCGCAGCGCTGGCACGGTGCACATTGCACTCGGTTCTTTTCCCAGCACCCCTCCCTCCAGGGGTCTCTGTGGCGAGGATCTCTAATGAGACTTGCGTTATTAATCCTTGCAATGGGGTACATGAATTCACTCCTGAGCAAAGGCTTCAGCAGCCACCTCTGCCCATAAAACCTGGAATGCCTTCCTTTCATGTGCTGTGTTGATGATCTACTCTGACAACAATATGGTAAGACTTCCCTTCCCCTGTCGCGCAGGCCCTGGCCCGGGGCCAAAGAGGGTCATCTCAGACACACTTGGACTTTTATAGGTGGTCAAGAAACATGCTGACAGGTCACAAGTGGGAGCTCCTTTATGAGTAGGACCTAAACATCCACCTCATTTGGAATTAGTTTATTTATTGGTGGCCAATAAATCACGTTTATTTTGTTTTCTCACTTTCAAATGGCGACCAAGTCTTTGGGGTCACTGAGGAAAACCAACAGGCTTTAGACCACGGCCATTAAAACATTGACATTGTGGCTGTTTTACCAGGAATTTCTCTCAATGGGCTTGTACTCATCTGTGAAATAAAGCTGTAAAACAATGATCAGCTGTGAAACAATTCATACAAAGGAAATTTCACATCTTTCTGACAGATTGTAAAGGATCAAGAGTCCGGGCCTGTGCAGGTGCCACGAAAGCAAAAACAAACAAAAAAATGTGCCTGAAAAACAGAACTTCCTTTGACACCATGAATCAGTAATTTGCTGATAATGCAAAGGCCCTTTATATAAGAAAAGCTATACTGCATGATTGCACTTATGAAGTGATGACAGCTTAGGTGTGAAATGCTCAACTTTGGTTCGACTAAATGCAGCTCCCTTTGAACTATAGATTTACCTCCTTACTATAGAATGAGCCTGTAGCAACACTGAGTTAACAGAGTAGCACACCTCTACTGTGTGTTTGAGGGAAAAAAAAACAGAGAGGAAAGAAGCAGCTTGATGTTGTGTTTAATTTTGGCTCAACTTCACAGGCCAATGATGATCTTCACAATGCATATTTTTAATGTTGTCAAATTTTGCCTTTTGCATCGCAGCTATGTTCATTCCAATCCTTTGGGATTCATGGAAATGAGCATTCGCAACTAGTTCCTCCTGATTTTGCTAAAAAAGAATTTAAATAAATGAATGACACCCTATTTCACAAAACCCAAAAAGCTACACTGGCTTCATTTTACAGTTTTCCCAGAGGAATCCTATTTGTTGTAAAGCGCAGAAAAAAAACCCAAGGTGATTGGTGAAAATCTGGATTTATTATGTCGCAGATAAGTGCAATTCTCTGCTGAGAAATAGGTCAGAATAAATAACAGAACTGGTTTTGAATCATTTGAAACACGTTTGATCTCACTTGTCAAATGTTTGGTGTTTCTGGAGTCTGGGAAGGGTCTCAATCTTGATTGACAGATTGCGCGCTGTATGCATGTAGCCCTGGTCCCCTGATGGCCCGGTAGCCAGCTCCACTGTCCCATTTATGACACGAGCCAATCTGCCTCCAGCCGAGATTCTCCCTTAGCTTTTCACAGATTTGTATCCCCATTTTCCCCAAATTCATCTCACCCCCCATCCCCCCCTCAAGCTTTCTTTAAGACTCAGACATGCACGAACTGCCCGCGCACACACACACACACACACACACACACACACACACACACACACACACACACACGCACACACAGATACAAACACTGAACTGAGTTGAGGATGATGTAAAGTGAGAAAAAAGGGGGAAAAGTGAGAGATAACGGCCTGCATGCTGATCTCTTGCAGTGTTAAGTTACTTTAATAGAAGCAGGATGGGGACGTTACCCAGTGTCCTGATCAGTCACTAGAGAGCGCTGTCCCCGTGTTACTGCGGAGAAACCACTTTATCATTAGGCCTGGACACAGTGCAACGTTTCGTGTCCACATTTTTCTTTGATTATCTCTGATTCTTCGTGCGTCTGTGTCTGTGTGTGTGTGAGTGTGTGAGTGTGTGTGTGTGTGGGTGGGTGTTTGTTTGCGTGTCACAGGGGGCAATTCTCAACCACTTTGCATTCAGTTAATGTGTTTTGTTTTTTAATGTTGCCTATGTTGTAACTTATTACCAAAGCAAATGTGATTACAGCCTGTTTCTTTAGTTTTATTTAATTAATTTGATCTCTGCCAGTTTTATGCATGCACACCTTTGCAGTGTTATTGTGTCCTTTCACTGATGTGGGCTTCCCCAACTCTCACCGTCTTGTACGTTATTTGAAGCATTCGAATTATCAGAGATGTACCACCATTTAAAAACGGCCTCACCTCTTTCTTTTTTTTTAAACTCTAACATCAGATGAAAGAAATACATTTCTATTATGATTTCAGAAAGCTCAACCCATCAAGTAGTCCATCAACATGACATTAAATTTTAATATCCCAAATCAAGCCTATAATTTTAACCGTTTCATGTTTTTATAATCGGTAAATAAAATTAGGGAGTCGATCTCAATTGTCCTTAATATTTATCTTTCCTGATATTCTAATATATTTAGACAGATTTTGATTTAACCATAAAACAATTGATTACCTAAAGCACGTTTTTGTTGCGTGTCAGTCAGTAATTAAACAATCATTTTTAATTGTATGGAGAACAAAAAAAAACTCCGTGGAGAGAAAAAAATATCCAAATGTAGGCTGTATTTTTTATTTTTTTTTGTCCGGTTGTAGAGGGGAATAAAGTCCCAGCAGCAAAATGTTATCCGTCACAGCCTTAGAAAAAGAGATGATTGTCTGAAATAAAAGTCCAATGACTTTACTCGACTACATCTTTTTTTTTTTACGAAGACAAAGGTCAACATTTAAATAACAGTCTTGTTAAATTATATTATATTTTTCTGCCGGTTTTGACCGTCGATTGTTTTGTTATTAACGCCACGACTGAAGAGGCGACGGAGTCCAATTAAATTAGACGCACGTGTGCTTGCTTTCTTTTTTTTTTTTTAAACTTGGCGGAGTGTTTGCACGGGGACAAGTGGTCTCGGTGTTTGCTGTTCATCGCGGATAAGTCTTTTGGGGGGTGACTTTAGGTAGAGAAGTGGGCTCTATCTGGATGAATATTTCGCTCCCGTGATGGCTGGAGATGAGTTTGAAGCCGGAGCTGAACGATTAGAGGAGGCTGCGTGCGGTGAGAAATGCTGGAACTTGTGGAATGCGACCAGTTTAGGCAAATTCGTTTTTAGTGTGTTCAGATATTCTGCTTGTCGTTTTACGATGATGTTCCTCTTAATTTCTACAACGACCTGAATAATATTTGCAGCGTTAATTTAATGCAAAACGCCATAAATGTATGTATCTAAGTCTGCCTGGAAATATTCATCACCTCTAAGCCGGCATGAAATATAAGTAGACCTGTGATATAAAAAAAATAAAAATAATAAACTCTTGATAGGCATTATTCCTACCACAGGCTTTCTAATTGAATTAGAGTAGTGCAGCCATTGGCTATGGAGAGGGCTGGTGCCCCCGCATGCTTCTCCTAAAGCTCCTCCCCTAACGCTTACAATCCGTTTGGTGTACGGAGAACTACATCTTATAAGAGCCGCCGAACATCCCATGTCCAGCCCATAATCTGATCTGAAAATCTGTAGGTGAGGAGAGGCTCTAACCTCCCATCATTCGTCAGGGAGGGAAGGCTGCAGAGACAAAAAAGAATCAGGGCGCCGGTGGCACCTCCTCGGCTGAGATTCACTCTCTGGACTCTTGAAACTCTTTTATTTATTGCAAGATCTAAAAAACAATGCAGCTAGAGAACATTCTTCCCAGCACTAGCATCAATTTACCCAAGACCTTTTACAACCTGTCCTCGTCGGGCAGTGCCAACAACAGCCCGAGGGCATCGTCGCAGCTTGAATATCAAGAAGTCGACCGGACGGAATCAGAATCGAGCAGCGCGCCTAAGAAATATCTGAGCGCGGTGGGAAACGGGATGCTTGGCGAGGGAGAGGGGGACACTTTCACTAAAGGCGGGCCCGATGGGAGGAAAGGCTCCCCGGTGCTGGGTGAGGACGAGCTGACGAGCGGTCGGCGGTACAACATAGACGAACTTGGGTCTGACAGATACTTCATCTCGTCGTCCCAGGCGAGTTCCGACATGGCAAGCCCCTGTTCCCTCTTTCCCTATGCAGGACAGACCGGTTCGGTGTACACCGGGTCAAGCAGCTCCAGGTATCCGGCTTCCCTACATTACGGATCCGTCCTGCCGCCCACAGGCTTCTCCACATCCCCCGTGTGCACCGGTCGGAGCCAGTTTAGCAGCGGAGGGTACCAGTTTAGCCAGGGTCCGGGATGTTTGTACCCCTCCTATCCGGGGACGGGGACGGGTATCGGCTCCATGTCTCTGCCGGGGTCTGCCGCTGGAGCCAGAGCGCAGGTATACCTGTGCAACCGACCTCTATGGCTGAAATTCCACCGGCACCAAACCGAGATGATCATCACCAAACAGGGCAGGTAAGCAGATGCGCTGCTGGAGGCTTTGAAGGCCCAATTTACACACACAACAGGCCGAAAATAAAACTCATGTTTCTACATTTGGCCCATTTATTTGTCAAGATACAGGAGATTTTTTGCAACTTTTCAGCATATCCAAATTTTACGCAGGGGAACCACTTTTTTTTTTTGCTTATCGGGGGGCTGAAAATGACTTGTTTTCGTTTTTGGTAAATGCGCAATTACGCAGCAGGATAATCATGGCACTTGTATTTCAAATTTAATAAAGTATTCTGCCAAACTGAACACATGAAGATATTCATTGCCAGACGTATGTTTTGCTACAGTATTGTTTTTATAATGACGTCTGCTTTATTTACAGCTAATGAGTTATTGTTGTCTTTTTTTTTTTTCCCAGACGGATGTTCCCATTCCTCAGTTTCAACATCACTGGACTCAACCTCACGGCCCATTACAACGTCTTTGTAGAAGTTATTTTGGCTGACCCGAATCACTGGCGCTTTCAGGGAGGAAAGTGGGTCACTTGTGGAAAAGCAGACAATAATATGCAAGGTGGGTTACAGAAGTAACAATTTTTTTTTGACACTATCAAATTAGTATTTTGTGTTTAAAAATTCTTAAAAAGATATCGAAAAAGATTTGAATATAAACGCGTTTAGAACTGAGGCAGTACATACTGCATTTAGTCAGGACGAGTGCAAAAAAAAAAAGCTTTTTAATTTGAGCTTTTTTGTTGTTTTCAAACTAAAGACCGTTTTTTTCTTCTGTTTTTAGTGGACCTTAAATTTTTTTTGACAGGTTGTGATTTTGTGTGTTTAAATGCCATAATTCAGGTTTTCAGTTTAATTTGAAGTGCTAAATCTTCTCGGGGAGTCAACTTTAGTGTGAAGTTACTTATGAATGACTGCTACTTTAAAGAGTTGCAGCTTTAAATAAGAATACATTTAAAAAAAATAAAATCAAATTCTTCATTTGATATTTTTAAGTTTAAAGAAAAATAAGAAGAAAATGACAAACATTTTGTCTTTCAATATAGAAATTAGTTTTTAATTTTATCTCATTAAATGGGAGAAACACTCCATCAAATATTTTCTAAACTACCAATTGATGTTTTATCAAATATAAAATCATTGGAATATGTTTTATTGTCCTTTCTTTTAGTTTAACAATATATTTTCAATCGGATTGATTTGATTATAACATAAGATTAAAAGAAAATCTGGATTAAAAAGGAAATATCAAAAAGCAGAATATGATTAATTTCATGCATGTTTAGATGACACAAATTACACAGTTGCAGGCTCGCTCTTTTTTGATGGTTACATTACTATAACTTACTTTGCTTTTAGGTAACAAAATGTATGTTCATCCTGAATCTCCGAACACTGGTGCTCACTGGATGAGGCAAGAAATCTCCTTCGGCAAGTTGAAGCTGACCAACAATAAAGGGGCCAACAACAACAACACACAGGTTAGATATTGATTTCTGACATGCTTGAATTAAATTTTTGCCAAATGGACCAGGATTTTGATGACTACCTCTAGTTTGGATCATTGAATACAATCACTTAAATGTAATTTTCAATAATGATTACCATCTTTTTAATGATATTTATAAACAAGTTTCTATTTTAAATCAATCAAAAAAAAAAGACATGCATTCTGATCATCTTACATTTTGAAATGTACAGTGTCGGGCTCATCACCCACTTCTCGTTTTCAGATGATAGTCTTGCAGTCGCTTCACAAATACCAACCGCGGTTGCACATTGTGGAGGTGACAGAAGATGGTGTGGAAGACATGAGCAACGAGGCCAGAACTCAAACCTTCACCTTCCCAGAGAACCAGTTTATAGCCGTCACAGCTTATCAGAACACAGATGTAAGCGTTTGAATGATTTTTGTTTTATTTATGCTTTTTAGATATACTAAATTAAAATGATTTTCTCTTAAATTTTACTTATTAAAAACAGAATTCTTTCTTATTGCTCATCGGCCACTGCGTGTCTTTTAAGATGCACATTGTTCATGGAGGATTTCTTTTTGTTTCAGATCACACAGCTGAAGATAGACCACAACCCATTTGCAAAAGGCTTCCGGGATAATTATGACTCGTACGTATCTTTCTCCTCAAACAGTGTGGTTGTTGTTTTGTTTTTTGTGCGATGCAATATTTGTTGCATGTCCTCGACCCTGACTTTTCAATTGCAATTGATTTTTTTGTTTTGTTCCTGTGTTTTTTTTCCTCCACGTGATGAACAGGATGTACACCGCTCCAGAGAGTGACAGGCTGACTCCGTCCCCAACAGACTCCCCTCGCTCTACCCAAATCGTGCCCGGAGCCCGCTACGCCATGCAGCCTTTCTTTCAGGACCAGTTTGTCAACAACCTGCCTCAGAACCGATTCTACACCAGCGAGCGGGCAGTTCCGCAGACCAACAGCCTTCTCTCCCCGCAGAGTGAGGATGCCAGTGCAGCGGCCTCTGCTCAGCGCTGGTACATCCCCCCAGTCCAGCAGCCGGGCTCCAACAAGCTGGATCTGTCATACGAGAACGACTATTCTACCAGTAGCCTGCTGTCGTACGGCATCAAGCCCCTGTCCCTGCAGACATCCCACGCCCTCAGCTACTACCCAGACTCTGCCTTCGCCTCCATGGCTGCAGGTTGGGGCACTAGAAGCACTTATCAACGCAAAATGACCACGGGCCTGCCCTGGTCCCCTCGCCCGAGCCCCCCAGCCTTCCCGGAGGACCAGCTGGGGGCCACTAAAGAAAAGCTACCCGAGGAGAATGCACCGCCGGCCTCAACCTGGATCGAGACGTCCCACTCTCTGAAATCGGTGGACTCTACCGATTCAGGCGTGTACTCCATGGTGTGTAAGAGGCGCAGGATGTCCCCTGGGGGCTCAAGCACAGAGAACTCCCCAACCATCAAGTGTGAGGACTTGACTACGGAGGAGTACAACAAGGACAACCCAAAAGGCATGGGTTATTATGCATTCTACACAAGCCCCTAAGACTGTATTTATTTAAGCTAAATCTAAATCTTTTGTTTATTATTGAGTGCTCTCCATTCCTTGTTAATGTCTTTTTTCTCTTTTCTCTAAAGGTGCCAAAGCTTAGTGTTCCCCCCCAAGCAAGCTGCACAAGGTTATTTTCCCAGGCCAGCCCCTCTCACATACCTGAGCAGAAACATGCATAGTGATTGTTGTTTTAAAAAAAAAAGAAAAAGCATGTCCCATTTAATTCATTTATTTTTTAAACTTCTTTTTATTTTAAAAAAACGAATGTGATATTTTTTTCCCCCCCTGCGTATTTAAGTCATTTTCGTTGTACAGTATTCGTGCACTTTAGAATGTGATGTATCTTGTACAAATTTGTCTTCATGGAGTTGTTAAATGGATAATAAAACAGCTTTTCATAAAGCATTGTCTGAATATTTTTGAGTATGTTTTATTTCTCTCTTATGGCCACTGGATGCAGCTCTTCGATGTCAATCACTCGCAAATAAAAAATATGTACATGCATTTTCAAAAAATAACGACTGCTCCAAGAACTGAAATGACTGCATTTGATACATTTTAGTTCAATCTAAATATAAGTGTCCATTTTTCATTAAGCTGTGAATGTATATAAATTCCACTGTACTTAATAGATGATGGAAGCCATAAATTATGGCCTGTAAAATAAAGGATCTATTGAGTGGTTGTTTCCAACAAGTCGACATTGCAACAAGTATAATGTTTAAAATTCTCCCTGCACCTAAATAACGAGATGCTTTCTAACAGATGGGGGTCATAAAATATTATTAAATCTTATTTTGTAATATGGAATGATGTGGGATGCGCTATAAATATTACTCTTGTAAGCAACGTGAGACTAAGTGCAAATGATTTTAGAATTTTTTTTTTTCCTGCAACAATACTTCTCATTACAAACTATTCAACTTTAAATGTACCATCTTACTGATAAACCATATTCATTGTGATAATAAAAAAATGCATTTCATATATAAATACTTATAATCAGGGCAATTAACTATTGTAAACAACATCACAAAAAGACTTGAGAAGGCATAGTCAACATTGTTTTAGGGCTACAGTAAGAAAACCTTTTCATGTTCCTTGCTCCTGTAAATTCACAGGTAAAATTCTCCATAACGATATTCATAAAAGCGCTGAGCAATCTGTTTCATGCTCCAAATCCTGTAAGTGTTACAAGGTAACACCACAGCTCACAATTCAAGTGAGCAAAGTGTGATTTAAATATGAGATTTACAAGTCTTTCATGACATGATTCACAACATGGACTCAATTAGGTGAAAAGCACACAAAAGCAGAGTCCTACTATTCCTTCTGTTGTTGCCATGGCGTTTTCACACATTTTATAATTTACTTAAGTAACGCAAGTGCATGTGAGGCACGTATACTTAGAAAACGTGAAAACAGGCAAAATGGAAAGTGGCCCATCAACCATCCATCTCGGGGCAACGTTCAGCTCAACACCTCTATTTATACTGTACATCTATGGCCTCTCCGAAAGTGGATTAGTGAAGATAAAAATCCCTGAAAAGAGAAGTCATAATATTCACACAGACAGTTTGGCTCATGTTCTCAGCACCTGTTTTTCTTCAGTGAAAATTCTTCATATCCTCATCCATAAGGACCCCAATTTGAATTGATTTACATACTCAAATTCTAATTAATTCTGTTGTCAGACTCCTTGACAAAGTGAGGAGTCTGACTAACTCCAATTAACACCTCCTAACAAGGTAGAGTGCTTGATTGCCCCGGCCTCTCAGGAAAGCTGTAAGAAAAAGGCTCTAGGGGTAGGGGCGGAGGGTGGTGGGGGGGAGGGGGGTCGGGCCTGTAGAGTAAAAATGTTTGCACAAGTGCGTGTCAGCAAATTGTATTTCAGAGCATCTGATGATGTTTTTCTTCTCCTTTTCATGTTGTCTTGACCTCTGTTCATCAGTTATTCTGATGTGCAGAATAGCTGTCGAGACTATAAATGGGCAACCGCAACAACCCGTCTGAGGTATGCGAGTCACTGATACACTGACAATTGAAGAGAATCACATGGAAAATATTGCAGTTTAACTCACAATAATCAGATGATGGCTGGGAGCAAACCTATGCACATACAGTATAAATACTGTGCGTATGCTTTTAGTGACACTTAAAGTGAAGTTAGGATGATTTCAAAAGAATTCATTGTTCCTCTTGCTGCAAGATAGTTCTTTATGACTGTCTGCATGTTTAGGGGGCGTTGTCATGCTGCAGAATAAATTTGGGGCTCTGGGTATTTTGTGATGGATGAGAACCAAAACATCTAAAATTCCCAATACTTTAGGAAAGTATATCTTAAAGGGTACAACTATTGTCTCCAATCCTGTTTGAATGATATGTCAAAGGCATGTTGGCATCGATATTGGGCAGTGCTCTTGTAATATCTGCCATCGTCCCTCTTTAATAAAACCTCCTGTCCATGAGGTGACATACACAGTGGGAGCTTCGCTAACACACACTTTAACACAGGCTTGTATTTAAACTAACAATATAATCCCCAGTCTCAACTGAAGCACTTTTAAATTTTCTCATAATCTATTTGATTGATTCACATCTTTAATAACAGGGGCTTCTTGGGAGCTCCCGACAACTCCAAAAACCCAGCAACAAGTCGATAGATTGTGTCTTTCTCAACCATTCATGCAAGAAGTACAGCAATCAATAGACACCTCTAAAGCATGCTTCCAGAATTCAGCCCATGTTAACTTAAAGGAGATACACGCATTGGGATAAGACCTGAAGAATTGACTACTGTGCTCTACTGCTGTTAACATTGCTGGCAACACTCTGAGTAATTGACTGAGTTTTGTTGTTGTGTCAGTAATACAAGGCCTTGGAGGATAAACCCGGTGGTTTGCAGAATATGTAGTGTACTTATAAAACTTAACTCCCTTTCTTATTTCACGTGTGTGTGTGTGTGTGTGTGTGTGTGTGTGTGTGTGTGTGTGTGTGTGTGTGTGTGTGTGTGTGTGTGTGTGTGTGAATGGTCGTGTCTCTGTGTCCTTCCCTCAGGCTGTCCTTTGGTGACCATGTTGAGAGTTCATGTAAGAAAGACCAAGGAGGCCGGGGAGATATTGTACCCAAGGAGGGCTGACATCTAAACACAGATGAAGGCCTAAGGCTGTTTCCTCACCTTCAGTCACACACTATTACTGCTCTCACTGACTAAATGCAGCCACAGGCTGCAGATGTGTGTCTGGGTCAACATTTTTTTTTATACGACCCTTTTAAAAAGTAACAGTCGGGCACGACTGAGACATTAGCAATTATGTTTCCTCTTCACACTATATTTCCTATTTTGATGTGTTGATAAATGTCACCTCTGTTAAATGGTTATCAAGCCAGTTAGAATTACTGTACAATAGTTCCTCAGGGACTGTTTGAGTCTTATATGGCCACTCTGCTGTTTTGTGATGCATTCACTCGTGAAGGGTTTCGGTTGAAATATCTTGAGGTTAATGTCAGTAGTCGACACGAGTCAGATCCAGTCCTTATAATTGTTTCTGAAATGATGCCACAGCTTTCTTTCTGATGACTGCATGAATATTAAGGTCCACACTTCTGACAGGAACCAAGCCTTGTGTGCTATCTTATATTGTTCCACCATTTAGCCCAACACAATAATACCTATACAAAGTTCCAGGCACCAGTGCACGTCATGTGATTTTCTGGTCTTTGTATTATTTAGTAGAGGTCACACATCAACGCCCTAATGATGCTGACAAAGGCTCTCCTTTTAGATCACCCCAGGTGTTTATGAAGACAACACGATGCTTTATTTAGTTCACTGCCTCCTTTGGACCTGGTTCGTCAGCAGAAGATGTGGTGGGTGGGGTCGACTACAGTAGGCTGTAATGCTCACAGGTCTGTCGGAGTGAGACCCTGGTGTGAGCCGAGTCTCATGTTAGCGGGGCCACAACTGTCTGGAGAAGGGCGTCTGGTGTTGGCAGAGAGCGCGGAGGCGAAAGGAACTGGAGGCGGAGCGGGGCCTCGCGTCGGTGCCCTCAGACGGCGTGTGCAGCACGCAGGCAGGGCCTTGACTCACTGGTGCATGGATAATGTTGGAGAGAGTATCCCGCGGCTAAGCTGCACTTAACAGCACATTGATTTCAAACCCCTGTGTTCCCTCTGGAGGGCAGTGGAACGCACCTCAACAAGCCGGAGCCCCCTACACACACACACACACACACACACACACACACACACACACACACACACACACACCTCCCCTTCTTTCCCTCTTCCCACCTTCCCTCCTTCTGATCACCAGTACCATTTACCATCTCCACAACCTACCCCTCCCTCTATCCACCCATCCCTGTGTCGATTTGGGTACACCTTGCTGGTCACCGGCCTCTACACCCCACCCCACCTCCCGGTGTCCCAGTGGAGCGGAAAAGGATTCAGGGGCACTAAGGCTCCCGCAAGTCCCCCGTCTTGAGAGCAATGTTTTGGGGTAGGGCATGCAGAGGCAGCTGGGCGGAAAAGATCCGTGGTCAAAATCAATGCATTGGCACTTTGATGGAGCGCTCCCACAGATTTGGGAATTTCACATTCTCTTCCTTCTCTCCTGGCACCCCCGGAGGGCCTCACCACTGGAGAAAAACAACATCCACTAACCCTTCTGGGAAAGAGGGACTCTTAATTTCTACAATTTCTGGGACAAAACATGACACGGTCAATATTCATTTTGTGGCTTGCACCTAACATGTTACATTCTACAATCTATCACCTCTTGCAGCTCATAAATAAATAAAAAATATCCAAGTAACCTCTGTATAGATTGTACATGTTCAAAATTCAACAATGTCTTTTTTTATTTTTTTTTTATTAGATAGTTAAACTGACAAAAAGAGAAAATTAAATTTGTTCCCACTGCACTAAGTTTAGTACAGCCTCACTCTTCCCCCTTTTTCTTTTCTAAACCTTTGAAAGAGAAAACTTTCTTTCTCATCATCACCACACCTTGGGGTCTGCATCTCTGTACGAGAGTCCCAGCACAGGTGGATGCCAGTGTGGTGCTTCTTCCACTTGTCTAACTTCTGACTCATCTCCCTGCTGCATTATACGGATGCATGTTTCAGGAGCAGTACACAGCACACTTCTTTGTGCGCTAATGGGCTCTCAGCATCTTTAAGACTCCGGGTACAATTAAGAGGTGATAGTTTGATCTCCCACCTCACAGTTCTATTTCTGAGCTGCTGCGTGATTAATGCCGGAGGTTGATGAGTGGGTGAGGAATGGGCTCTATTTAGACGAAGACACCCATGAACTCCTCTGAAGAAACAGACTTCTTTGGCTATTTGCACCCGTCTGATTTCTATTCTATCTGTATTGTATTCCACTGCTGTTAAGCTTATGACACGATCATCAAATGATTATGTCATAATGCACATGACTGAGGGTGTTCACTGCAGTTATGACATTAATTAAATCTTTTAAATGTTTCAGCTTCTATATTGCTCTGGAAGAACTGCTATCCTAAAATGACTTTGTAGGCTGGCTCACAGGGAAGTTGTATAAGATTATTCCATTATGTATCCACACCAATATTTCAAATTATATTTTAAACCAAGTCTCAAAATGTTGTCTTCCATCTAAAGCTTTATTTGTATCAAGCATTTTTGGTGGTTAAGTTGAATTATTTTATTATAGGTGCGTTCACTTTTAAAAACAACGTGTAGGTTAAATGACCAGGTAAAGGAGAAGAATAAAACAAGAGAGAATCTAAAGTATTACCGCCAAAGAGTGAATTCAATTCTTCATTTCTGTCAGCCAAATGCTGTCGTCTATGATCAGAGAGAATTGTTTGATACAGCATTGCCATCTGCTGGTGAAAATGAATCATTACACATTAACATGATACTGCAAGCATTATTATGAAGGACTGTTAATAAGCTTGTGTTAAGACGTTGTAAGAAAAAAAAGAAGGATTTGATTTCAAGTTTATGCAAAAACTTTATATTACTAATCAATTAGGCTAACTGAAGCAACCCGATACACATAGAGAAGGTAAAAGGAAATAATTGTTTGTGATCCACTTTCAAATCAAAAGTTTCGATTTCAGTCATTTTTTTTTTTAGAAAATTTAGAACATTTGAAACTGCCTAAATTGATGTTATTGAACTGTGATGCAATATATAATACTATATGAGGAGGCATAGGCTAATATCTTAGGCTATATCTATCCCTATTAGCGTGCACTGGAAATCCGTGAGGGGTTGTTACTCTATCACTTAGCATATGACAAGCTTAGCCATGGTTTAAAGTGGATATAGCTTAACTGGCTTGGAGGGATTAAACTACAGTTGTTCCCTACAAGCTTTGGAACTGGTCTGATAATACAAACAGACTATATGTCCTTCTTGCAGGCATTGTGACTTGTGATGGGGCATTAATCAACAACTGTTATATGTGTATCATAATTCTGACATCTAAAAACAAAAAAAACAATATGACTGATATACATCTGCCTTTAAACTGAACTTCAAATTAAACCTTATAAAAGGAGAAACATTGACATCTACAGGCTTTTAGTTGACATAGCTACCAGGTTCAGATCATATACATGGCTATGATCAAATAAAAAATATGTTCTCCTCTCTCCTGTCATAGTATGTGCGATTTTATTGGGCTACATTTAGAAGTAAAACAACTTTAAGTCACATAATTACCACTGACTGCCTTAAACTGTTTCTCTCATCCAGTTTAAACCTAATTTTACATTAAGAGCTCAACCATATAGTCATTTTTGACCATAAAATAGGTGACCTATATTTCTAATAGATTTTTATGGGACTACATTAAATTTGGTGTTGGTAATTATTATGCATGTGTTATTTTACTACCGTGTTAAATATTGCTAGCGTCAAATAGCCGAAATATATGTTATTGTTGTTATTGTTGGCCTTTGCCAGGTCGACAGACAGCTGAAATTGTCTGGATGAACGCAGTTTGCATGTGGCCTCAGCAGAAAGTATTTTGCATTGGCCTTATCAATTTCCCATCATTAATTGCCTCATCAGTTATTGAACATAACATTAAAAAGTTCAATATACAACACAACATGCTTCACTAAGTGCTACAGAGAGGAAAAATCTGACTCGGGGCATAAAAAATAAGGTTCACAGGGATCCTTTGAATCAAGGTAGATTGACACATCAGCTCACTGGGACAGGTGAGTGACAGGCTTCAAAAACACTTTCTAAATGAATTGACCTTCACTTCCATCAGTCAGTTTGGGAACAGTTGCAGCTTTGTATCCGTGTGTTTTAATTATGGCATGGGCTTTCTGGTTAACAGTTCCATCACAGACTTTGCCTCTAAGTAGCTTTAAGGTTTAAACTAAGCGGTATTCCATCACAATGATCACTTTTATCTACGGTAGCTCCATTCACAGTGTTTTATGTTAAAAAAAAGAATGTTTAAAAAAAAAACACCACTTGTTTTGGCATTGCATAATTTCTCCAGCCAATATTCATAGAATATTTGGAGATTTAGACAAGAATTGAAACTAGAATCTCATGCAGGCTATTTAAATAGCTTTTGTCTGTCCATTTTACACTTGGAGTGATGTAATAGGCATATTGGAAAATGCTAAATGCCAAATATTGAAATTGCCATTTCACAGTTGTCATGTCAATAGTAAATAAAAACAATTCTTTTGAACAATTAATTATGGGCTGATTAGTCTGACTAATAAAACAGTAGTGATTAAATTGGCATTTTCTATTTAATTTTCAATCTTCTATTTGATTTTAATTACAGATAAAATCATTCTTCATATGCCAGCACTGTTAATGAGTTAAAACAACAACAACAACAACAACAACAACACAAAAAGCCCCGCTGGGGAGTTTTTAGGCGACAGTGAAATAGCTCCCACCCTCGTCGTTACGTTGCTGAATCTGATTGGCTACAAACACCGGGTGTTGAAGCGAATTGGTAATCAATCACTGTCAATCATTTTAGAGGCGTGGTCTCACTGTGTTGTTAGGGGAAAAAGCACACAGCCAGTCCACACTGTTAACACAAGTGTCACCCGTCCCGGGTCGGTACCGGGTCTCAACTGGCGGAAAAAAAAAAGCAAAAAAAAAAAAAAAAGCAAAAAAAAAAAAAAGCATTTAACGGTTGGCAGGTGAAATGGACGAACCGTCGGAACAAATGAGACCCCTCTTAAGAACAGTGAGTACCCGCACAGCACAGTTTTGCCGTCAGCCCACCGTTATAACTGTACGGCTCTTTGTCCGTGTCTGCCGAGCACAAGTACAAGAGGGATGCTTGGGAGTCAGATTCGGTGAGGCACCATCCGGCCACCGCTATTGTTAGCCGGCTTTCTACTCCTGACACGTGGCAGACGTACAAGTTGCTTTCAAGTCTCTTGTTAAAAGTCTGCCGAGCTGCTAATTCAGATATGAACCTCGCAGAAACGTGTTTCCGGACCTAGTTTTTTTTTTTTTTTTTTTTTTAAAGTTACCGTGCTGATCATTATTTTTTTGTTTTCTAATAGCAGTTGCTAATGAATTAGCCGAGCGCGAGCAAGAGCTTTTTTTTGTTGTTGTTTTCTTTCCCGTGCTCCCGTTATCAACTGTAAATAGTTCAACTGGAAGATACCCCGTTACTTCTCAAGTCCGAACATTTGTGTTTGACCAAGAACTTTCACAAACTAAAAAAAAAAAAAAACGTGCACGTAAACCTTTGGTACTGCCGGAGTAAGTCGGTACAGTCGTTTATAATGCACGTAATCGATTACCGGTAACTTTACACGGATTTGTACCCTGACGTTCAACAGGTTTACCCGTTCGTTACTTGGGGAAATAAAAAAATAAAAATGTGTCCCAGTAAATCCGTGGATAAGATCTGCTGGTACATTTACAGGAATAAAGGCCTCATTTGCATATCAAATGCGCCCAAAATAGAGCCGCTTTCTAGCGTGACATTTCCATGTCAGGAAATGCGGCTAATTTTACTGTGAAAAGCTCGCACAAGTACGGAGGCAAACACACGCATGCAACTCGTAAGACGACGCAGTGCGTACGCTGTCAAGTCACGTGAGATAAGCTGCACAACCGTGACGTTTTTAAAGTGAACTTTAAAAAGTCCCACATCCTGTCTTGTTGAGTTTATCGTCACAGATGGGATGATGAGCATCAAGCGCACAGCAGTGTTAACAAGCCCCCCCAAAAAAAGAAACTGGTTGCAGAGCCAAGTTTAAAATGCAAGCTGCCTGACATCAGTGCCGGTGTTGGGTTGCCCACTACTATTGCTTGTGTGTGTGTGTGTGTGTGTGTGTGTGCATTTATGAATATGCACATGCTGGTGAGGAAACTCGATCCCCGGCTGCCCAATCAAAAGGAAGTTTCCGGTTGGTTGGAGTACCTTCCCCAGACATGGAAGTCAATACGCTCACCGTGACACGGGACCCTCCAGGCAGTGATTCAGCTGCCTCGTGCCTAATAAAGTCTCAAGACTTATTTTGTTTACCCAGCTAAATGGAAATCCCATACAACATACCACTGTTAATCTTTGAGTGGGACTTCCAGCTAATGTGTGCATGTTTAAAAAACAAAAAACAAACATGAATGTGGTTTGAACAAGATACGTTTGTTTATTAACAGGCTTGCTGGTTGACCAGTGCTATTGTTTAGCAGGGAGTTTCTTTCAAAGTGAAATGTTGCCGTCATTGGCCTCCGAAATGTGCTTAAACAGTAAGAATCTCCATTTAAATTGTGGCTAAATAGTTAACCGTTGTTTAGCTTGGCTGCAACTTCTGTTCATTTCAAACAAGTGTGTTTTAGAGTCCTACAAAGAATGCACACATGGTATGTAATGACACAATGAGTTGTCATTGTTCTGATGACTTTATGCCGCCGACGATCATCTGAGCTCAGGCAATGTTTGAGGGATTTATAGGGAGGTCCCTTGACTAGATGTTTAAATGTCATGTATCAACTTCACTCAGTAGAGATGAGTTTATTGTGATTTTCTTACAGAGTGATTTTAATGGGCTGGCAATTCCTTCTCCATGTTTTGCATGTTAGACCTACAATATATCACGAGCGCTCAGTGCCAAAAGATTAGGCCAACAGGGACCACAATCCAGAGGGTGATCTGGTTTCAAGCTTGTGGTAGAAATGTTCGAGCTATACCAGCAACATTAGGATAATGGTTTTAGTTTGCTATTTAAAAACAGTCAAAACATTTATTTTCAAAGCATGTAGGATAGAATTTGGACGATATGGATTTTTGGGGGTTGATACCAATATTAAATAGTGCAAAAATATTTAGTTTTTTGTCAACACTATCAGTGCACTGAAACAGTAAACTTTATTGTAGATTTAAAAATGATAATATAGGGATCATTGTCATTTGTCTACAACAAAACATCAAAGTAATCGCATTAAAAGCTCTCAAAGACCATTGCAAGAACACAAATAGAAACCTCCAGGTTTTCCTTTGCGTTTGTCGCATGTCATATTTGGTCTATATGCACACGCTCTATCATTGACACTCTGATTTCTAATTATCGACTACATCAGCTTGGCTCTACAGTGTGAGCTGTCATTGAATTTTACCTCGGGTGTTTGCCAGCTCGCCATGGTGACGGGGATTTGGGCATCCAGCTGTCCCACTTGTGAGACACGATTTTAGTCCAGTGGGCTCTATAACCTGAACCTTTATTGGCTCAGTACTTACTGCCAGTGTTATTGAGTGTTTTGAATGGTAATTACAGAATGGGCCTTTCTAATAGGCTCTGTTCTCTTCTGTCATACTATTATGATAATACGATTAAACACATTAAACAGTACCCAGCTATAGGCTCATTGGCGTACACAACAGAGTCTCTTTGTTTATATTGCACCCAATTAGCATTGAGTGAGAATAACATGTACTTTTCTGCAAGTATGTTGTAATTAAACAGTACCATACACCACATGATTTTTAAGTGCTTTTATTGGAAAATGACCCAAGTCCACTTCATAAATTAGTAAATGACTTTCGTTGTGACTTCTAATGCCCTTCAAGTTTGTTTTTCCAAGAAAAAAATTGATTTAATTTTAAGAATTCATCTTTTATATTCAGTTTTTCCTTTAACTTATATTCACAGTGCATGGAAGCTGCTCTGTAAAGCCACAGCCTTCCACTAGAGGCAGCAGACTTAAACTGCCTATTTTAAAGCGTGTGTGTGCGTGTGCGTGCAGAACATTGTGGTAAATGACGGAAAGTCAGATCAAATGGCCAAAGATAACGCTTATGTTAATAGTGTACTGCCAGTGTTTAACAGGAACTGACAGCTCATCCAACCATAGGAAACTTATTAAACTCATCAACCCCATTATGATGGTAATTGTGGCCTGAGTCTTGATGATTGCGTATAATGGGAGCTTGGTTTTGTTGAGAGGAGTGAAATATACGGGGTTTATATTTCCATTTCTTTAGACCAAACAACCTCCTTGATCAATACAATATTCTTATTTTTCGTCTTTAAACTAAGCAATTTGTAGATATCAACCTGGACTCTGAGAACTTATTATGGGTATTTTTACTTTTAAAATGAATTGATGAATATAGAAAACTATTGTCAATCAAATATAAGAATAATGATTAGTTATAGCCCTTGTTCAAGCGACAATTTCCTGTGCAAATTCCTATTTATTGTAGTTCGTTTAAAATTTTTTTTTATTTTTTCATTTAACTGCATGATACTAGTGGATATTTCTTTTAGTCATTTTAAAAGATCACTGTTTGCTCAGTGAAATGTACTTGATGCTTCAACTCGGTCAGTTCAGCCATTAAATGTCACTCTTTCTGTTTAACCTCCTGCTCACTTTATGTCCCTCATTATGATGCCTATCTTAATTTCAGATTTGGTTTCACCTTTGCCTTCACGGTCTTGTGGTTAGTTAACTTTGATCTGACTGGCGCCGTTATGGATGCTGTGTCCACAGGTTATATCTGGCCTGAACAGTGGTCCAGAGAGTGTTTTCTTGAATTAAAAAATAGACTCTTTAATTACTGCCCCGGTTTCAGAAATATGTTCTTTTGCCCTACTCATGTGAGCGCCCCTGTTGCCGACCGAAAACAAAAGAGCCAGTTTTCTGAGAAAAGTACAGGCTGTTGAAAGACATGTCCAACCTTGAAGCTATGATAAGGACGGTGAATGTCAAAGTCAAAGGCACAGAGGCATTTGGAATCTTAATGAATACGAATACACAGCAATCTGTCCCTTTTTCTATTCGTTGCACCCTGTGAGGAATGCCGAGCCCACACGTGTGCTTGTATCTATTTATCTGTGTTGGGGGGGGGTCTTCATTTGTGACCTGAATACCTCAGCGGGTGAACATTTGTACGTCCTCCAAATGTGTGTGTGTGTGTGTGTGTCCTCCGTGTGGTGGCGTGTGTTTTTAAGCTCTTGGCTGGGGGCGAATAAAATATTCATGGTGGCCTGGTGGGATTGGCTGCTGTGCAAAGAGCGGGCTGACAGCAGAGCACTGTGTTCTGAAGCAGCTCGCTCCCTCTCTCTCTTCCTCCCTCTGTATAAAGAGATGAGCAGAGGAAGAGGGAACAGACGAGTGCGACACTGTGTCTGTTAGCGTTCAGCGCGCACGCACGCACACACACACACACACACACATACACACACACACACACCTTCTGCAACACCCAACCGACAGAAGGAGCTGGTTAACGTCCCTCCTGCCTTTGCTTTGCGGATGTTTTAGTCTAAATGGATGAACAGAGCGAAGGGGAACATGTGCTCACGGTACGTGTGTGTGTGTGTGTGTGTGTGTGTGTGTGTGTGTCTAGCTGTCGTGGTCTGCACAGCATTAATTATGCATTATTTGTGTTTACATTGGCACGTCCGCTGGTTTTCTTCTCCCGTAGAGTGGAGTAGCGGTCCGTGCTAATGTGTGGGGCAGGTGGTCTGTGCATTTTACCAGAACGATAAAGGCAGAGGTGTGAGGATGAGCGGGTTAAGGTGAAAGAGGGGGCATGGAGCTGTTATCTCACTGGACATGCCTCTTGAAATGGAAATGTTTTCTTTCAACTCTTTAACGGCCTCAAGCTGCACGAACGAGAGGAGACCGTCGGACACAGTTATGGCTGCTTGAAGGAGTGGGACAAGGAGAAAAGGAAGGAGGAGAGAGGAGGAAAGGACCGTCAGGGAAAGGAGGGGTGGAAAATGGGTCCGCTGAGGTAGTAGGATCCAAACAAGGAGCATGCTGTCAGAGATGGTGTTTATTTACCGAGTAGAAATTAATTAATATGTTTGTTTCCGTTCAGTCTAGCAAAAGGCAAACATTGCAATGCCCAGAGTAGATGCAAAATTGGGTGTAGAGGAAAACATCTGAGACAGAGAGCGAGGATATGTTTACCATTTTTGTGTCTGTGGGTCTCTTTGGAATATTGATTACATCCACGATTGATATCGGATTGTTTTTGAGAGTTTCTACCTGGTGAAATATCTTCCCAGCTCTTTCAATTAGACGATTCAACTACCGGTCTCAGGAAATGTTAGATACAGGACACGCGTTCCTGCTTGCCTTCTTAGTTGTGCCCGGTTCAAATGTACAGAAGCTCTAGGACGGTAAATCATTTAATGGATTGTCAGCAAAAGTCAGCAATATATAGCTGCCTGATCAAATTATAATTATTCGGTCTTGTGCATGTCTGTTCCACAGGACCTGCTCTACCGTAATGGATGTAGTATATGTTAAGTGACCAGTTGGTTTACATAGTCAGGTGCCAGATACCACGGGGAACCCTCAGCGGTCTTGCAGAGTCGGCACCTGGCTAGATCAGGGTTGGTTACCCACAAAGAAGCAACGTTATTCAGGGCTTTATGCTTCGGTTTATTTATACTGAAAAAAGCGTGGAAACGTACAGTACTGTAGTATATAAGGCACAGAGGGAAACTGACTTGATTAGAAGATTAAAGAAGTTTGACCCTGAGGTGTTGGGACCTAACAAAGGACACAAATGAGTTGTGTTTCATTAATGGATCCCTTCTCAAAACCAAGAGTCTATGAATTCATGTTACACTTTTGAATTCAAGCCTGGGATTTTAGCATTTTATGCAATCTGGATCCAGTTTTAAATGTGCTTATTTAATCAGAATCGTTTTAATTCTCTCAGTGACCCTATTTATTTTTGTTTATTGATCAAATTATGAATAAGTACGTAAAACACATAAAATCTTTCGGTTCAGAAGATGGACTGTTTAGAGTGGCAGCCTAATTGATGTTCTTGACCTGCACTTACAACCTGAAATTAGATTAAAAAGAGAATTGAATTAAACCTAAAACAATTTGTATGTGTTTACAGATTGAAATAACAGTCTACTGCTTTTGGCACATCTCATTTTTCCAGTAGCTGCTTGCTCCAAATACTGAAGGTCATGACTATTTCCCATCAACTAAAAGTTGATTCACTTATTGGTACGATATGAACAGAAACCTAACTGGTAAATTCTGACAGCTGAATTTAACAGGACAGGATGGTGTTACTAGAGAAGATTCCTCACTCTGTTGGAGTTGAACTGCTGGAACTAGAAACAGTTGATTTTGATTATAAAGCAGTTCTGTAGCGTTTACTTTATGAACAATGTGTTGCTGAGTGCAGACGGCGTGTTGGGTTAAAGTCTTTTCTGACACCGGCTTGAGGAGAGCTCGCAAATCCAAAGCCAAGTTTTATTTTGGCCGGTCAACCATTTAAATCACGGAGTAAACATCAGCGACATATGATACGATATGCTCACACTGTACAGTCCAGTTAGGCAGGAGCGATCATAATGTTTTAGCTCATCACAGTCTAATGGACATCAGTTGGTTAGAAGCCATTCATAATCTAGGTTTTTGTTTCCATTTTTTGTTTTCAGACATAATTTAATTGGTCTCATAATCTGACATTAATTATCATGGATATTTGTTTATATTCTCGTGTAGTGTGCGATAGTGTTTTTGGCAGTATAAAATGGAGAGATACTTGGTAATCTCATGGGACAGGTCTCTCACTATGTAACACCTCTCTTACGTCATTCCCCGTTGATTGGACCAGGTCCCAGCACAGCAAGGCTGGCAAAGAACTGAGATTAGAAGGAACCAGGCCTGTTGGCGTGTTGGGTGGCTGGTTGTTTCATTCACTGTCTGGTTGGCGGAAGAGGTGTTTGGCTGCTGTGTCGTTGTTACACTCCCATGCAAACATATCAACAGAAGTGAGGTTAATGTACATCTTGTTAATGAATCCTAAAATTACTTTTTTATTGTTTTGTCACGCAAAACTGCCAAATATTTGCGAGTCTCGGCGCCTCTTAATGTGACGACCTGCTGCTTTTATTTGTCACGTATGAGACTGAAATGAATATCTTTGAGTTCAAACAGGCAATGTGAATACGCCACTTGACTCTGGAAATTGTCACAATTTTGTTTTCTTTGCTTAGAGAACGAACACATGGTAAGGCTTGTGTTTACTCTTAAAGATTCATGTGAACTCTAAATCCTCACCCGTGTGTAAAACCCCAGATGTTGCTAATTTTACCATCTAAGCTGCTGAGGAAATCCTCACCGGCAGATACGCTTACAGTAATACCTGCACGAGCCTTGTAGTTTGTCATACAGGTAGATGGTGGAATAGTTGTTATTGCTATGTTTAAGCTGACATGTCTGTGATGTGGTCCCTTTTATACTATTTGAAAAGTTCACACTGAGTTAGTTTGTCTTTTATTAATTGTTCAGGTAGGCTTTCTCTCCGCTGATTTATGTCCGACTATTAAAACTGCAGCAGATCAACCTGATGATGTTTTGGGGTTTTATAGACCAGCAACCACTTCATGGGCTCTCGGCTAAATATTCTCCCAAATTAAACAAATTTAAACTGTTTCCTGCATCAGCCTTCGTGGATGTTTTTTTTTTTTTTGATCTTCTGAGCTGACACTAGAGGTGGCATTTTGTTTCCTGGTGACACTGCGAGACTTCTGATCTGAATTCCTCACCATGCTTAACATGCCTTTTTTAGTAGTTGAGAAGGAGGAATGTGTTATCCCATGAGTAATATTTCTGTCATGTTGCAGCACACATTTTTTTTCCCTCAATGGACCAACAAGCACTATTTTCATCTTCGTTTCTGCGTCAAGGCTCATACCACGGTTACGTTTAAATTCAGGGGGAAATGTTTCCATTTATTTTTGAGCCCTGGTCCCGAGCTGGCATTTGTCGTTTGTTGACAGTTCAGACACCGTTCTACTAATCCAATTATACTTAGGTCATTTGACCGGCTGCTTAGCTCGCTTATTAGTTTTAGACGGGCTTGGTAGCATATTTAAAACGAACCTTGTAGAACCACATTTGTCACCTCGAGGCACATATGTACTCACTGGACGCACACAGGAAAGAACACAAGGCTATGCAAATATAGTCTGTGTTCCTTCAATGAGTCCATGCAGCCAGAGACACATCTGCCCTCTGTCAACAGTCCTCTATTGATGTCATTATATGGCAGCTTTTCTTACTCAGCTGGCAATTCTGCCCTCCAAACCATCCCCACTGACACCAGACAATATGCCCACAAAGCACAGCTGTGGCTTTACAGGAGTAAATCAGTCCCCCCTCCCCCGCCGGCTTAGAGACTGTGGTTGACAAGACTGCAGTTTATTTTTGACAAAGCTATGTGACAGGTTGCATCATGTGTTCTTAAATTGTACCGACACCGGGTCGAGGCCATAACAGACTTTAACACGTGCTAATACTTCATTAAACGAGCATGACGACACCGTGCCTAAAATGCATGATCAGGGATTTTTGTATGCAAACAGGTGTATAAACACTTAAATCAACAGATTTTGTGAAGTGGTATTTTAAGAAGCTTATTATTAAGGCTATACTCTTGAAGCAGGAATCGTTGTTTCACACCAGCTTTGTTTGCCTTGCTGGGAGACATTGGTTAATGTGATTACTGCAGAATAGAGACATAAGGACTATGGCCACTAGTATGTTAAAAGAAAATTGCTACAATAATTATTTGAAATAATCTGAGAGATCCTGTTTCCTAAAGAAATATCTTCCCTTCCCGTTATTAAAATTTCATGTTGACCTTGATGAAACTTTTGTTTTAAGTTTTAGATCAAATGTCCCCCCCCCCCCCAGTAATACACATTGGAGTGGTAGTCTTTATTTTGAGTGTAATTAAAGATTTGGATTCTCAATCGTAGCAATCCGGTTGAAATTAATTGCACTGTGCTTCAACATTCATTTCTAAAAAGCGAATAATGACCTTTAAGGTGGATATTCATTTTACAACGTGGTAATCTTTAGATTTATTAGCCAGCGTGAGCGGTAGGCCTAAAGCTTTCAGCCTCTGCTTGATTGCAGTTACACCTCTAGTGCTTCTTGATCACAAATGACCATCAAGAACCAGTTCCCTTGTCATCAGCCTTGGTGCTGTGCATTGGAGGGAAGAGCTCCAGCTACTAGAGACAGATTAATTTCTTGCTGCTCTTCTCCCTGAGCTGAATTATTACTGCTACTCATGAAGGCACTGTCAAAGAGCAGTGCAGCTCATTATCATGTAAATACACCCGCAACTGAGCCCCTCGCTCCTCTACGTACACACACACACACACACACACACACACAGACTTACAAGTGCACACACACCAACACGATCACAGATGGCATCATTCATCGTAGGTGTGTTTATACCCGATGAATGATTATGGTAATGTACATGTGGAAACCTAAATGTCATTGAGACATAATCATAGTCTTAGTCAGTAATGGAACAGGGGGAGCAGAAGATGAACACATAGTGCAGGCTTTCAATCAAAATGAAAGTCAAATGTGGTCAGTGGAGGTGATTGGCACGTGCACACAGCACCCTGATATCATTCACCGATCATGTGTCCTTCCAGCGTGTGGCCAACATCATCACCTTTTGTTTCCACTATTCCTGCTTGGCAGCAGTGCCCCTCTGCGATTGGTTGAGGGGATTGAAAGGATCCTCCAATTGGGGATTGTGTTGCATCAAAGTGTTTGTCAATGAGGCAGGAGAACAGATTTGTGTTTGTTGAAATGGTGTGTAATATAAATGACTTATGCAAGAGATTAAATGGTAATTACAAATTCATTACGAAGTAATCATATAGACCCATTATACAAGGAAATACAAATTTAGCTCAATTAAATCTTTAGTTTCATATACTATGTAACCAATCAAATTGCAATTTACATCCATGTCTGTCCAAACTCGACCTAAATGATGATGCTTGTCCAATGAAGCTTATTTTGATTGAACACAAAGTTATGGCCATGTCTGAAGACGATGCTTCAAATATGGATGTTGCTGCAAACGAGCTCCCAATTGAAAAATGTGAACGCTTCACACACATTTTTAACCCGACAACACAGAACTATACAGTGTTTCAAGGTGGACACCCGAGAATAGTGGCACCAATTCAGTCACGGGCCAAATGTAAAATATGGTCAAAATCTCCCCCTCTGTTCCCGAGTTAAGGTGTTGAATAATGTCCAGAAATGTGTTTGTTTGTGCAAAAACCCTTCTGATGTCAGTAAAGTTGACCATTGACCTTTTAAGATATAAAATGTCATCAACTCAATATTTTTTTTTCCTATGTGTGAAATTTTGTCATGATAAGCACATGAATTCTTGAGTTATGCCAACTAAGTGTGTTGTGAGGTCACTTGATCTTTGACCAGCAAATTCTAATCAGTCCATCTCGAGTCCAAATGAACGTTTGTGCCAAATTTAAAGAAATTCACTGAAGACTTTCCTGAGATATCACGTCAATGGGACAGACAGGGGGATGGACAGATGGACAACCCAAAAACCCATAATACCTTTGGCCATAG
The DNA here is from genome assembly GCF_022577435.1 of Embiotoca jacksoni. Lineage (NCBI taxonomy): Eukaryota > Metazoa > Chordata > Actinopteri > Embiotocidae > Embiotoca > Embiotoca jacksoni. Next base: position 4,929,730 of record NW_027185425.1, read on the forward strand.
TTGTCACTGCACCTAAAAGAAAATTCAAATCTAATCCCAACTTTCAGCATTCAGCTGTTTGAGCCTTACTCCTATATATCGCTTATTCAGCCTGTTTGTATCAGCCGAGCAGTCAAGAGTCAGGATTAGCTCACTGTCCTATTTCAGTTTTTTTTACACGCTATGAATGTCTGTCTAAAATAAGCTTTCCCTTCCTGGTCACAATACATTATGTGATGTTAAAATACACACAAGCCTGTCCAACTTTTATTGATCCTCTCTGTGCTGTCTCTCTTTGACATCTTTGGAAAGAAGGAATGAACCGATTTGGATTTCGGCGGTCAAAGGTCTCTGACTTCAAAAAATGCATTTAAAAACCTTTTCAAAATCATCACTTGTATGTTATGAGTGAACAAACATGAGCAGAAACTGCAACTTGATGGGTTGGCGGATACATACAACTGCGAGGCAGTAATTCTAGTTGTGATTATGTTTGAGGTCAAGGCCTCGAGTAGCATCGAGTAGCATAGACCTCGAGTCAGTTGCTATATTCTATTGATAGACACAGCGACTTCCTCCTGCACAACAGTTGTGTTTCGACCACACCCGCACTGTGTTTATGTGTCAGTCTTATGTTCTTAAAATGACCTGCCCTTAAGAGACATCAGGGTTCTACCAAGCTCCGTAAATCGGAACAAACCGGGTTTGGATTAAGGAGGTTTATGGTTCTTGTCTATAAGTGTTTTTATGTATTTTTATTGTTTTACACATCTGTATTTGTGAGATTCTAAGTTCCATGTTGTTGTTGTTTTTTTTTACATTTTTCAGTGGATTTTTTTGGTTTAACTGGTAAATAGTGGGGGTACGTGAGATGGCCCTAGAATGATATACAAATATTTTAGTATATGTTTCTGCAATGATTATAACAGTTTGCCTTCAGATATTCAAAAACGCAAAATAAAATGTATCTCAATTCAATTTAACAGCCAGTGTCAGTCTGACTGAATAAAGCCTTTGCCCTCCCCTACATTTTCTTTTACTTAATTTTTCATTCCGTAAATCTTCCTTTGCAGTTGCTGTTTTTGTCATCAATATTATTGTTGTACATATTCGTATTAGTACTGTGCCTTTGTACTTATCTCTGTGTTCACTTCAGTGGGCTGTATTTTCATATCTCTGCACACTCGAGTTTGATCTGTTTGTCCAGATTATATTAAAAACAGTTGCAATAAAAATGATCTCCGAGTTCTTTAGTTTGTAACAACAACAGGAACTCAGAGGGAGAACATGTTTTTGCTGCTTTCAGCTGTGCTTGTTGCTATAGATAAATTGGACTGTTGTCATTATCACAATGTAATTTTTTTTTTTTAAACATTAACAAGGTTACGATATTATCATGAATGATACGATATAGCACACTAAAGGTAAATGGTTATGGCTACAATCAGGGCTGGAGGGCAGGTATAGCATGTGTGTGTTTGAGTAGTACAATCGTTAATGCAGGGCACTATAACTTGATACAGAATATTAATGATATGTAGCTTTGTTGCCATGTATCCTAACAACTTTACTGTCTCCTCTAATCTGATCTCTTGATGTTTCTATGACATTAATATCAGGCAAATTATTTTCCCTAAGGTCATAAGCCTTTTTTTTTTTTTTTTTTAATGAGTGAAGCCAGCCTCTTCATGTTGCAATGAAACTTGACCTTTATCAGATGAACCATAACACTGAATATATTTTCCAATACAGGCTAATTAGTTTGTGGAACATAGCACATGTATAAACCCTCATAAAATTCCCAGCGACACCCGACTGCATTTTACAACACAAGGTTGTTAAAGACTTTCTCTCTCATATTTAACCTGTCAAACCTGTTGGAGTGTGTCATTTGTTCTGTGCTATATTTAAAATATGATAGGAATTTTCACACTCTTCACTAATCATGAAGTGCATCTGATTGTATTTTTGCCCAGAGTATGGGATGAGCTATTTCTCTTGACTGCCATGGTTAAAGCGGTGTGGAAATAGGCTGCGAGCCATGTGCAAAACCAATCACTTGTGCTGAAACAGAAATCTATGGAGTGATATTTAGTACGAGCTACAAATACAAATAAAAACAATAGCAGAACTTTATATGGTTCACCAAAGCTGCAGGTGATTTTACAGCACCTGCCATTTCTGAGACTCCAGCCTATGTAGCTAAATTGTCAAGTTTGATAGCTCTTCCTCCAACTCATAATGGGGAGCAGCTGTTAGTGTCCAACGAGTAGTACACATAAATCTCATTATAATAAATTAAATAAAAATAAAATGTGTATTGTATCAAATGTGTGTAATACACACACACACACACACACACACACACACACACACACACACACAAAAGCGGAAAAACTACATAATCTCTATGTAAATTGCAATAAAACAATTCACTTTGTATATGAAACGTGTTAATCCTGCCCTCTTCTCTCTCGCCTGTCACTGTTCTCAGGGTCTTGATGAGGAGGCACTAGTTGACCATGGAAAGATCAGCTTCGCTACCCTCACAAACTATGAAAGGGAAGACTTGGAAAGTAAGTTTCAACCCACACTGAAATGACTTTGTTGTGCCTTTGAGTGACAAATACTAAGATTTAAAAGGAAACTGCTTCATCTTTTTGAGGGTCTACCGTGTCATATCCTCCTTCCAATAATACGACCCCTGGAGCCCTGTGTAGTCTGTCCAGCTGTCAGTTTTCTCCCTTTTCTCCTGCTTCATCTCTTGTGTTCCCTCTCTTCTTCTTAACTCTCTCACTGCTCACTCCATCTGTTAAACTTGTGCTGTATGTCCTTTATGCCTTACTCAAGAGTCCTGCATCTTGGTTTCATTCCTCCTGGGTTTCCCCTCAAATCAAAGAAAGATGACTCATTTCTGAGAAATGGGAATGGGCAGAAAATCTAGGGTGAAAATAGGGCGTTTTCATTGCATAACACGGCTCCTTTGTGGCAGTAACAATAGTCAGCGGAAGTAGATGAAACACAGAGGGGAAAAACTGAGCGGTGAAAAAGTTAAATGTTGTACTCTGGTTTCCCTCAAGTAGGTTATGTAGAGCACTCAAAAGAAACGGAGGGAAATCATTTTTCTTGTGTCTCAAATGTTAGTATGTTAGTGTCTGTTCCAACTGTGGAACTGGTTTTATTATTTTAAATTGTCACTTTTTCAAAAAAGATTACATTTAGTTGTTATTTGAGGTTGAAATCTGCTGGACTTCATTTAACATGTTTTGAGGGGACTGAGTTGAGTTGCTGTATCTTTTACTAATGCACTTATTTTCCTCTTTACCACCTAATTAGTGGCATTCTAAGTTAGTAATGTATATGCATGTCTTCTCTTTACCGTTAATAGTTGAGCTAATTAAGCTTCCTTCTTTCCTATTTGTTTTGAGTTTACATGAAAGAATGGATGGAAAGCTCGCTAAAAAAAAAAAGGTAATGCATCTTTCTTTTCCCAGGCCACAGAGCAGTGTATGTAGGCGTCCATGTTCCTCTTGGAAGGGAGAACAAGCGGAGGCATCGCCACCGAGGACACAAACATCACCGAAAGAAGAAAGAGAAAGACTCGGAGGAGGGGAAAGACGACGGCAGGGAATCTCCCACTTATGGTTGGGCACAGTTTCTAAGTCACAACACCAAGTCCATAGTAAATGTCTTAATGCCTCTAGTTATGCACAAACTCCACACCACTCTTTTTAAATATTTCTCTCTCTCGATTCTACTTCGTAGTCTTGTATTCTATCCCGCAGTACTGTAGCTTGCATTTCTTTTGTACTTTTGAGCCCCTTCAACTCGGTTTATTCACACGCACCCAGGACTCGCCTCAGACGATAAACAGACGCTCTTGCGATCTGGAATAGATAGACATGGGGCTGTGTCCAAATTCCCCCACTTGTTCACTCATTCACTTCCACCTGACATGACATATTGCAGACACTCAGTAGTTTACTCAATAGTGAGCCTTAACCTGACCTTTAGGTCAAAAGACTTACTAACAGTTGTCATTTTGCATTGTGACCTTCAGCTGTTAAGTTGCATGGTGGTCATTTGGCATCTATAAAATGTGGGTACGCTGTAGAATTTACCAGTAAATGCAGAGCACTATATATTATAAATAGGCAGCAATTACGTGTATTTTACAGTATTCTCAGAAACACTTACAGCTACTAATATAATTTTCCAGTCTCTGTTGCAATGGTCCTGGACTATGCACACTAAAGAAATGCCATGTAACATATCCAGTTCTAACATTCATAAAAAGATTACGTTACTCAGAGAACAGTGTGGCATTATGGTGTGATTTGGAATCAGAGCGCCCTTTAACAACATACAGATTTCCAGATTAGAGCCCCACTTTGCTTAAGCCCTCGATATTGCCTTTCAAACGGTTCAGAATAAAACATTCAGTTCTAAAAGGCGCTAAAGGCCACTGTGCAGCAGCCTCTGACAAATTGAAGGCTATGACATTTTAAGCAATGTATGCAAGCATTTCGTGATAGAAGTTGCTGCATCACCCAGCTGCAAGACTCAAAACCACCCAAACAATGCTTTGAACTCTTTGAAGAATTAAGTTGTGCTTCAACAAACTACAAAACTCAACAAAATACTATTAGTTAATTATAGTTATACAGTACTGCTATCGTTATATGCACTTACTGACGACGCAGTACATAATGATTTAAGGCTAATACTCTAAAACAGCACCTAATGCTGGTGCCAAAAATGCATCCGTTAAATGTACTATTTATTCACATGTGCATAATACACACCAGACCACCACACCATGTACCCATGTGTTAACAGAAAATAACTCCTTTTTTTTCTCCTTGCTTCCAGTCATTCCATTTCTGCCTCCCTGTGGTGTAATCCTCCATATCTATTTCCGTTTTCTCTCTGCCTCCAGATGTCCCAATATCTGCCCTCTAATTCAATCAGGCATGAAAAGAAAATTGCTGAAAGCATCTGAGGTTTCATTATTCGCTCTTGCACACTACTCAAAAGATTTCGCAGCATCAAGCATGCAGATGTATTCCTCCTTATGTAGCAGAAAGAAAAGCAGATACAGTGATGGTGTCACTGTACCCTATCCCCAAAACATGATGTCACGTGTCAGAAGGCATTAGTGTCATTGCACAGGCCAGACACTTTGTTAAACAAACCCCAAAGAAATGTTTTTTTCATTCCCCTATCCCTCTATTATGCTTAGATTTAATGTCATCCTCTACTGGACATGTTCCCACATTGTCCTCCGTAGCTAAACTTAGAGAAAGATGTGGCGCTATAGTGGAAGCTCATACTAAACATAGATCTGTAGTACAATGATATGTATTACCTCATGGCATCTGCTTAAAAGTGACCTGTGGAGTTTTCTTTCCAATAAACAAAGTTTATTGGTGTAAAAGCCATTTGCAGGGCTGTGTAAAGCGTTACTATGAGTCTCAAAATTCCACGTTCTGTTTTAATAGCAGATAATTCCCTGAGATTTTTGCTGTTGTTATCACTATAAACTTCGTATACATGACATTGGCTTTTGCCCACTCTGCGTCCAGACACACCGTCCCAGAGGGTACAGTTCATCTTGGGTACAGAGGACGATGACCTCGAGCACGTCCCCCATGACCTCTTCACGGAGCTGGACGAGCTCTCCTTCAGAGACGGCAGTGCCACTGAGTGGAAAGAGACTGCCAGGTCAGAAAGCAACTGAAGTGTTGAACAGCAATGATGACAACCACAAAAAGAAAAACAAATGCAGAACTCCATCACGTAGATCTGTTGTCCTCTTGTACAAGTGTTTGAATGCACTTGTGTGATAGCTTTGGAGCATAATTACTGAATAGGAGTTGACATCCTAATTAGGTATTGTGCTACTGACTAGTAGTCCCAACTTTTTCAGTGCAATAAAAGTGAGTTTAGCTGTGAATAAGACAAGATGTTATTTGAGCTTTATAATCTTCAATTTGGCAAATTTTCACAATTCCTTTCTTTGAAAGTAATTTCTTTTAAGAAGTACAGCTGTATCGGTAGGGAATTGTCAAAAGCACTGAAACCGCAATTTCCACTGGAGATCTGGAGAGACGGACTTTCCTCACACGCAGCCACAGATCACAAAATGTTAATGAAGTTATTTTGCTAAGTGCTTGGGAATTTGAAGTTGTATTTATCACTTACCTTGTGATGCCTCTCAGAGTCCTCACCGACATAACTTGTTCAATAAAAGGCCAGATTTGGAGTGAGTCACTCAGTTTGCAGTGCTTGAGTAGTGAAATGAGATTTGAATTTGACCGAGGAAAAATGTAGCCGGACTATGCGAGCCAGAACAATGTATTCTTGACTATAATACATTGCTCTTTTTTTTTTTTGTCAATTATATTTCATGGTTTCAGGGAAAACATTTTTTTCTGTGTGTGTGCTTTCTTGGCAAACATCTGCAGATGGCTGAAGTTTGAAGAGGATGTGGAAGATGGTGGGGAGAGGTGGAGTAAACCCTACGTGGCCACATTGTCACTACACAGTTTATTTGAACTGCGCAGCTGCATACTTAATGGCACAGTCATGCTGGATATGAGGGCCAACAGTATTGAGGAAATTGCAGGTAAGTTTTACGCAATTAAATTACCCCATTAAAAGATACGGGACATATTTAAACCATTTTATTGTATTTTTTTAAGTTGCATTGTTGTGTAAGAAATGAAATAGATAAAGCAAATAATTGCCAGAATTCTACACAAGTAATTTGTTTTTGGTTTGTGTCCCTGCTGCTGCCTCTGTGTGACTCAGACATGTTGATCGACAACATGGTGGCATCAGGCCAGCTGAAGGAGGATTTGCGCAACAAGGTGCGGGAAGCGATGCTAAAGAAACATCACCACCAGAACGAGAGAAAGCTCAGTAATCGCATCCCTCTGGTGCGCTCCATTGCTGACATAGGCAAGAAACACTCTGACCCATTCTTGCTTGAAAGAAACGGTGAGATACTACGACGCACTCACATTTCTTTTTCCTCCATATTTTCCACCACTGGGGATCTGTTCGTAAAAACCCACTGTTCAAATCCCTCAATGCCAGCGTAGAAGGTGGAAGGTAAAAGTGAGTAAATTTTAGAGAATAATCTGCTGAAGCACTCGGTCCCCTTAGTGAAAGAGAAATTTGGGTGCTAATATATGTGCTAACCTGTATGGCTGGCCTGGCTTTGGGGTTTGAATTAATGACTGTTTTCACTCCATAAGGTGACATCCAGGAAATAACGCTTTACTTGCAGCTGGAGTCAGCATTGTATGTTTTGACTGGGCATGGCCACAGTGGTGTTAATGTATGGTGTGCATTTTAAGATCTTGGGTGAGAAGCCTGAGGTTTAAATGAATGAATTAATGAATGAAATATCACATTCTCCACTTCTGTGCCTGTGGTTATTGCTGGGCTTGCATTTTCATATCACTAAACCTGAAACGCAAATGTGAAAGGTCAAAATACTACATGTCACATTGAAGGTGGGTGGTGCTAATAGTTGCAGTGTGAAAGATGTTCAAACGAATATGTATTGTGAAGGATTTATGACTGGTCTGTTTGTAGTAGAGCACATGTTTGCTTCCAGTGCACTGACATCGTGCTAACTCATTCTCTCCTGCATGCGAGCGTCTCTGAAACTGAGAGTTTTGCCTCTATTCAATTCCGGTGTGTGATCAGTTTGTTTGGAGAATGTAATGCATTGTTTGGCCCTTGCAGACCCTCCTACATGCCTCACTGAATCATTCTTACCGTTTTCCGCACACAGCCATGCTTTTCGCTCACGTTTATGCAAGCACGAATCTCCTAACTACACCTCTGCCACGCTCCTGCTGCCCACCCTTTTTCACCGTCTCCTTCAGATACCATCTCTGTGATGTACTTCTACTTCATATGTTTTTCCTTTCTGCTCCATCCCTTGTTCCTTTTCCTCCTTCTTCTTTCCCTCCTCCTTTCTGTTGTTTCTCTGCTCCTTTTTTTTTTTTTTTTTGTCATTGTCTCCTCTGTTAGGAGAGGGCCTGTCCTCTTCACGTCTCTCTCTCCACAAGCCAGGGGCAGGGTCCTCTGGCTCCAACCTGTCCCAGAGGAGAGAGTCCAGAGTCTCCGTCCTGCTCAACCACCTCCTGCCCTCTTCTTCCTCCAACACTGGGTCATCCCCAGGCCTATCTCCCCACGCCACCCCTCAAAATACCCCAGCATCTTTTCGACGTTCCTCACACAGCTCGTCCCAAAGCCACGGCACAGGCCTCGGCATCCCTGAGGTGGTTGTATCTCCTCCCGAGGATGATGACCCCCCCAACTCTGCAGAAGAAGAGGCACTATCACAACCGCTCAGGCGACGAGCATCCTCGGCATCCCAGAACATTGAGCTGCTGCCCTTAGAAGGCAAATATCTGTGTAGCCTGCCAGTGTGAGTCACAGCTTGAACAGAGAACACTAGCACTAGCATGAAAGCTCTGCTCCGTGTTAACTTCCAACCTTGCGGCCATCTCATCAATAACCCACAGCAAGGCTCACGCTAAGGCACTATTTATTCAAAGTTTTTGACACTTCTGTCTTCTCCGCCTCACGATTCTTGCTTCTCTCCCATCTCCATTTCTCTCCACCGACCCATTCTTTCCTTCTACCTCTGATCCCTGACTGCCCTCTAAATTCTCCATACTTTTTCCTATTCACATTTTCTTACACATTCCTCAGCGTCTATGCCTTGTTTGGCCACATCCCCCCCTCACAACTCCTCAATTGTCGTTGCATGGCTGCCTCCCAAAATGTTTTGTGGTCTTTTTCCCTTACAGCATCACATGTCTTATGATGTTCTTATTTTCACACTCGGCTAACCCCATATCACGTGTCAAAGTATTTCACGTAAAGCCTGTTAGAGGAAACCTTCTGATCGGGCTTACTTGACTTTTTGACTGATCAGTTGATCAGTCTGATCACAGTCAGTCACCACATCTTTGGTATTTGCTACTACCATGCTATATACTATATATGACAACTACAGTTATATATACAGTTGCACAGCATGGACTTGACCTTGAAGAGGCACACATAGAAGTCCGTCAAGCCAGTCCAGATAGGTTTAATAACTAGATACATTGACCAAGAAAGTACAACCTTTAACAGTGTCTTGTACAATTTCAAAAATGTTGCCTAGTTTTTCTAACCCATATCTACTTTGGTTTTACTTGTACATTCACTCTCTTAGTGGGGACATGATTATGTGGAACTTCTGGCTGTTTATTTTTTTTGTGCAGCTCTGCTGTGCACAAACTCACAGCAGTGTGTTAAGAATAGTATTATTTATGAACTGGTCTCAGATGCAGATCTTGGAGCAAGCCTTGCAACATCCCTACTTCTGAAGCCCTTCTGTTTGTTGGTATGGTTTATGATGTAGATACTGACATATTACATTCCAAATCCTTTCAGCCATGACGTTTTTACCCCCAGGTGACTGGGCCATATTGAGTTCTCACAAATATGAATGTCACGCAACATGTGCTTTTTCCATTGCATCATTTGGCACCCATTCTCTTCCTCCTCATCAATTCCTAAGAATAAACATTCTTTTAGCCAATTAAGAGTGTACTGAGAGCAATGTGCCATGTGCACATAGCCAAAAACAAGCCAGAGATCAGACTTTGTGCGTTGGTACTGTATGTACTATCAAATTGGCACCTTACAGTGACTTTTTGTTCTTCCCAAACCAAGCTGTGTGAGTTTATTATTAGCCGCTGTGTGCTTGTGTATGTGCGTCCGTATTTGTTTCACTCTGGGAATGGTTCCATTTCAAAGTATGGGTCATTAGAATCAGCGTTCACATGGTGCGAGCTGAATCTGAAAGGTTGGGGTGGTCTTATTATAGCCAATAAGCTTCTGTAATTGTACCATCTTCTAGGAAAACACAAAGCATTAGGGAGCAAGCATCTCGACATCAGTGTGAGGTCTATTGATGTGCTCTGGTGATCACTGTAGGATATAAAAACTGCACTGTTGATTTTAAATGGCAAATCATCCAACCATGCATTGAACAACAGTATGCTCCTAATGTGGCGTAATAAATGGCAGTAAATGCCTGTCTTACATGTTACAAATACTTATCGCCAAGGGTGCAATGATATAGATGTTTTGTAATGGCATTAAGCTGAACACAGGCTATTTATACATACACATGCCGTGCATCAATTGAGTACGAAGTCATAAATGAAATACAGGGCATGCAGGGCATATCTATTACACTTGCTGAATGTTGTTATCGGTCCTACTTGAGTCTTTCTCAAGTCTAAAGCATTTTTAATTCGTCATTTAACCTTAACAGACCTAAGAGTGGTCTGTTTTTTTTCCAATCAGCCCATTTTTAAGTGGTTGCATCTAGACTCATGGCAACCCATTTTCAAGCAGAACCCTAACGTGTATGACTACTTGTAATCTCTTTATCTCTATAATGGAATTACCAGCACTGGACAAGCTAAGTACATAAATCTCTATAGATGCTTTAAAGACGGACTATAAATTAATGTGGTCTTCTTTTCACCTTTCATTGGAAAAGCCGGTGCTGCCAGTGGTATCAGTCCAAGAGACAGAAAATCTGTGTAATTTCAGCTATTTATATTACAGTTTTGCATACAAATGAGGTAGTCCTGTGACGCCACTGTTTGAAAGGCTTGTATGGGGGAGCATTCCGGGGCTTAGCCTTCCTGAATGAAGTGTATTGGCGGACACAACCTAAACTAATCCCTCCCATATTCCTAGCGGCTTTGTTGGGTATGTGAGCAATCCTGCTCCTGTTCAGCAGTCACAACTACCCAGCATCCACTGGGGTTACTCCAGGTTACAGTTCAAGGGTATGGATCAATGGTCAAACCACATGCTGGCACATGGCACATTTTAATTTGGGAACAATTTTAGATGAGAATGTGGCATTTTGCTTCAGCCTTTATGAATGTTTTTCATTTGATGTTTGCTTCATTATTCCTTGGTGGCTAAATGTATTTCTGCAAATGAAAAAAGAAGGAAAACCTGGTAAAAGAAGTGTAACTTGAGCATTTCAGAGGATAGTGTGCATATGCTACCCTTTGATTCAGCTACATTACTCCCATATTTCATTTCCCTCTCATGTCACCTCGAGTGCTAGCGTTTCCTGTACCTGGTATGGCTCAAATCACATAAGCAATGTCAAAGTGCGCAGCCAATTATGCGCAGAAATACCGTAGTTTCAACACTTGAAGGTGCTGAAGTATGAGGAACTGTCAGAATACCAAACACATTCACTCAACTTAAGCTCAAAGCGGACATGAATTCAAGCTAAGCAGGACTGACTTAAGTGCCAGAGCAATGAGCTCAACAGATGGGAAGCAATCAGGAACAATTCTGGGTGAAATATATCCTCTTTCCTGTGGAGAACACTGTTGCAGCTATGAATCAAATCATCACATCTAGCAAGTAATTGTTTTAATGGAAAAAATAATTTCATTTAAACCACAATTCCTACTATTTCAGCCTAATCACCTGCTTATCAAATTAAATGTTCGTACTAGGTCGTTCCAGACAAATTGGTCCTAACTGCCACCTGTTAATCACAATAACTTCTGGTTTTCATTTAAATAATTTAATAGAATGCCATTCAATATCTGGAACAGGAGAAAAAACAGCAATACCAGATGTGCAAATTTGCAATGTGTAGAATATGTTAGAGCTTAAACCAACATAAAAAAGGGAGAAATGAATTGGAAACATGTAAACCCAAACACTCCTCCAGGCCACTTACCTAAAACAGAGATGTGACTGAATATTATCGATGCCGTTTTTTTCTGTTTAAATGACCAAAACAGAATAGAAATGTCACTAAAACAATTTACTAATAATATCACTAAAACACACATTAACCAGTAATAGTGCATCACAAATCTGAGGGTAGTAGTGTGATTTCAGGTTTTTATATCAGCTTTGTTTACCAAGATTCTGTGATATTGCCACCCATTTGTTGAGCCCATGATATATAGACAACAGATCAAAATACCTAGAATATTTTTAATGTTTTACGTAGAGATAAAATGGAAGACAAATGGCATGTAATAATGAAATACATCACAAATTGGCATTCAATGGTGAATCAGGCAGCTGTCATTGCCTCCCGAGTATTTACACAGTGTCCTTCCTCCTGTCCCTCCCAGGACCACTGGTTTCTCCAAACTCTGTCCCAAACAATCTGGATGGCAACAAGGCGGTGGAGAGGAGGCCATCCAAAGTAGGGGTCAGTAGGGAAAGCAGCAGTGTCGACTTCAGCAAGGTAAACTAACCACAGTACTGAGCACAGAAACAGTCCATCATGCTGGAGGGGCCCATGACAGAGTCCATCAGTGTTTTTTCTTCAGTTTCTGGACTTTTACAGACATTTCAGTTGCCCGTGTTGAAAACAGCCTACATCTAAGCCAACATCACGTACTCATCATCCCGTTTCTACAGGGATCCGTTAGAGGCATCTTTAGTCACTGCTCCACCTGTAATGGACAAAGAATTGATCATCAAAGTAAAAGTCCAACAGTTATGTAACTGTTTAGTTTTGAAAATCCTCCTCCGTTGCATGGCTTCCATCCATCCTCCCATTTTGTTGCTCCTCATCCATTGAATAAAATGGCAGGCTGCCTTAAGCAGTTATCATTATAAAACCATCCATTATGACTGCCAAAAAACAAGGTGTTGTGTTTATATGACTCATTGCATATAAAAGAGGGATGAAGGCGCGAGTCTTTTCTACACAAGGACAAAGAAACTGTTGCCATACACAGATCTGTATTTAGCACTGCACAGAGAGGATGTTTACTGAAGATAATAAGAACTGGATCACAACAATGGACAATCTTTGCTCAGTACTACGTAGTTCCTAATGTTGCCACCAACTTTCCTTATCTGTCATTCGCTTTCATAGTATCCAAACGACCTGTTGCCATCCCTTATGTTCCTGTAGTGTCATCTCTTTTTCCATGCGTGTACTTCTGTTGTACTTCAACCAGCCTAGTGCCCTTATTCTCTATCGCAACGTCATCTTCTTTGTCTATTCTTTTCCGCTATTATTAGGATTCAGCTGTATATATGATTCCACACCGTCATTGATTTCAGGTGGACATGAATTTCATGAAAAAGATTCCTCCGGGTGCGGAGGCTTCCAATGTGCTGGTGGGAGAAGTGGACTTCCTGGAGAAGCCCATAATTGCGTTCGTACGACTGTCACCTGCAGTCCTTATCACAGGCCTCACTGAGGTGCCTGTGCCCACAAGGTACAATAATATTAAAATGAAGTCATCCACTCTGACAAGTTATTACACCCTGACAGCTGTTGAAAGCAAACTGACAAAGTAATTTGTAAAAGCTCCAATCACAAGGGAGTCACAAGGGGATTTACAGTCGTTTTGACTGTCGTTGTTTGTCCAATAACCCTGCTAATGCCTGTAACCTATGAAGCGACGAGACTAAGAGTTCAAAACTGTGCAAGTAGTCCCGTGAAACTGCAACGGTCATTACACAACATTAAACAAAATAGTGGCTTTGAAAAATGGAGACATCTTTGGTTTTCTTTTATACTTTAAAATACAAATCTTTGCAAGTGGGTACAAAAATAGCAGGCTAGCATGGATGTAAAAGTATCAAAAATATTTAACAACTCATAAGACAGCTAATTAGACCTCAAAGCATTTTACAAATGCAAATGGAACAGGGCCTCAACAAGTTTATCAGACAATTCCACAATACACCTTTGAGTAAAGAAAGTATGTAATGTTGTCATTAGTATTGGTATCGGAGTATTTAATTGAATGTGTCTGGCATTCATAGGTTTCTCTTCCTGCTATTGGGTCCTCATGGTAAAGGACCACAGTACCATGAAATTGGCAGATCCATGGCCACTCTAATGACAGATGAGGTAAGAAAGTGGTTATTTTACTAATACTAAGCAAAAATACTGTTCAATATTCGCAGGGAACTAATCTACTATTATTCTCATCATAATAGTTACAATTATAAATAATAGCTTGTTATTTTAGCTTGATTAGGTTTCAAACTATTCCAAAGGAAATATTTTGGCTCATTTTGTCAATTGAAGATGGAGCTGCTGGACTGGTCATTATTTGATTTGCTGCACTGACACCTCCTTCAGCACAAGGTCAATCTGACTTTGCTGTGAGCAATTTGATATATTACTGCAGAGACATAACTCCTGATAATCTTAATTCTGCAGATATTCCATGATGTGGCGTACAAGGCCAAAGACCGAGTTGATCTACTCTCTGGGATAGATGAGTTCCTCGATCAGGTGACTGTGCTGCCTCCTGGAGAATGGGACCCCACGATTCGAATTGAGCCCCCCAAGAATGTCCCATCTCAGGTCAGTGAATCTGTCAAAGTTTGTGTACTCTACTTAATGATGGATGCATTGAAGAGTATTTTTTGTTTTCAATTCAATACATAATGTGTTTGTAGACCTATCACTCTGCAACACACAAAGAGAAATTTGCCAGGATCTATTGGTGCATACGAACCAATAACCAGCCAATGACTCGTACACCTTTACTAGACCTCACAGTCTGGTCTCTCAAGGTTTTTGTACACTTCACTGACTTTGACTTCAAAGCATTATAATCACGGGGGGAGAGTGCCCTCTTATGGATATAAAGCATTATGACAACAAAGGAATTTAAATGCAAGAAACTACAGCATATTCTATTTATATGTCCTTTGACCTGCAGTTGAAGAGAAAGAGACCATCCCAGCTCAATGGCACTGCGTCTCCAGCTGGAGAGCTGGAAAAAGAGGAGGATCATCAGGCGGGGCCTGAGCTGCAGAGGACTGGGAGGTGAGTATAGTATGCTGACTTTAAATCTTTATTGGGCCTTACTTTCCCCAGTAATATTAATATCACTTATGTGATGTAACATGTTGATAAATACATATTTGATCATTAAGAATATCCTAGATGAATGACAATTTTATTAGTCACAAGTAAAGATGTTTACTGTATCAGTTGCAGTCAAAAGCTCACCTGAGAGCCCTCTTTTTGTCCTCTATAGTTACAAAAGCTGATTTATGAGGGTGTCCTTGCTGAAAATGCTCGAAAATTAAGATTAGATAAATGACAAGACATCATCCAAACTATTCTCCCTTAAAAGGCAGAAAACCATATTGCTTGCCCTGTAAGGAAGTATTCAATAAAATCGTATGGATTATTTTCACATATAAGTGGACTAGAACCTGAATATTTATGAAATATAAAATGTTATATCTCAACGCTACTGTTTTTGGAGCAGACACATTCTGCTGTACTCTGTGAACCTCAGATGCTGACATTTATAGATACCTGATGCTGAGGCCCTGGAGCCCAGGCCACACAGCAAGGAGAACGTGTTTATTTGAAAACCTCAGATGCACACACACTCTGCACACGTACACATCTGTTGGGAGGCACTGTATTATTTACAGATCCACTCTCCTTTTCACCGCTACTATAAAAGGGCCACGCTATGAGGGAGCTACTGGGCGACAGATCAGTGTAAGGGAATGCAGGAAGCTAATGTAAAGAAAGCAATCAAAAACATGGCTTCTGCAAAAGAGGCGGCACGGGTTGTGGAGGAAGGCAATGGAGGTTATTCCAGAGGTGTGGAGGAAAAGAAAATGTAAGACTTCGCACCAGAGCTATTGGACATATGTCAGATATGAAAGGTGAGAAATGGATTTCAAAAATAGAATCCCTCAAAGACAAAAGTAAAAAGAGGCAGAAACAGAAAACAGCTGGTGGACAGCCAGTGGTTTTGTACTGAATGTGCACGAAGACAAACTTTTCTTTTTCTTTCATTAAGCTCTAAGATCAACTATAGAAAGATTACGTTAAATTAACTTAACAATTCACAAGGTAACAGTATTCAGAGATGTAATAAATAGTTTCAGTAGTTTACCCAGTCTGGCTAAAGTCTGGACACATACTGCCTTTTTTACCATTCTGTTGCACCACAGACAGAAAGCTGCTTAATATTAAAGTAGTTGTTGTGACACTGAATTAGGTTTGTGTACTCCTCTCTTTCCCTTAACCTGAAATGTTCATATTGTATAACTAAAAGATTTTAAAAGTGCCCACGTCCTCTTTCCTCTGTAATGATAATACACAGCTCCATTTGAGAATTACATCTACCCCTCTTTTCTTCTAGGATTTTTGGAGGTCTGGTCCTGGATATAAAGCGGAAGGCACCGTTCTACTGGAGCGACATTAGGGACTCATTCAGTCTGCAGTGTCTAGCCTCTATCCTTTTCCTCTACTGCGCCTGCATGTCCCCTGTCATCACATTTGGAGGTCTGCTCGGCGAGGCAACAAAAGGCAACATAGTAAGTCATAAAGCCATCCAGCTATCATGAGAGTATATTAATTGAGATTGTGATTTTTGTGCTTCAACTTCAAATCTAAGCTTCCCTCAAACAGTCAGTCTTTTCTCTTCTCAATAATAATGTTATCTATATAGTTAACTAAAAATCCATGGCACTAACAGTTTCTCAGTGCAGAACTGCAGCTCGCTTCAACAAAACAATAACAATACAAAGGAATAAGACTCTGATGGCAGATGGGACCAAATCCACACACACCCACACACATCCATCCTTCCACATCTAGCAGCATGAACGTTATCATACTGAACATGTTTTCTATGAAAAAGAGACCGAATAGATGATCAAAAAGAATGAATTAATCAATACTGCGTAACACTTTGAAGTATAGAAGGAAAAAAATAAAGCCTTTTACAAATTCATTCTTCTGACCAAACTATTAATACTTTTCTGTCTAATTGTCTATCACACTGCGAGCTGTTGAGTTTAGTGTCTCTTCTTGTTGCTCCCTCTATCTCTGTCTGCTTCTCTCCCTTTTATCCAGATGTCCTTACTAGGCCAGGCCCCGTTGGCACAGACACACTCTGTGTGCTGGTGTGTGTGATGTGTCTAAGTAAACTCGGCAGGCGAGGGCTACGCAAAGATATGACTTCGGACAAGTCGGCAGGGTGGAAACAATTTGAACAGTTTATGCAGCCCAGAATGTCTCTTTAGTCAAAACCTTCTGTGACCTGGTCGGCGGGGTGGGGGGTCTCTTCCTCATCTGTCGCTTTTCTCCTTCAGCCTTTCCCTGTCAGTCGTCCTCGGTGCGGTTTCTCCTCCCAAATCCTCCCTCTCTTATTCCCTCTCTCCATCCCTCTCCTCTGTCTCTACAGAGTGCCATAGAGTCTCTATTTGGGGCATCAATGACAGGAGTGGCATACTCCCTCTTCGGAGGCCAGCCCCTCACTATTCTTGGCAGCACAGGGCCCGTTTTAGTGTTTGAAAAGATCCTCTTCAAGTTCTGCAAGTGAGTCCGAGCAAGTTAACTTTGTTGAACCATGGATTCCAACAGTTTAATGGGCCCTAATGGGGGTGTGTAGACCTCTTTTCATCCACTACCACGTCATCTGTCTTTCTTTCCCAGTGACTACAGTCTGTCCTACCTGTCACTACGGACCAGCATTGGTCTGTGGACAGCCTTCCTGTGTCTTGTCCTGGTGGCCACTGATGCTAGCTCGCTGGTCTGCTACATCACCCGCTTCACCGAGGAGGCCTTCGCGGCACTCATCTGCATCATCTTCATCTATGAGGCTCTAGAGAAGCTCTTTCACCTGGGAGAATTCTACCCTGTCGACATGCACAACAACTTGGACAACCTTACCCTGTATTCGTGAGTGCCGTTACATTCAGTTTCATGTTATTACTTTTTAGTCAATCTCCTATTTAAACGGTTAACTGATTCTCCACAATCTCCCCGACACAACTATGAAACGATATCTGTACCACCAGCATTTTACGGTGGATTACATGTCAAACGTAGCAATTGCACAAGACGCAATATTTTATTTATTAAAGGTTGTGAAATAACACTTCAAATAGCCGCAGGCTCGTATGCAGTCTTTGTGTTTCAGTCACCATTTCGCACAGTTCAATATCAAACACATATTCATATGAATAGTGTTCAGCGACATTCAAATGATGGTTGGACAAGTAAAATATCTCAAAACCAGTTTTTAAACAACACTGGTTGTTTTCGGTACAAGATATTGACATTATTATATTCAAAAACTTAGGAGGAGGATAGTTGTGCTTATAAAGAAGGGACCATTACAAGAGATTGTAAATGAAAGCAAACGCTGGAGAGTTTGAAAGGATGTTTACCGACAGCAGAAGGGCCTATTGAAAGAAAAATGAAGACCTCCTACCTCTTCAAACAAAAAGTTGTGAATAATATCCCACATGTTTTCTAGATCTTTTCGAGATCATTTTGTTTTAATATGTAAAAATACAACGCGTTTAAATTAAATCTATGGTACAAGCTATGGTGGACAGCGCCAGGATTTTTCACTGCAGTATCTTAGTAGCTTGACAGCATGGGAGTTACATGTCACTGTTCAAATTTAAATAACCAAACTACCATACCCACGGGCCAAGCATCAGTAGCCTCTATTAATAAAGGCCAACAACACAATATACAGCCGAAGTCCACACACACACACACAGGAACAACTGTTGATTGTTTGTAAACCAGGTATGCTGTGCTATACAACCTTCTCCCGTCCACCTCACTGCAAACACACACAAACCAGAGGGAAGAAGGGCAAAACTTACTTACCAATGAATGTCTGTTGTTGCGGTTCGTGGCAAAGCAGCGGTGATGTCCTCCTCACCAAGGGCCGATTTGATGAATACAGTGATGACTTCAGACGGTGTATAATGGTGTATTTCTGTCCACCACTCGCATCATGTGACTGCGTAGCTTCGACACAGGCGCCAAACCCGTCGTGGATTTAAAAAAAAAAAACTAAAAAAAACCCGGCGTCTTGATTGAACCGGCGGTCCTCAAGACGCATGACCTATGCTCCATGATCAGGGAGTATAATGTTCATCAGCGACTGAATGACTTGCATTTTCTGTCCTTACGTCCCGAGCGGGTATTTTCCTCAGCGCGGGGCGCCTCGGTCCGTGACCGGCAGGTGTCGGATCCAGGTGCTCGGAGGCCATCTGCTCCGACTGCCGGCGGAGGCACGGCGTGGCCACCTGTTGTTGAGCAGGTCCCAGGCCGCTTCCCGGGTAGTCATTAGAGCTCTTGATGTTCGTGATTCCTCGCTGTAGCTCCGCTCCTCTGCGTTGTCCACTACATCGTCGGGGACAAGCAGGGTTGGCCTTTCCAATCGTTTACGGGAACCACGTGGGGAAACTTAATTTGTCCAGCTCTCTTGTCTTTTGAGCAGCCAGCTAGCGCCGCTCGGCTAATTCACCGCGTTAAGATAAAACCCATGAACCCTGACGTTCTCGCGATATTTACCACTTTGATTTCACGCTGTGCTGGATGCAAGTTAAACGTTTTGAGTGATACGTTTTTAATCGGGAAATTTGTAATCCAGTATATAACATGTTAGCATGGATAACGCATGAAAACACACCTCATCGTTTTGCTACTGTGATACAGACAGAAGTCGGGGAAAGAGACAGAGCATCCCTCCAACTAACCCAATCACGTACCACCCATCCCAAGTGACAAATAATTAGTGGAGTTTTTCTACACTCCGCTCCAAAATATAATGGGTACTTATTTGGCCCATGCTACATCTACTAAGTTTTGTGAAAATCAGGCTGGTAGATTTTCTGTTATCATGCGGCCAAACAAACAAACAAACATAACAACTGAATTTAGCAGCTTTTCTGGAGCCTGTGATTTAAGTTCACTTTAAATTAACCAAAATGTTTTGGTTTTGGTTTTTTTTGTGCAAAGCATCAAGTGTTTCCTCATTGTTGGTTCTCGTGTCTCCAGGTGTCAGTGCTCTCCACCGGCCAATGCCTCAGATCTGCTGATCCAGAAGTGGAACCTTTCAGGATACAGCTCAGACTCTATACCATGGAGCAGCCTCAATGTTTCGGTGAGACTAACTCACAGTGACCTCTAGTGTAAGAGACATTAATTACAATAGTCACATTTGTCAGCTATGTAGAGCAAACAGTTAATCAGCCAATATGCAGACATTCACTGTCATTTATTAATTTATACCGATTTCCTTAGAAATACAAACACTACTCCAGCAACTGCATCTACCTCAACTTCTAAGCTGCCAAAACTGCTACAACTGTCAATACTAATACAGCAAATACAAAATAAACATTACAATGATCATTTTATGCTCTTTTTTTTCTTCTAGACGTGTAAAATGCTCAATGGGGAGTTTGTGGGTCCCGCCTGTAGTCACCAGGGGCCCTATATCCCAGATGTTCTCTTTTGGTCCATCATCCTCTTCTTCACCACCTTCTTTTTGTCCGCGTTCCTTAAGCAATTTAAGACGGAAAGATACTTCCCCACCAAGGTGAGATTTTAGGCTGGATTTTTTTTTTTTTTTAATGTACCGTGTGTCAAAGCGCAGTAAAAGCACACAGTAAAGTTGAGTCGTATTTTAAATACAAGATATCCATCTGAAACATCACATCTGAAAATCGCATTTTGTACATTTGGTGCATGCAAGTGCGGGTAAATCAAGCCAAAAGCTTCTCACACTATGCAAATGTTTACATTGTGTCAGTCATTAGTATGCTGGAGCAGTCTCATGAGCTGGAAGAAAAGATCTTCTTTCATCGTCCCACACAGTAGCAGCTAGTCTGTTATGACTTTCTGTAGGCAGGTGTTTGGTATTGTGTAAATTGCTACACTCTTTCTGTTGACATAAGATTATTTATTACTTTGTGGGATCTTGACTGTTTCCGACATTAAGAATGCGGCTGTTGTGAAGCAACTTCTATTTGTGTGTGTTGTGTAGGTGCGCTCCACTATCAGTGACTTTGCTGTGTTTATAACCATCATGGTCATGGTGTTGGTGGACTATCTAATGGGGATCCCGTCTCCTAAACTGAATGTTCCTGACCGCTTTGAGGTACGCAGATATTCCACTTTGTCTATCCTAATGCGTGGACATTCAAGGTGACGTCACATAAATTCTAATAATCTGCAAAAGGACTTTTCTCCAACAGTTGTTTAATGCCTGATACTAAATATAGCCTACCCTTTCCCCTGCAGCCAACTTCAAAGAACAGAGGCTGGCTGATGGACCCGTTGGGAGAAAATCCCTGGTGGACGCTGCTGGTGGCGGCGCTTCCCGCACTGCTCTGCACCATCCTCATCTTTATGGACCAGCAGATCACAGCAGTCATCATCAACCGCAAAGAGCACAAGCTGAAGGTCAGATCTGCCGCCACACTTTTCCTAAAAATACACTTGTCGGTGTTTTATTTCTGCGTGTGTGTTCTGAAGAGCAAGTATCCTGGATGTCTTTTCTAATTTTTACCAACAATGCCGATCCCTTCTCTCGTAGCCAGTGTTGCAAACTGCCTCATGATTTTTAGCTGATCTATCAGCTAGAAAGATCCTAAAAGTCATTAAAAACTTAATTCAAAACAATTCAAAAAGTCATGTGTTGGAAAAATTACTCAAGAGGCTTGATTCAAAATCAAACACATCGGACATTTATTCTTGCAAGAAGGAGCACATACGTGCACCCTCAAAGAGAGGTGTCCAGCATTGCCCCACGTCACTCTTCCGTCGGGCAGCTTTTATACAGTGTGACAAACAGTTGACAGTCACCCCCATTCCCTTTGTATCTGCTTTCCTATGGTAATACAGAGTTGGTTGTAGGTCACAAGATAAGGACACCGGGGAGTTGTCAATTAGATGCGGAAAGTAAATCAAAAAGGAATCACTTGCAAATAAGAGAGAAAACAGAAGAGACTTTCCGGAGCCACAATGCAAACAAGAGGAAGAGACAAATCTTTTTTTCCATCATCATGTTACATTTTTTGTTTATTTATGTGCAAAATATGTTTCTAATGTAATACATAATTATTGCAGCTGTAAACTCAAATGCAGCAGAATCAGAGTGGGCTGTCACAAATGCTGGATTCCATTTTACTGTCTTCCTGTGTTTTGAATAACAGAATATGCCAAAACCTCAAACTGGACTCTGTTTCTGTGCCACCAATCTGCCTGATCACCTGTTTTTGTTTGTTTGTTTGTGTTTTTATCTTTGTGCCTCCTCCAGCTTGCTTTCTTTCATCTGAAACAATCAACTACTGTGCACTCTTTCTACACCTCTCTAATTCTCTGAAGCTCTCTCATCTTTCACCAATCTCTTCTTTCACTTTCTTTCATTCTTAATTACGGTTGAAGCCGACATATTCTGTGTTCATCTCACAAAAATGCTTCGAATATTGTTTCTGGGGTATTCTTTTGTTTGCCATTCGAAAATAAATTGGATGCGTCTTTAACATTAACCAGACACAGATTTGAAACTCAAGATTCCCTGTATGAATGGATTAAGTTTTCTTAATTTTTACTTGAGGAAATTTGCTCCGCAGGAACTAACACTTATTACTCCCTCCATGGCTCTCGGATTTACTCGTCCGTCTCTTGTTTCCCCGTGTATCCTACAGAAAGGCTGTGGCTATCACCTGGACTTGCTGGTGGTGGCAGTAATGCTGGGTGTGTGCTCCATTATGGGCTTGCCGTGGTTCGTGGCAGCAACCGTCCTTTCCATCTCGCATGTCAACAGCCTGAAGGTGGAGTCTGGCTGCTCTGCTCCAGGAGAACAGCCCAAGTTTCTTGGCATTCGGGAGCAGCGGGTCACTGGATTTATGATCTTTGTCCTCATGGGTTGCTCTGTTTTTATGACGTCGGCACTCAAGGTGAGATGAGGTGATCCCTGGAATAACAGTTGGAAAACACATTGTAAAACACTGTACGCGAGAAGGTAATCTAGATATCCAAGACTTGTTGAGTCGCATGACGAGTGACTAAAGTGTGTTTTCACCTGTCAGACATGTCGTGCATGTTTTTCAATTTTCTGTCTTGTTAAATGTATTTTTCTGCATCAAATGCCTTTTTAGCTTTTCCTTTCGTGCACTGTAAATTGAATAATTTATACTGTTGTTTTACTCTGCCACTTCACTTCTGCTCTCCCCAGTTTATTCCTATGCCCGTCCTGTACGGAGTCTTCCTCTACATGGGTGTCTCTTCCCTCAAAGGCATTCAAGTAAGCCTGTGCTCTTCTGTCTTTGAAGATAACGTGCCCTTTTATTCTGAACAGAGCAGCAGTCATGAGCTGTTACAGAAGATAAGTGTGCCTCTTGCCGTTCCAAACCTTTGATCGTAATTCAGACTCCGTGAAAGCTTTTGTTAAATACGTTTCCTCTAATTTAGTGAAATTGCTCCTTTCCTACATTTTTACTTTTCAACTCTTTCACTCTTTACTCTCTTCTTCTCTGTAGTTCTTCGACAGAATCAAACTGTTTGGTATGCCTGCCAAGCACCAGCCTGATCTCATCTACCTGCGCTACGTGCCACTGTGGAAGGTCCACGTCTTCACCCTGGTGCAGCTCACCTGTTTGGTGCTGCTCTGGGTGATCAAAGCTTCTGCAGCAGCTGTTGTATTTCCCATGATGGTAATTACTGTCGCTCATTTGAGCACTTCACTACCTCTACATGAGACATTAGAGGAGTAGCAATAGATAGAGCTGCACTCACTCAATTGGCACACCACAATAAAGTGCTGTAATAGCATTTCATAAAATTTCTAATATCATTAATGATTTACATTTATGTTATCTGCTAAAATATAACTTTAGGGAATTTCTCAGTGCAACAGATGTGATTTTATCGTGTTTTATTCTGTTGTTTGTATTTTGTGTTGGGCAAGGAATATATATTCATAGATTTCCTGTGTCTCCAGGTTCTGGCGCTGGTCTTTATCCGAAAGCTTCTCGACTTTTTCTTTACCAAGAGGGAGCTGAGCTGGCTGGATGACCTGATACCGGAAAGCAAAAAGAAGAAAGAGGACGACAAGAAAAAGAAAGCACGTGAAAAGCTGGTAAAACTCATTTCATGTTTTGTTTTTTTATTATCTTTTGATGGGGAAAGTCACGAGTTATATTGTAATTCAAATAGAAAGAAGTTTAGTTTTTCTATTCTTTAACTGCTTCAACACACAACCAAGCAAACCATTTTTTGTTAAGTGTTCAAAAACATAATAAAAAAAACACCACTTTTATCTTAATTTATCTCCCTTGCATGCACTTAAACTTTACTATTACAAAATTCATCAACATTGTTCATTTGACTCTGACTCTGACTCACAAAAAAACTAAGACAGCTTCACAAATTGTGCAAATCTGATTCTGACACTCAAAATTGACATTAGAGTAGTTATACAACAATACAAATGGTTGCCTTAACAGCGGATGTCAATCATATTGCTATTTAATTGTAAACAACAGACATAGAAAAGGCCGAACCTTCAGCACCCCCATAAAAGATTGCGGTCCGGATGCTATGCACAGACTGTTTAATGGACATGCAAATATTACCATGACAAGAATAAGTGGAAGTCTTCGAATCAAATACATCAGATGTAAAGAAACAAGGCCACAGGAGACCAAGAGCCAGTTACAAGCCATAAACCAGCATAATGTTCTAAAACCCAGCCAAATAAAAGCCAAATATTAAAAAGACATAAGTGCTGGAGGATATGCGTCACTGCAGTAATAACTGGTTCGTGATCTATGCATTTAATATTATTTTCATTCAGGAGGAAGAGTCCAGACTGCAGAAAGAGAAGAATATGGGACTAAAGGTCAGCTTTGAAAGCTCAAACCAGCTCAACATCCCAGTAAAAGAACTCTCAGGGAGGTGAGTGCTGCTCAACATAAAGAGCTTTGATGTCAAATTCTGGGATAAAAAACTGTATGTTTTTTTCTTTTTTTGTGTGCAAATGCTCAGTGAAACAAAGTGTATTCTCTTTAAATTCTCTTCTGTTTTGGTATATCTCACCAAAAATCCAAATCTACTGTGATTATATTCTATTATCTTCTGGTCTGGAGGCTAAATACATTTTTATGATGGCCTAAAATGCTTTAATGGATCCAAATGAATGTAAAGAGTTCCTAAAAGACTTTCCTTCTGCCTTAATCAACGCCTCTACGGCCAATTTGCTCCAGATAGCCAGTCCAGAAACCTGAAGACAAAATGTGCTGCAGCTGTAGTTCATAGTAAATAATAAACTACAGCTGTAAACCGATTTTCTGATGTTGTCATGTACAACTTGAAATGGTCATTGTGACGCTGGTAGTCAGCTGTGTGTTATTATGTCCATCTTGAACAGATCATACAGAATAGGACTAGTGGCCCACAACCCCCCAATGGAAGAAGAGGTAGCACAGCTGTGCGTCTGATGCAAAACATCTGACCCACATGGCTGCATATTAACTCTGCTCACTGATGCTGGGACAGTGAGTTGCATGGCAGATAGAAAACAAACCCAAAAAAACCCCAGAAACACTGGCTTTAAAACACTTTGCACATCAACAACACCGTGTGTTGATGTATTTTGAGGGGAGATGGTCTTTGATAAAAATTAAAAAAAAAAAAAAAAGTTTGTCCCACTAATACTGTGTGCACAATCAACTCCGAACAAATACCTTTTTGCGCTAAAATGCCATCATTTCTTATTACACGTTAACCTGGAGCGTTCTGTTTGTGGCCTGTCTGGTCAGCCTTTTGTTTTAATCTCCAGTTCATGTGCATGTACGTGTCTGCTTTGTTTTGAACTGTCTTGCCCTGAACCTGTCCTGCTGATTTGACGTCCACATGCTTGTCTTCTCTTTGTGTTTTTATGTGTGTGCGTGTGTGTGTGTGTGTGTGTGTGTGCGCGTGTGTGTGTGTGTTTTGCATTTTGGCATGTAGTTCTGATTGTGACCCCTCGGTTGTAAATATCTCTGATGAAATGGCCAAAACCGCAGTGTGGAAAGCGGTGAACTCGAGTGCACAGTTTTGTGTCCAACCTGTGAAGCGTAGTGAAAGGTAGCTATGCCATCTCCTGGAGTTTCGCAGACCCCCTTCACCCAACTGCATTACCTTACTGTCATTATATGATCATGTGTTAGAGACTGCTGTTAACTCTAGAATGTTTTTATGACTCGTCAATCAAATATTTAGAGCGTTGAAATGTAATTGTTACATATAGGACGCAGTCGTGGGTGTCAGGTAATCGGTGAATATGTACGAGCAAAGATAAGGATTCCTTTGGCTGTTTACAGGGATATGTTTATTACAAAATGGAATTACTCGTACTAGTCTGACACCATTGAAATTGTAAACATACAGCACTGTGCAAAAGTTTTATGTACTTTAGAGGTTTAGGTTAGGTTAGGTTAGGTAGTTACGTTATTAATCCCCGAGGGGACATTTTTTTGCTACAGCAGCATACAGAAGCAATAAGATAATAATAGAACAATAGAAAAGCAATAAAATAGCAGTAAAATAGCAGTAAAAAAATATAAAATGCACAGTATATACAGTACAGTATATATCTATATATGTTATATACAAACAACCAAGAAACACAGTCAACAGTGTTATTGTTATGTGATGGATTTTGCCAGAGGTGAGTTATTGTACAGTCTTATTGCGTCTTAGATTCTCATCCAACACGTAATACAATCAGGGAGGCATCTGATTGGTCCTGCAGTCAATCCGCAGCTTGTGACATCGACTCCACACATACTGTCAAAGTCCTCGAGACAAATTTTCGGTAACAATAAAAATAACTTGTATTAGAACGGACAGAAGAAATTCAGAAGGTCTACATCAGGGGTCTCCCAACATTTTTTTCCCTCTGAGGGCTACTTTGACAAAATAAAAGTTTCCACGAGCTACTCGTGTTTAGTAACATTTATTTACATAGCTGAGCTCAAATAATACCAAATTGATGGGGCCGGGATGTCCGTGAATTTTGATTGGATATCAATTTCATCACATTCACCAAGTGACTCTTGTGTTATCAAACTTATGTACATATCGTTCAAACCTTCGGTGAGCTACTCAGAAACAGGTGGCGAGCTACCGGTAGCTCACGAGCGACAGGTAGGAGACCCCCCCCCCTAAATCCAAAGAACAATTGTGTCAAGTTCTCCGAGATGTTCGGCGCAACCTGCCCGCCAAGAGCCACGAACAATGATATGCAGCTTTACAGGACAAAGCACCAAATACTGATTGGATTTAGTTCGTTCTTTTAACTCCACTTGCAGGAAGTTAATTGATACGCATCCTCAAGTTCAATGTTGCTGTCTAAACCCTTTGCACAGGACTGCATGTTGTCAAAATTGACATGCATATTTTAACACACTTTCCTCACATGAGCTGTCATCACCAAGGTGCACTGTGGGTGGTCAAATATTATTAGCGTGGGGAATTGAGCACGATCGCTCCTCTACGTGACGAGAAAAAAAAAATAAATAAATAAATAAATTCACACTTACAGTTGCTCCTCCACCCTCCATCACCTCCGTCAATCCGCACAAGCGCTGATCTCGTCCGTTTTCCCTTCGTCTCCGAACAGCCAGGAAAAGGTGGCCTGCGTTAGAGTTGACGTCGGCCTGGACACACCTGGAGGATGCTCCGGTGCCGAGACCTTCCTGTGATGAAGGGAGGGGCCCTACTTTCACCTCCCCCGCTACCTTCTTCCCTCACGGCGCTGTACCCCGCCGACGGGCTCCATCTCAGTGGGGAGAGGGGGACGGGGGAGGGGGGGGGAAACGGGGACACTGAACTGGAGCAGCGTAACCTGTCTGCAGAGCTCCCTTTTTTTTTTTTTTTCTTTCTTTTTTTTTTTTTCTTTTTCCAGGGCAGCAGACGAGCTCCCACCCAAAGTCCTGCGAGTCCTCCTTCACTCATGTGGCGAAGCCCTACGTGTGCAGCACACGTGTACAAACCGGTTGCCGAGATGTACTGCAGAGGAAACATCTCCGAGGAATTCCGCTGTTGACTGCCCTCCGACGCTCGCTGTTTAGGAATCTTCTCGACCTAGCAATTTCTTTATCATCACCCGTTCAAACCACAGATGCCGAAGGAAGGGGCCTCACTGGTGGGGATCTTTTGACTGTGTGTATTTTACTTCAAACCATTGTATGTTTTTAATATCAGTTTTACTGTTATTTTACCTGGTTACAGTACTGTACGATTTTTTTTTTGTTTTTTTTTTTTTTTGTTTTTGGTTCTCAGCTCAAAATACCACAAGTTGTCCGGCATTGTTTTTTTTGTTGTTGTTGTTTTTTTTCCAATGTATTTAAGGTCAAATAAAAGAGCTTTCACTTAACTACACCAGCTCCAAAACTCACACAATTAAAACCATTCAGGTACCGTCGCTGTCAGACGGTTATATTTTATATTTTAGTCTTGACACGGTAAGTGACACGAACCAAAACACAGGTACATTCGGATACTACTTCTACACCGCACCACTGCCACACATCTTTTGCTCATCATCTCCTGTTGCCGGGGGGGACAATCAGTGTTGATACTGCTGCTCAAAAATTGGTCCGTTGTTTTCACTGTAAACCTCCCTGTTCATAGTGTATGTGATCCAATAGAAATATATGTACGTCAACTGTTCTGTCTTTTCATTTGTAACATTATAGAAAAAAAAAAAACTACTTCAGAGGCCATATGAAGTCTGTACTGTACAGTAAGCACTTTGCGAGTATAGTTTCTTATCTAAAAAGGATTATAGTGTGTTAATAAAAAAAAAAAAAAAAAAAGGTTACTTCTCTTCCCATGTATTATAGAGCCGTCGTTCAAAAGTCAAATAAAATAACTCAGGAATCTTGAAGGATTTCTGACGGTGGTCACTTGATATTTTTGTCACAAGGCGGTGATAATTAACTGCCCACTGTATTCCTTTCATCGCCGACATCACAACTATTTTAATAAATGCTGTAAATCATCAAATATAGGAAAAGGTGCAACATGAGAAAGTGAATATTTGAGCAGTTAGATGCACCTGTTTTTTTTTTTTATACTGTCTGTATTATTGTTAATAACGGCGTGTGCGTGGTATAAAGATCATTCGTTTAGCGTTGCAAATCATTTTATGCAAAGTATTTCTACTATACACGTGAGAACTATTACATCCTAGGAATTTGTTCTTATTTTTGCTAAGTGCAGTCCTGTTTTTAGCAATAAGTATTCCGTACCGTGCGACGGATGGACTTCCTGAACTCAGCCCGTAATTCAGGCAAAGAAGAATTTGTGAAATGATTTTGGTGTCTTTTTATTTTTCTTTTTTTTTCTCTCTCTCATCGGCGCTGTCTGTGTGTAGCTCCAGTGACTGTACGGACAATAGCTTATGTGCCTTGTTGAAGCTCTTTTATGTGCACGTCTTGTACTGATCATTTGAACGTGTTCAGCTGTACAGGTACACGCGACGGGATGGGGGGTGGGGGGGGCACACGAATGCCCCAAAAGACATACCGTCATTCTTTTACAAGAGCGAATCGGTACGCGGCTCTTCTCGCGGAGGCTCCTGCCTGTCTGTCTGCCTGCCTGTCTGTCTGTCTGTCTGCCTGCCTGTCTGTCTGTCTGTCTGTGGTGTTCCTCCGCGTCTGTGTGAAAGTCTGAGCCACCGACTCAAAACGATGTCGTTTCATTTCTCTTCCATTGACAGATGTAACCGTGTTGTGTTCCACCGTCACAGCTCTAGTATTGGCTCACTACGTAAAAAAAAAAAAAGCTCTGTAATCGATATTGAAGGTACCGTTTCTCTTCTGAATGATCAGTGTATGTCAAAGTATCGTGCTGTCGGCATCAACAATAAAAATGACATCTATATTAATTTATCCCCCCCCCCAAAAAAAAAATAAAAATGTACGTGGTTATTTTAAGACATTAATTGATAATGACATTAATGCGAGTCATCAGTGGGATCATCGCGGTGAAGTCATACAACCCAAGTACTTACAATTTCAAAATAATATTGTATATATATGTGTATACATATGTGTGTATATATATATATATATATATATATATATATATGTATATATACACATATATATATACATATATATACGTATATATACACACATATATACATATATATACACACATATACATATATATATATATATATTAACTGAGACTGTTGTGAAAATATATATATATACATGAATATTGTATATATATGTGTATACATATGTGTATGTATATATATACATATATATATATATACACATATGTATACACATATATACATCTATATATAATATATTAACTGAGACTTGTGAAAATATATATATATATATATATATATATACATGAATTTGAATAAACAATATCAGCAACAAAAAGGAGCTATAGAAGTTATATTGTATCTTTGCTGCTGTAAAGTAGACTATACAGTTAAAACCAGGGCGAGACTGATATCTGAGCCACACACATACTGTATATCAGCCTATAAGTAATAAGAATGCATACAAAATTACCAAATAGATGTTTAGAGGTCACGTGAAATATCATTCTCGGTGAATATTGGTTGTTACAGTTCAGCAACGGGGAAGAAGGCCCTAACGAACCGCATAACGCCAGGGCAGACTGAAGTAAACAAAGAACTTCACTTACAGTGATTTGTAGGAAAACACAAAGTTCAAACAGGAGTATAAGCTTCCCTAAAATCAAATAAATTAAATTAAAAAAAATTAAAAAAACAGAAAGGAATGTAATGCTTAAGCCTTACAGAAAGAAAGCCCTCTGATCCAGCAGCTGGTAGTGAGAATATTATATACTGACTGGACTGATTGCGAAGTGGCTGCAGGAGGGGCAGGTGAGGCAGGAGAAAGAGAGAGACTTGGGGACCTCTGGTGGGTGGAGGGAGTAATGCAGGGCTCAAACTGGAAGGCATCAAGACACAAACCGACATATTTGTTCACAGTTCTTAACAAATTTAAGTGTGTCCTTATCAAATATGTTCATGTTCAGAAAAAAGTATCAGTGAGTCATTGGAACTTTTTTTTTTAACTCAAAATTTATATTATTACTGGCCTCAAAAAAAAAATAAGAGCTGGCAAAGCAACATATCTTTTTCATAGCTGATATTTTGTCGGATGCAATTGATAATATCAAAATCAACTGCACCTCCATTTATAAGCGAATTGGGTTCCAGGGTGCTAATATTGAGCATCATGGTCACTGCCATATCTTACTGGGACACTTGTTGGAATAAGCGTCATCATGAATGAAATTTATTTCCCAGTGCTGCTTGTGCTCTGACAAGTTTAAATGTGCAAAAGGTCGACTGTAAAGACACACCGACTGGGTCCTGGGGGGGTGGGGGGGACGTTACGTTACCATAGCCATAATGTTGTTTAGAAAGAGCCAGAGGAGTTCTTCATGTTAAAGACAAAAGGTGGCAGCAGAGATCTATGTCAGACACCACTGCAGCTACACTGCAGACAGGTGGCTGGAACATGTGGCTTTATCTGCATCATCTTTTAAACGGACACTGGTTACATTTTTAAGTTCCTTAGAGGAAACAACACCTGTCGTTCACACGCAAGCGTTGCCACTTATCTGACTAATTAAACCTGCGCTGAGGACTTTGTGTGGAGACTTTGTTTGATTGACATTTACCTCGATGACCTTTTAGTTTTGGGGAACCCTGTTAAAAAATACACCTTTATTTCCCTCCCACCCCCCGTCGGCACATTAACTTTGGTTAATTCCTGTTCAGCATCAACCTGAAGAAAGGTTCGATGCAGAGTAAGTGGACGTTACATTTGTAAGCGGTGCTTGAACGCAGTCATTAAGTGCACAAACTTAGCGGATCAATCTTTTGCTGCTTTGGTTGGCTCAGAACACGCGTGACCCTTTTTCAGCATCAAACCGAATCTGACGGGACGTTAAAGCGCATCAGTGTGATCAGAGGTGACGCGTGATCCGTAATGAACATGCTCGATGTGCGTTTTGATTGTCATGCCGTAACATGCCACTAAATAAATGGTACAGGAAGTAGAATTTGATTTCTTTTTTTTCAATGTCATAGCATAAAACGTCACAGTGCGGGGTTTGAACCTCTTAAGGTTTTGTTTTTTTTTCCCGGTTGAAGACCGAGAGCTTTCTATTCATTAATGTGTGAAGGCCTTGTGGGTTGTTTTTTTTTTGGACAGTGTACCTTAAGGGAGTTATGGGCAAGTGGAATGATTTAGCTTTTTATATATACTTGTTCCTGCACAAATGTGACTCCGCTTTCACGTCTTACACAACAACACTACGTCAGGGAAAAGGTTCCACTTTGGAGAACTTCTGAGAAAAAAAATTTTTAGGACCAAAATTTCCCATTAAAAGTTATGTCGGCAGTTGGTTCCGGAATTTAACTTGACAAGTTGAATTAATTCCGACTTCTCTTGATTTCTCATAAGTTTTGAGCAGCACGTACTCTAATCTCGAAGCAGCACCGGCTTCAGCCCCGTGGATTCAGACCAGATCTCGCTCAGCAGATGTGGAGCTGGGAGTCAAATTCACCGACTATTTTCCTCCAGAAACCGACGTGTGCGTGTTCAACCGAGCCTCTTCCAGCCACAGAGTATACTGCCCGTTGCATAGTACTGTAAATGGAAGGCCTGCTCACTGTGAAAGGGTCATAAAAGAACAAATCAGTCAGCACTGTTGATTGTGTTCAAGACCGATCTTAAACCACGTGACTCCATTACAATGAATGTTGTTTTTAATAAACATGAATATTGTCCTCGGTACACAACATGTTACATGTAACAGCAGCAGGTGTATTGTTTTGTCCTACATGAACTCTGCATTATGGCAGTGCTTCAGTTAACTGTAGGAAATACAAATTGAAAAAAAAAAATAATTAAAATTGTCGACTCAACGCCACAAATTCAATTCCAGCCTCGACCGATATTCCACGAATGACGAACGATCAGTTCGCCGGTCTTGTTATGCTCTTTCAGACTGTCTAAAAGACTTAGTGTTACACGAGTTCACTTTAGTTTAAAAAAAAAAAAAAAAAACTAACTAAAATCTCCCCTCAGTCAGTTAGCCGGCATCACTCCAGTACAACACAGTACACGTGACACGTTTAAGTTACTCATGTAGTAATACAAGTGCTACGTGATTCACACGTATTCACTGAAATTCAGCGCTTGAATTACAGTGGCCCTTTTTTTTTTTTTTAAATGTCTTATTTTAATGTAACGACCATTACAAAAAAAATCAGGGCAATTCAAGCAGAACTATTTTGACAAATATCGCAGCGTCTTACAAAGAAAACAAACTGACTCAGGTTGTCAAACATGATTAGTGCTGTACTCAAGTTTTCATTATAAATCTGCCTGCTGTCTACGTTTACAAGGCTTTACTAGCAATCCTTGTACATCAGTTAAACTAATGTCGGCGTTGCTTGACATTTTTTTTTTTTGTCTTTGTTGAGACAAAAATAATAATAAAAAAAAAATTAATAAATACATTTTGTTTTTTAAATCCACATGAAATGACCTTTTTTTTTTTCTCTCTCTCTCTCTCTCTCTCTCTCCAAGTTAAATGGATCGTGTGTGTTTTCATATGTGGAGTCAACGACTGGGAAACTCTTAACAACTGCACTGCAACAGAATCAGTTTCCCGAAGCAGGTTGGGGATATTCATCCTCCTCTTTAAGAAAGAACATGCTCCGGCGGAGAGCCGCGGTGCTCGGCAGTGTTCAGTTCGCAGCGTTCGGCGGCCCCTCCGGGATGAGCGACATGAAAAAGGTTATGATGAACGCCCACGTGGACGAGAAGAAGCCCGTGTGGGGGGCGCTGTTCGGGTCCTCCGCTCCTTCCTCTCCACTTTCCCCGTCGTCGTCCGAGCTGTCGTCTATCACGTCTTCCTGTACCGGAAAGTCAACATGCACTGCGTTAACCTCGGCAGCAACTCCTTGATGAAGTTGTCTTCGGTGTGGGACCAATTCATTCTGTTCACAGAAAGGCAAAGTACCTTAAAAAGGAAAGCATTTTGTCGCCTGATGAAGAGTTACTCTTTTCAGCCAAAATGTCACTGTAGGTGTTTTCAATTTGCCACTAGAGTTGTAAAGAGCAATTATTTTGATTACTGATTAAATCATTTGAGGAATAGGTTCAATTGATCAAGTAATTGATGAAGTAGATTATAAAAATGCCTGAAAACAGTGATTAAAAAAAAAAAAAAAAAAAAGCCATCATAATTTACCATAGCTGACATTGACAGCTAAAAATTTGGTCTTTTTTTAAATGACCTTCACTTTTCAATAGTTTTAAAGGATTAATCAATAATCAACAAAGCTGTCCATTCACTTTCCCTCTGCAGCCCTATGGCTATTTAATACAGGTTGTATATGTCGTATACATATCTGGAGAGCGGTAACTCAGAAAAATCAATGTCACTCATAAAAACCCCATCAGCCCCGGCTACTGTTCTGAGTAAAAGCTGTGATGGATGAGGGAGGAGAGACAGTTACCATTTCTAGTAGGTCTTGGTTTTGTAGCTCTCCCTCCGGATCATCCTGGTTGGCTCTGTCTCCAGGAAGCTGCAGGTCGTTTTCCAGATTGAAGGGGAACCAGCCGGCCTGGTGCCTGCGGGAAGAAACAACGCAACAGATATGACGAGCCGTTTTGTGTCCTGGTAATTATATTTATTGTCCATTCATCATCTATTATTCTTTTGAGTAATACGCGAGTTGTTCAGGTTCTAATGTGCGAAAAGGACGATTAAAAAGGCACCTCGCGTCTTCCAAACTTTCCCAAAGATAGAGATGTTATTAGAAAATCAAGGAGACTAACACTATTTCGGCAGAGCGATGCACGTTGCGCAACAGGAATATAAATATTTGAATACAAAAAAAAAAAAAATTACAGAAAGACATTGTAAAGACTGTTTTGATGCAGCTATGTAGTCTTGGAAGAACCTTTCAATCACACTGGACGTGGACAACTATTAGACAAATAACCAGCTGTATATGCAGCAGTGCAACTCTGATGATCCGTTCATGGCAGCCTGGTTATGTCCACTATGGTTTTGTGTTTGAAAGGGTTAAACTGTGTAGTCCACCTCAAGAGGTGAGACAGAAGAGGGATGCTGTGTTGTCTGCCTATTTCCAGCCTGCCAGTTAAGTTGCAAGCAGCAACCCCGGGGGCTACAAAAAAAATCAAAAAATCAAACCAACGTGGATGTTGCCAAAAGCTGTAGTTCCTTAAATGGCCACTAGAGGCTGGTTCCAAAGGCGAGTCTGTAGCCGTAGACCGTCTCGTTAAAATGCCCAGTTTTACAGCCGAAAACAACAAAAAAAACAGTTTTGGTCTTTGTAGTGATTTTCCTTTAGGGGACGTCAAGGAGCCTACGGCCATTGTTTTTTTTTTTTACAGTCTACGGTTAATTGTTATGCATATTTCCCGGGTTGAGGACCGGGTCCAATCAGAGCTGTCATGCGCAGGGATTACCACAGGCGTGTAATGGACAGAAGAAGGATTGAACATTTTTGCAAATAACCCTAATCTAACCCCGGTCATTGGTTTGAAAGAGGCGTAGAAGGATCACTCACAGGTAAAGCACCAGCATGGCCATCATCACCATGACAAAGCGGCTGAAGGAGGAGTAGAAGTAGACTATACTGAGTAAGATGGCGGCGCGTGAAAATGTGTACACCCAGTCCAGCCAATCCCGGTTGAGCTCCTCCTCGTTCAGGATCTCCCCTCCCTGGGCGTTCATCTGGACCTCCGGGTTGCCGTGGCGACCCACCTGCGGCCGTTGGCTCAGGGGATTGGATTGGTTGGACTGAGTCGAGGGCTGGCCGGGCCGGAGGTGCTGCGAGGAGGCGGCCAGCAACTGACTGGAGGTGGAGAGACACGGAGTTCGGTAACACGGTTTCCTGCTTGAACAGCGCCCTTAACGCATTCGACAGAAATGGAGGGACCCAAACATAAATGGACTTACTAATGCATGTAGTACTGCCTGGCGTACAGCTGCTGCCACCACATTAGTGTCATGGGGTTGTAATAAGCAGGCATCTGTGTCGGAGGCGTGGACTGTGGGGAGTACTGATTCCAGCTGGAAGAGAGACACCGCATGACCAAAACAGGGACATTTGCACCCCCCTCGACCCCCACGACCGCTATTGCTGATAAATTAAGACCTGATATTTGTTTATGAGGCGCTATTAATGTCTATAGCATCACGTCACTTAAGATCATTTTCTTATCGAGAGACAGTTGCAATAATAACTCCATATTAGTCGCAATTTAAGTGAGACTTCATGTCTTTGTAAAGACGCCAAGCTGTCCAGAAAATCTACCTTTGCACTATTAAATGACCTAAACTTGAACCCAACAGCAGCCGTGTGTTTCTGCAGCTCTGTTTAGACAACGAGTAGCTTCTTGGTTTCTCATCCAGACACCGGTGTCTTTAAAGTTAATCTTCCTGACAGCTTCATTTACACTTGACAAGACTTTCCTCGGAGAGGGCGGCAGTGCCCGGGTGATTTTTGGCAGCAGGTGCGCAAGAGGAAGCGGTATTTTTTTTTTTTTTTTTAAAGTTATGACATATGTAGAAGGAAAGGTGTTGTGTATTCTCTCACAGGCTGCATCACTGATTGATTTTAAAACTTAATTTGCCATTAAAGCCTTAACTTATCACCACTGGGAGCACCAGGGATGCTGTGTTAACTTGTTAAAGTGGATTAGGAAATTAAAACTAGCCCCTGATGTCCTATTTATTTTTTATGTTCCAGGAACTTTCAGCTGCTGTAGTGAGTCAGCTTCCTAAAATACCCCTTACCTCTGCACTGCAGAAGTTATTAAAGTGTCCCCAGACTAAAAGCCTACCTGTGCATAAATTGTGGATACATCTGGTGGTGAGGGAAGGGTCCAGCTCGCTGCCTGAGTCCATCACTGCTCTCCCCTGTCGCTGGCTGGCCATCTTGACCGGGACTGTCGGAGGTCTGAGGGGCCTGGGAGCAGAAAATGAAACCCTGAATATTGATAATAGCCTAATGTCCATCTTGAAAGAAAGGCAAGCGAGGGTTTTAAATCCTCAGGGAGGTGACGATTACAAATGATGAAAGGAAATGTGGTGGTGATGAAATGAGCGGAAAGGTGTGAGGAGTACGCGGGCGACCTACCGCGGGACTGGCGGTGCTCTCCTGAGGCTTGTTACTGCTGCGTCGGGGGGGCTTCGGGGAGCTGGGAGGAGTTCGAGAGGCGCACACCAGATGGAGCATATGGTACTCATCCTGCTGTAGAAGCAGCCAATAAGGCTCATTATCATACAGAGTACTGCATGTTCCCCTGGACGTTCTTCGCCAATACGCAGCACTTCTAAATCTATATTGTGGACATTCGCTTTGATAACTCATGGTAAAGATGAGAGTTAAATTCATCACATGTGCAAAAATATTGGGAAATGTTACACTGATAAATATATACAACATCCACAATTGATTTTCTCAATAAAATACCACACACTTCCTGACATTTAAAAAAAAATACATTATTTTGATAGTGACTATCGCTGTGGCCCTCGGGTGTCGACGAGCAGAAGGATTTGGGGAATAAAACACAATTTTAAAAAAAAAATCAAAACATTTAAAAGAACAAAAAAAAAATAATAAGGGACAAGCGCTGTCCTTACAGCTGCATTACAACTGTATGCTGATGTTTTGGATATTGTGCCATCTTGTCTTTGTCCACTCGTTATTTAGTGGCTATAATTCTACACCTGAATTTATTCTCATTTTAAAAAACTCAATGAATTTTTTTTTTTTTTTTATATATATGCCTAAATGTGGCAGCAATAATCTCATTGTTTTTTTTTCTCTCAGGTCTTTTCTAAAGCTGTGACACCACTGGTCACACTACTACTACTACTACTATATTAAAGTACACATGAAGCTGAAGTCTGCTGCCCTGACAACAGCCTGCTGACGTGTATGTACTGTTTGGATGACCATCTTGTGTGAAGTCCAAATGAACAACAAAAAAAAGTGAATCATAATGAAGCTTGTTAAGAAAAATAGACCAACCTTAAAACACAAGACCAAAAATGCAATAATAAGTACACGAGGAGAAACTTTATCACGATCAACAAAGTATGCACTCAGTATTATTATTTACCTCACAAGCATAACACCTGGACAGCTAAACATTACACTCCAACAGTACTGCAGACCATTCAATTATAAACCTTCTATGTGGCCCGTGCCTCGTTTACAGGACGATACGTGTGCTGGAACAGCAGAGGGTCTTCTCCCGGTTAGTTAAAGCAGTGACTCAGGCAGCTGAAGTGCTGCTTGTTGGCTGTGAATGCATTAAACTAGAATAGTTCTCATGAATACGACACCAAGGTGTACA
Organism: Embiotoca jacksoni; assembly: GCF_022577435.1. NCBI lineage: Eukaryota > Metazoa > Chordata > Actinopteri > Embiotocidae > Embiotoca > Embiotoca jacksoni. The sequence continues at coordinate 4,968,025 of NW_027185425.1, forward strand.
ATAACCTACCTTCCTGAGCACATCTTTTAAGGTAAAGTGGTCCAAAAGCAGCTTTCCGGAATACACCAACCTCTGGTCTTTGGAGCTCTAAAAATACAGAAAGATAATGATAATGAGGTCAGGGAAACTTTATATTAGGAGCGATGGCAAGAATGTAGGTCGCTTAATTGTGTTTGCTGTTCTTAAACTGGTAAAAATGGCAATACTTGATATTACACAAATAAAACCATACATTCAACAAACGGCAAACTCTGAAATGAAGATGATCACAGCATCAAAAGGCAGATGCACACGTTGTGCGAGTAAGTAATGAGGATGAGATCATAGCAACCTCAATCAGGATAAGTAGGTCTTAACAGTGGATTTAGCTGCCAGTACAACAAGGTCAGAGTGTGTCTTCATAAAGCCGAAACTCGCTGCACAGCCATTCACGAATTAAAATGTCCTTTTTTTTTTTTTTTTTTTTTAAACCCGACCAACTCAGAAATGAGACCATCGTCTGGGTTCAAGCCGTCTCCTTGTTAAATATGTCACGGTTAACGTCCACCGAGTTGCACGAAGGAAAGTACTTTAGCCCGGAGTGAGATCGCTGTACGGCTTCACGAGGGAGCAGTTTGCTCCTGTGAGTTTACAATGATTGCATCAGAAGCAGCGGAGGGAAGATTAGCGTCACAATACAACAGGAATGCAAACGCCTTCCCTTCATTGTGACGTCTAAACTACAGACTTCAAGACTCGGATACAGCGACTCTGGAAACTTCTTTCACTTCAGTAATTCGGTCACGGTTGTGGGTCGATGTTGGTCCGCCATTATTCAACAGTAGCGTGGAATCGCAGCGGGAAGCTTAGCAGAAATGAAACAGCAAAACACATTCAGCTGGAAAATATTGGCTGTAAATTGAACAGTTAAAGTCTAAAACAGGGTTTTTCTTAGCATTATGAGGATTCGGCGCGGTACCCAATCTGTTTTGGGGACCACCAAAGCCAAATCTCATGTTGTAGTTGTTCCCAAGTGAACTTCAGCACGTTTTGTCTTTAAGCTCTTTTTGGTGTGGTTTATTTATCATCTGCTTTAGCTTTCCCAATTTTAAGAAAAACTATACACAGATGTGGATAGAGTAATGTTGAAAAAAAAATGATGTGAAATTACATATGTTTTGATGAAAAACATAACATTTTCTTGGGGGCAGGAACGGGCCCCCCCCTTTACCGCCGAAGTCTCCCACACACTCGTCTAAAATACCAACAAAATGCCTTTTTTTTTTTTCTGACTGGTTCCGAGTGGAACTGTAAATCTAACATTTTACAGCAGCCAGCAATAACTGATATTATCTTACACCACTTATACCTGAATATGAACACCACAAGCAGCAAAGATACGATCAGGGGACACTTTGGTGACCCGGCCGGCCATGTCGGCTATATTTGTTTTGTATGTTTTACGCGTTTTATTTTATATTTCACGGTCGTTGCACGTTTTATTTCATCAGTACCTCTGTGGCCACGCCACCGTACGCTGTCAAAGCCGTATCTCCTCCTTTTTGATTCAACAAGAATGAATAGGTGACTGGAATCGCCTTGAAATGATCTAAAAAAAAAAAAAGGTGCTGACAATTGCAGTTCTCGTCTGGACAGCTGGGAGGAGATCGGAAGTGAGGCACTCACCGGTTTACTTGGGTAGACGTCAGACAGGTGGGCTTTGAGTTTCTCCACGGTCCAGTTCTGGTGACAGTTGATTGTCTGGTCATGGTACTTCTGGTTGGGAGCCCTGATGACGAGGGTGACAGGACCTTCCGCAACAGCTCGATCCATGGCTCAAAACCATTTGTCTTCAATGGGAAAAGAAAAAGGAAATCTGGACGAGGCTTCCCGGCACCATCGGAGGCGCAGCTTCTCCTGCAACGTTGGACACGCAAGCCAAATAAGAACGGGAGGTTAGCGTGAACCCAATAACAACGTTATATATTACATTCATATCATTGCGGACGCGGAATTTGTGCTGCAAAAATAAGCACGGCGGGAGAAATACCGCTGGACGTGACGTCACGACGTTATTTGAATAAAGAATGAACCGTTACTCGTTTGTTACGCGGAGCGCGCTCCGACGCGTTTGACCCGACGGCCGTTTAATGACAGCCGGTGTAACCAGCTCGCATCCTCGGTGCTGTCGTGACGAATGGGATGAAATTATATTTACTAAAAAAAAACGCGAGAGCGAAATCCAAGCCGAGGATATTTAACAACTGGCTAAGCTAACGTTAGCTTCGGCAGATTTGTCTTGTCTCCGCCGTGTGCCAGGACAAGCAACGGAAGTTGTCACCTCGCCTGTCCGATACAAACCAGTCTTGGCTGTGTAACCATGTTCGTCTAAAGCGGAGATGTTGATAAACCCGGTTTACCTACCTTGTTTACTCCCAGTCACCGATATGTTACCTACTTGTAACTCAAGGCTAAACCAGTGTTGTTCTTCTTCGTTGGATCTCCGGAGGGTGTCGACATTTAAACATTGAAGTTTACTACCGCCGTCTACCGGTCAAAGGCGTCTATTACACCGTAGATATTTATTAATTTTTTTTTTTTAAAGTGTGGCCATAACCTATTATACAAAATAAGTTATTGAGTAATTATTTTTAATAAATGCAGGAAAAAAAAATCACACGTAAGTAATTTAGATTTGGATAATACAAAGTAGTTCTCAACATAACATAACCCCCCCCCCCCCCTCATTATTTGAAGCTTCAAAATTGACAATAGATTTGGATCAACACCTCTTTAAAATATGTGTTGCATTTATGCTGCATTGAATCAACTGTCTGTAACAAATTACCTGGCACACTGTGTATGTCATCTTCTAAAGATATCCTATTCAGATGTGCGAATGGGATGTGACCTGCTTCTCATGTTTGATCATTTGCACGACTATCACAATAAACCAAGAACAAGATATGTGGGAAACAGGAGAAAGCTTAAACTAGTCCACTCACTGATCATTTTATCAGGCTTGGGATGTATAATGTTCCGTGATGGGACCAGACTCTGTTGCAGTTGAGAGGATTTAGTATGACTGCCATCTTCTGGTAGCATAGTGTAACAACCTTACCTCTCATTCATTCATTCATTCATTCATTCATTCATTCATTCATTCATTCTGTGATTGATTCATTCGTGGACAAAAAGATTATTCTGCATTCTTCTTCTTTTTTTTTAATAGGCTGTCTCCAAAAAATACAGATGAAGAATTAAGGCCAGGACTGCTGAAGAATGTGGCTTAACACACATATATAAAAGCTATATATCCTTGTTAATTTAAGATAATAAATTAAACAATGGGAAAACATTTAGATGTTTATAACCTAACATCAAACTGGTCTGTAAACTATGGAAACAGAACTACAATGAGATGATATTTAACCTTGATAAAACCAGTATAACATAATTTCTTTCTGCAGATGCAAACCAGAGCAAAAATGTTTGATTCAGGTCATTATTGTTTTATTGTGTAGTAAAAATAACATTAACTGAACAGGTGATGCAAACATCAATACAGTATTTAATCTTGTGGAAAAGCATTAAAATCCTGAATGCACGGGGTCGTGCATGTAGATGTGACATGCTTTCATCAAAAGTAGGTATGCATGCAGAGAGTGTATGGACAAATATGACTCCATAACTAAAAAGGTGAAGAAGAAAATTTTACCTAACTTGTCTGATTTTGACCTTCAATTAAAAACTGAATGAATGTGCTCTGGGAATGGGTCAGCCTACATCCGACTGACTCATACTGTACAATTCAAGAGACCTCGCACACCGCTGACACAGACGTGTCATGTTATTCTCTTCTGTGTAGATGAGGACAGGACATTGTTCATCCCGTTTTAATGTCCTTTTCATGCAAGTGTTTGTGTGTGCTGCAGCTCATCATTGTTATCATAGTACAAGACTTCAAAGAGAGGCCTTTGAGTATATGCCCCCTTCTTGACCCAGATTTCCCCCACTCGCTCAAGTTTCCTTGGACAGGCAATTACATGCAGGTAAATTTGAAAATTGCCAATAGGTGTGTCAGTCCTGTAATAGAATGGCCTCTCCAGGATGTACACCACCTCTTACCCACCATGCGCTGTGATTGGCTCCAGCCATAGAGGACCCTGAAGCAGGTAAAGATGATGCATGGATTTCTTGAACAAGCACTTATAATAAATAAATAAAATAAATAAATCCCCTTTTCAAATGTGTTTTTCCCTTCTTCTTTTTTTTTTTTTATGAATGCTCTTAAGGCTTGTTATGTAGAATTAGTTTTAGAAATAAATATCTATATGAATCATTTCCTGTTGAAAGGATGCTTGCTCACTCTTTATGAGTTATACAACCAAGGACTTCCTGCAATCAAAACCTCTCCCATCAGGAGGGTGAAGCACTTTCCTTGTGATGTCCATTATGTTTGTCTCTGTGTTAGCACCTTTGACTGATGCAGTGGTGCAGTACAGCAAATGGCTGCATGGCTCCTTTAATAGCTCTACATTAGAGATATCCAACTTTTTTCCCCCCATTTCCTTCTCCCCGTGTGTGTACCCATTTATTACCCCGCTTCACAAAGACTGTTTTTCACACTCTGCCTCCATTTGGCATTGGGTGATGTTGTAATATATGGGACACTTCCGACTTGATTTCGGAAGTGGAAGGGGTTGAAATTAGGTCGGCATTAACCTCAATTCTGATGCCATTTTCCATCTCATTCCAAAAAAAAAATATATTTTTAAATTTCTCCTCAGATAACATGCATCATTTGATACACTGGTGTGCATCAGGAGCTTTTTTTGGGGGGGTCTCTTATTTAAAGATATTGATTTTTTTCCCCCCATCATTGATTGTGTCTCTGTCGCTGCTACTGTTCCCAGTGTATTTCTACTCTGGCTGTTGAATAGGCAGCAGCAACACAACCCTTATTGAATTTGAATAAAATCTGAGCTGAACCATGTTGAGGGTCATCCAAGTATTCAAGGATTTATTTGTGTGTTTGCATGAGGAAGCCCAGTGAAAGAACATTGTGTTTACTAGAAACAAAGTAACTCATTGGATAAATGGAGCCTATCTATTTATCTTTTCCAAAACGAACAACCTTGGATCACTGGATAGCAAACACTTGGGCGAATTTTTAGATATCCCTCTCATCACCATGCCCAAGTGAAATTGACATCTTTACATCAGCCTTCTTAAAATGTGAATTATAAAGTAAATAACAGCCTCAGCGAACACTGATATTCAAAAAAGTCTTAACTACAACGCTTCTAAATTTGACTCAAGAGAAATGAGGCACATGTGCTACATCCATTTTAGTTATAGTAGTACTTCATGGAACGTGTGGCGCTCTGCAACCTTCCAAAAATGGCATCAGATTGTGTTTTAACAACAGATACAGCCTCAACCTGTCGGGACCAGGGATGGATGATGGAGTTTGAAAGGGAATGAATCTCAGTATAATTATTATACAGTTGTAATCATATATTTTAGATGAAAATGTAATATGGTTACGTATGTAAGTATGTATATTAGATCAGAATTATATTCATTCACAGCAACCAATTCTTCCTTTTGGTGTCCGATAACAGTGATTACGTATTGTTATTTCTTGACATATGTCAAAAAGAGTAAGGACTTTATATTTTCTTGAGTTGATAAGAAAACTAATTTTTTCTTTTAGTTTTCGCTGAGGAAAATGTCAACCTGCTTTTAGAGACCTCAGAGAGCTTCCTGTAGGCTATTCTGGTGCTGAAGGATACCACTTTATGAAAGTAACCCCATTTATCATGTCACTCTTATTAGAGGGGGCTCCTTCTACAGAGAGGAAATGCAAAAAACTATTAGAAAAATAAGTTCAAAAGAATAGAACATCATTTTTTGTCCTGTAAGTAGGTCATATAATTCATTAATTTATTAATGAATGATAATTAACAGTTAATTTACGCTGTGTTATACACACCACAGAAAAACAAATTAAAGATGCAGATGCAGAACATCCTGAGGAAATTCAACTTCAACTTTAACTTTAATGTCAATCCACCATATGTAAGACATACAGTGAGATCAAAATATTGTTTCTCACAGTCACTGCTGTCCCCACGTGCTTCAAAGCCACCACCATCATACCTGTCCCGAAGAGGTCATCCTCATCCGGCTTTAATGACTACCGCCCTCACACACACACACAAATCGTTGGTTTTTCGGATATCAAAAGCCAACTTTTGATCCTTCCTGAAACAGTGCCTCAAGGTAATTTGTAATAAAAAAAGAAAAATAAGAAAAGAAATTGCTCACGTGGAAAAATGAAGTACACGTCTACATTCAATACACCTTAAATCCACAACACTGGATTCTGGGGCTCCAGATAGGTGCCAATCATTGGAACCTCTTTAGGGAGTAACAGGTGGAATTTGTCAAATAAACTTATGACATCTGGAATCTAATGTTCTCTTTTCAATGGAAGTGTGTGGTGTCATCATACCAAGATCAAAAGAGCTCTTTAAGGTCTTCAGAAAACTGTTGCGGGTGACTATTAGATTGACAGTTTGTCCAGGAAAAGCGGTCACAGCAAATTCAGCAAGAGCAGACACAGAGCAAAAAGAGGTCTCCAAGGACCCAAAATTTCATCACAGTATTTGCAGGTAACTCTGCAGCTTTTGGTCATAAAGTACATGCGTCCACTATTAAACAAACCCACGTGCATAGGAGCCGTGGCAAGAGCCTTTGTTGTCTACAAATAACAGCAAAACTACCGTTCTCCAATGAACAGAGGGAAAGGTGATCTTTTGGAGTAAGATCTGGGGTCTCATATAACTGTTGCGTACGCACCAAACAGTGCCTGGAAAAGGTGTACACCCCTCCCCGTGCAAAGTTTGGGATTTATAAAAACTAAACTTGACGGTAAATAGTGCGCACCTGTAAGCAAACGTGACCCAACTGTGACCCACGTACGCACGAAAATTGGCGACACAGGCGCCAGGTGGTGAGAATTGTAGAAATTAAATGTGACAGACAACTTGATAAGTATAACGAAGCCTCTCGCACATTTAATTTCACATCATATGCAATGTTTTAGAAATGAGGCCCCAGGTCCATACAGACAAATCAAAGTTTTTTGGCCAGAGTAATAGTAGACATGTTTGGTGCAGACAAAAGGCAGCTTTTTAAGTAGAAGAACCTTACATGGTAATGGTGCTGCCAAATCCCTGCCTCAGTGGGAAGAACGTAGTTACTGAGCGATGAATTCTGCATCATATAAAAGAGTGCTTGAAGATAACGTGACGCCATCGGTCTAAAAGTTGGAGCTGAACTGAAAATGGACATTTCAACAGCACAATAAGCAGAGATAAACTGAGCAGAGACAAGCTCAAAAAGAGGAAACGAAGGCTTATGTAATGGCCTAGTCAGAGCACAGACTTAAATCCTGTTGAAATGTTGTGAGGTGATTTGAAACCGGGAGCACAAACTATACAAGAAAACCCTCAAACATCTTGTAACTGAAGGAATTTTGCAAGGAAGATCATTTTTCTTCCATTCTTATACAGTAAGTCTAAATGCCTCCTGATGATAATGAGGAGGCATGACAATGTCTACAGATAACATTGATCTGAGATAATTTATTCCTGATGTTCAATGAAAAGTTAAATTAAAATTAAAAATTGAGAAACATTTGGATCATCCTAAATTCTGATGAAGTTTACAGTAAATCACTATTGTGTTGTTATTGCGTTGGTGAAATTAGCCCGTTGACACATCCATAGTGAAAACAAATCAAAAGCAATTCACTCAACAATGGAGTGAGTTTGTTCCTTTTCTATTGAAGTAAACATATTCAGAGGCTGCTGTGCTCCCTCTGTTCATAGTGACTGCCTAGATTAGTGACTCACTTGTGTGGAAAGGCCAATGGCAAATTTCACTTTATCCATCCATCCATATGATTAATCTGTTGCACCACTACAGTATGACCTGTTTAATATCTGCACAACAAAATGTGTATTGATGTTGACTTTACTGAGGGCCAGAACTATGGTGACCATGTCAGACTTTTTTTTAATAAATCAACCGACCACAACCTTGACTTTTCTATAACCTGAACTTGTATGAGCCAGAAGGTTCTACCTAATGGTTTCAGAAAAGCCAGAATATATTAGATATTTCACTGGACAGACAATGCTGGGACGGATGTTTGCTGAGGATAAAGAAGGGGAAATTTGGGGGTTTTAGTAACCTCAAGTGAGTTTACAAAAAAACAAACACTTGCTGGATATTCTATAGAATAGATTTCAGTACTTACGCAAACATGCTGAACCCTCATTGGTGATTTTAATACAGTACTTTTATCTGATCAAACCTCTTCTCAGGACTGTGTTTAACATCTCTCTGACTCTCCCATCAGCATTGTTGCACCTGCTTGGGAGACACATGACATTTACTTTATTGTTATTAGCACACAATAACAATAACCTCACCCAACTTTGTGTACAGTAGTAGTACCACCCGCCTTCAAGCTAAAACATCTTTGTTGGGACACACAGTCTTTGAATTTGGTTACTTGCAAGGCCAAAAAATAAGTCCTCCAAATTAAATAACAAAATGCATAATTTTTCCGTGCACTCTAGAAACACACATGGAAACATGTTCTGATGCGTTGACCCTGAGGACGGATGACATTATTTATTTGTGCTTTTCAAAACCATTCGATATCACTGCTGCAAAATAAATCTGTTTTATTACATGACAAAGCAGTTTGGTTTGGCTTAGTTACAGAAACAGCTTGTTTGTGTGTAAGGAAAGATCCTGGTTTGCATTAATTCATCTGATAATGAAGATTTTACATAATTTAGAATAATTAAGAACATGAGAAATATATTTCTATATTCTATGTTATAATTAATTATAGTATACCTGATAAAAAAAAAAAAAAAAAATAACTATGTCCACGTCCCACTTGCTTCATAGCCGTTCCACTTTCTCCACTCTGACTATTCTATCTATAATGTCAGTGCAGTCACACCATTTCATAAAATATTAAACAAGTAAGGTTTGCTTACGCAGAAGCTTTGGTTACATTTTCTACCTGCAGTGTGAGTCTTAAGGTCAAACATCTCAGTCATCGTTTGGCAGCAGACATGCAGAAATCTACATTGACAGTGTCACGGATGACACACTCAGGGTCAGTCACTTGTGCGTCACGTTCATTCGAGTTCAGCTGATGTCAATGTCTGCCTCTTCAGGACTTTCTGTGTGCAGCTCCCCTCTATCGTCAATATGGAAACAGCAGTACATAAAGGTTTACTCTTGCTTACTGTGATCCAAGTACTTTCTAATAAAATCTGTGAAGGTTATTATCAAAGCTTGAATGTAAATTGAATGTGTGATGTCGGTAAGTTTTATTTAACGTGACTATGTGGGGTTTATTTTGAAGGATGAGATTCCTGCTTTTCTACTGTGGTCAAGTGCGTAAAGCATTTAGTATCTAGAAGTGACCTTGTATGCTCGGGATTTTAAACTAAAATTGAATGAATAAAACATTGTATCTGTTGTGTTTTGTTTTTTTCAATGCTGTCAGTTTTATTGAACTGAATAGATTCTGAAGCCCTTGCACCCCCTTTGTGTTTCTCATCAACACGCCTTCAATTAGTGACTCACTGATGTGAAAAAAGTCACAGGCTGCAGGGTGATGCAGGGGGAGGAGGTTTAACTGCGGTTTTGACTACATTAAAAATCCATGTCAGGATTGTTAACCCTTAATTATGCCTTTACTAACAAGTAGCTCGCCTTCACTATTTGCGGCTATTATCACCATATCCTGAATGACTCACTGTGTCTTTGCATGTTCCTGACATATACAGTATACGCTGTAATTTTACTCTATATGTGCTGTGTATTTAGAGGAGTGTAAATATACCTGAATCTAATTAACACAATTACAAAATGCTGAAAATTGTATAATATGCAGCCTGATTTATACATTCTTATGATGTCAGACATTTCAAATATATAGACTGCAGGAAAGAAGAGCTTTTTTGACTTCACAATAACCATAAAATCTTGATTATAACTTTGAACGCAGCTACCTGTCAGTCAGTCCTCTGACACCTTTCCACAAACCTGTTGCTTACACTGGGTGGCAGTGTGCATTCATTTATATACTAAAACCAAACCATCTAATCAACCTGTCATGAACAGCATTGTCATATTTCCGGCACCTAATATGATCATAACAAATAAATACTCCCTACATGTTTACAACATTTGAAACATGCAACATTACAACCGATGCATGAAAAGAAGTATGAAATGTGACTATGACTGGCAGCAAACAATTCTTCTACCCTTTGAAAGATAGAAAAGCAGTGCCAAGTTGTGTCCACAATATTCATACAATGTGCAGCATTGCTTTCAAATATACATGTATGCACAAACCTTATCTTGACATCATGGGCTCAAAGATTGAATGCACCGTCTCTCATTTCCAAAGAAAAGACTCATTGTTTAATCTTGCATAGAAGACTAAAATATTATTATAAAATAATGATGCAACAGCAACTAAACCTTGAGCTTTGACCCACTCTGCAGATCCCTTGTAATTAATAATAATAAACTTGTACTTTGTATAGCACCTTTCATAAATGAAATACATCTTAAAATGCTTTAAAGCAAGAAAATTACATGCAGTGTTTCACATAAAAACAGATATGAAGGAACATAAATACATATTAAAATGTAATTTGAAAATATGAAAAAGACCTAGAATTAGTCCCAGAGTTTATATTAAATTGTAATTTGCGGTGATTTTTGTCGTGAAATATGAAGATTTGTCTGTTCATCATGCATCAACAGCCAAGTATCTCAAACTGAAAACTTTTCTTTCTCAGCTGCATGATTGTGTTACGCTCACACATCTAGCCAGTCTGAAAGCAGCAGTCCCCATGGTAACAGGTTTCCTGTCTGCAGGAGCTCCATAAACAGATTTCCTGATAGACAGGGGGGGACGAACAGAGAAGAAAAGAAGAGCAGATTCAAAATTGTAGTTTGGCAACCTTTAGGCAAAACTATCTATATGCAATAAATATTTGATATTAAAAGTTCATGACTTTTGTTCTGGCTTCAAACTGTTGTGTGATTTCAAGTGCTAATGACTCACCTATACTAAGTTCACGCAAGTCAGGTATTTTCTGTTTGTGCTCACAGCAGCATCCAGACGGTTTCTTTTTACGCAAGCATGAACTGAGAGAGGACAAAAGCAGCATCTTAAGACTGACTCAGGCCATCCTCTGTTTGTAAGTGTTTCCTGCCTGGAAAGATGCACAAATTTGGCAGTTTCAATTGCATGCTATTTCGCTAAAGAAATCCCTCCCACAAGTCCTGAAAATGGACGTGATGACTGAAGAAGATGAAAGGGTAAATTGCCAGTGAAGTTTCATTCACAGCGGTGGTATTTGCCTCTTTAATTATCTTGTGGTGGGTCGTTAGATTGCATCATAGGCAGGATGACCCCGTGCAATGTCTCCACAATGGGTCCATCATTAAAGCATGTGGCACCTGTTGTTCTGTGTTAGAATTATTTCTGGTGAGCTTATAATAGTCCCATTCAATCCAGGAATAGTGTACTCAGCAGATGCTGGATGTGCACAGTGCAGGCAAGAACAACTTGGCCCAAGCATTATACGCAAATTATTAGTTGCACCAACTAAAATTAGTTCCTTGAATCCACTCCCAAGATAAATACTGGTGGTGTGCAATAAGTGACTCATTTTCAAGTCATGTATTTTTAGGACACTGATCTAAAATGGAGGCAGCTACAGCTGGAAATAGGTATTTTGGAAGTCAGCAATTTAAAAAAAGAACTTTTGCGTCACAGGATGTTTTCTTAAAAAAAAACCACATAATATACAGTTGGTGTCCTACTTGAAGCAGTAGCCGATATTGCAAAAAAAAAAAAATTAAAAAATGTATATCCTGAAGCAAAGAGAGGTCAGACCGAAATAAAGCAAATAAACCAAAATTATTTTTTAAAGCCCTTCTTATTTTTTCAACAACTCAAACAATTCATCCAGGCCTTTGTCTCGTGATATCTCTTGTTTAAGATTAGTACAAAAGACTGAGCCTGAACTTCTATCACAAATTTAGCTTGTCTTTTATTTGAATATGTATTCAATTGTTCAACATCTTTTACTTTCTGTAACCATGTAACAGTTTGTTACTGTGCTATGAAAATAAAGTTTTACTGACCTCCAACAAACTATTTATGTTGGATTTTATTAGATTTCTCAATGATGGCTTGGCATACTTTTAAAGACAATAACATTGACAGCTCAGCCCACTACAATGCAATACATGTTCTGTTCTACTTGTCTGCCAGATTTTGTTTTACCACCCACCTTTAGAATAAAACCATCAGCAGGACTCCATATTTGACAAATTTAATTATAGTACTTAATTTTCTTAAAAATGATAATGTATTTAACTTGAAACTTGACTTTTCAGTCAATTTGACAATGCCATCAGTCTACACTGCCTACATAGTTTATCAAAGCACGGGTCAATGAGGACATTTACTTTTCAGCATGTTTGAGTTTAGGCTTCATCTTGCACATAAAGCATTTGCAAAGTAGTTTTACAGGTTATTTTTTAGGAGTGACAAATTCTGATCATTTATTCACATTGCAAACCTTTCTGAACACAACTTCCTCAAATAAAGGAAAAAAAATTAAAACTTGGGTCCATCTTGGAGTGCAATCTGGGTAAATCAGGCTCCCTGACTGTAATCATGACGGCTTGCATGGTCAGTGTAAAATAGCTTTTTCTTTCCAGCCCCCATTAGTCCTTAGCAGGAAACACATATCAACAGATTCTCAGGTGGACAACAATAAAGTGTATAAACATAAAAAAGGTCATATAGAAGGCAAAGGATTGCAGATCATGGCCAGACATCTTAATGAAATTCTGGAGCTCTACCTTCATTGCACCAATCACATTTCCCGCAACCTATTTTCCCTCTTCAATTTAAATCTTAATGCAAGATGCATTTACACCTTACATGTGAGGTGATAGGTGATAGAATATACCTTTTAAAAAGATGTCATGATTATCCAAGGTTGTCATGAACTGCAGTTCTTACATAACTATATTCTGTGTCAAAACACATCCTATTCATGTTATCCTCCTCCTCAAGTTATATTTAATAAATAATAAAATGCTGATAAATATGTTTACTGTCATCCCACTGAAATGCAAAAATAAAACTTAAATTAAGCAATAAGTGCGTTGGTAGTGTGAGGCACGACAACTAGTAAACCTCCCTCTTTTTCTTACTGCTCCTCCTTTTCACAACCCAAAAAACAAAACATGAATGGAGGCACAGACTCATACATGTCAGCCTTATCAATGGACTTAACTACTCATTTAGAATACAAAAAAAAAAAAGACTGTGTCTATCATTTTATTGTCAATCAACTTTGGAATAATGGGTGCAAAGCCTCTGCAATAAGCGAGTCAAACGGAAAACTGCACTTAAGTGAAAGTGCTGTGTGGCGCTCAAAGTGTGTTGTATTGAACAAGTTAGCTCTCGAGATTGAGTTTCCATAGCTACGGGTTCATCAAAATGCAGGGCACGTGTAGTCAAACTCTACTTGAGGTGTTCGAGAAGGGACAAGCAGGTTGAATTGATGCACTCTTTTTGCAGAGTCACAAGTGGTACCATTAAGTTCAATTAGCAGGCATCCATCCGATAACTTTTCTGGATAGTTATTCCTAATGGTCCTTTATGCCATATAAGAACACTGCATGACTTTGTCTATATCTGAAAGTTAACTTGGCCAACATGCTACTTAACCGACACACCTGGAGATTAGCCCTTTGGAGGTTGTCTGGTTGCAGACCTCTGTGTTTTAGCAATACAAATAGATAGAAAGGCAATTCAGTCTGATTATCAGACTAGTTGGTTGTCAGGGATTCAAGCGAAAACAAAAACTGTCAATCAAAAAAACAATATATATATAAAAAGTAATGGCATATTATAATATGTTGTTCACCTCCTCCTGTAAATTTCTTTATAATTTTTTTTTATTAAAAGGCAAAATTATCCACATTTGGACAAAATCCTCCATGTAGTGTAAATAAGGAATGTGCTCAATGGCTCGCGAACAAAGAAGGACTTTCTAATTAATTTTTTTAGGGTCAGGCAGTACATAGGAGACTAAAGGAGGAAGGTTATCTGTGTGTTTATACTTTACACTTACCAAACAGTTTATTGGTGTGCAGAATGTCATTCATGCAAATATCTAATCAGCCAGTCACGCGGCAGCAGAGCAATTCATAAAATCATGCAGATATAGGTCAGCTTGAGTTAATGACAAATCAAGAACCAGAATTGGGAAATGATTGATGGTGCTAGACATGCTTGTTTAAGTAGCTGATCTCTTGATGAGTTGATCTCCTGAACTCCAGGGATTTTTACATGCTACAGTCTGTAGTTTACTCAGAAGGATGCAAAAAACAAATATCATCCAATGAGAGGCAGCTCCCTGGATGGTAATGCCTTTTTAAAAATGTGGAAAGCAGACTGCTCCAACTTGAGGCGGGTGGGATACAACAGCAGCGGATGACGTCAGGTTCCACTCCTGTCAGCCCTGAACTAAATCTGAGGTAACAGTCTCACTGAATGCTAAATTTTTTTTAAAATGTAGCCCGGTCTGATGAGTCTTAATTCCTGCACAGGCTGGAGATGATAGGTTCAAAATTTTGCTTCAACAACATTAAACTATTCCTTGTATCAACAGTCTAGGCTGCTGCTGCTGCTGGTGTAATGATGTGGAGAATATTTTCTTGGCACAACTTGGGCTCCTTTATACCAACTAATTATCATTTTAGATGCTACAGCCTGTGTGACAGTTCCATCTTCTAATGGCTACTGCCAGCATGATAGTGCACAAAACAAAAGATGTCTCACACTGATTGGTCCTTTGGGATGTGTGAGTGGGATGTGAGTCTTTTTCCTGAAGCTCAGCTCCTCTACCAGACATCAGGGGGTTTTCTCTGCTGTTTTTAGGACTATACTCCTCTGAACAGAGATGTCAGACCTGGAATCTGCAGGAGCCACTTCCTTAGTTTGGGTGTAACAGTCTCCTATTACCAGTGGGACCACTTTGGACTTCACCATCCACATCTGTTCCACAGCTGGTCCCTCAGCCCCCAATACTTCTCGACCTTCTCATGCTTTCTTTTCTTGATTTTACTGTGATCAGTCACTTGAAGTCTAGCAGGAGCTTGGCTGTGCTGTTCCTATTCACTTTCTGTAGTGTTTCCCACTGGCACTTCAAGACTACTACCCATGTGCTAAACTGTCTTTTTCCACAGGCTTCCCCTTGGAGCCTGTCTGCTGAGGTACAATACTGCCTCTACAAACCTGGTTCTCAGGACCTATTCTTGTGATGCCATAATCAAAGCCTTTGTACTGTCCATCAGACAGGCCTTTTCCAGCAACTGGTAGGATATTTTGATGTCCATCACTTCTCTGTCTGCTGATGATACATGCCATGGAGGGGGTTGGTCTGCCGTGATATTTTCTCTTCCTCTGTCTCACAGTCAGCCCTCTGTTGCCTGAGATACTCCTGCAGTGGTTCATCCCTTTAGGTCATCTTCCTCATGTATTCATGGATGCTCCATATTTCATCCTGGATTGTGGCTCTGACACTCTATATTTTGGATGACGCAGTGGTGTGGTCACTGTATTTGAAACAGGGGATTTGAGTCAGTCAGGGCAAGTCAATGGGCTTTGATCTATTACTAAAGCCACACCTCAGACGTCACCAGTGACGCTGGTGTTGAGAATTTTGTGGACTACCGGAATGGATATATGCTGTATGTATATGGCAGAGCAATTTAATAAGGACCTCCCTAAAAATATATGCATTATATGTATGTATATAACAAGCCACTACCACTTTTGAATAATCCAGTTACATTTGAAGGATTTGATTTAAATCCCTTCCTGTAACTAAATACCATCCACATATTCTGCTTAGCTATGAAATGTGTCACATCACTGAAGCTCTAAATAATGTTTCATGTGACTTTTTGGGTACGATTGTGGTTAACAGAAAGGCAAATATTATTTGCAGGTCTGTGAAAGGTGATCTTTAGTCCGTTGCAATAAAGTCTAATTCAGGGACACTCCTAGTTACAGCAATACTTGAAGACTACTCAACATGGTTTTGCCACTTTTCTTTTTGTCAGATTACCTATTCTGAATTCAAAGACAGGGTCAGAACCTTTTTTGGACAGCATTTCAACAGAAGTGGGAACACTCAGAAGTGGCTTCTTTATCTATTGTCACAAGGATAACCTGTAATAATCCTGCAGCACTTGACCTTGACATGGCCTAAACCCTCTCCCTCCTTGCGACCATGTCAGTTAGTGGGGCCATCTGCAGGGCACTGCTGTGCCAGACTTCCTCTCAGGTCTGAGCAGAGAGCTTGAGCCACCTGACAGCAGCCACTAGAGCCTGTCAGCATCAGAGCGATGTATTCAGCTCCATTCTCTCATCTCCCCTCAAGGGCAGCCAACTTCCTGTTGCTGGGTTACACTAATTGCAGAATTAGTATTCTGAACCGAGCTGCCGCCGGAAACTGAGGCTCCACCAGACACCGATGGCCAGTGCAAGCCACTATAATTACAACACCGCAGAGACCCTCAGCACTCTTTGTCTGAGTCTCTTAAACCCATGTATCTTCCGTGTAGATCGCTTTCCCTACTGCTTATCTTGACCTTTCAGTTAAAGGGGCGCATCTGTCCTATTAACTACTTCTCTTGTTAGACCACATCCATAGAGAAGTTTAGCCTGCTGATGCATGAACTTCTGTTGATCTTGCCAGTCATAGAAAATTATCCTGCAAAATGTTTTTGGGATGTTTTTAAACATGTGCATAGTGTTTGCAATATAGTGTAATTATCAAATTAATTAAAAGTTTTGTATTATTATGACCTACATTAATTGTATAAAACTATCATAAACCTGTTTTCAGGGACATGTGTGTGCATTTGTATTGTACAGATTATTTTATGCTCATAGATTTTTGTTTGCATGCCCTGCTGCTTTCACACGCTTCTTGTCAAATTCATTTCATTTATTACGAGAAGAGACATCACCACAGCAACACGGCTACCACAGGCTCAGGGATCTTCCATATGTCAGGCTCAGTTACCGTGACAACACATTTTGTGGTAAAGTTCCGGCACAGAGGAACTCCCTGCACCTTGACGAGGGATATTGATAAAAGAAAAAGAAAAGAGCAATTACTTACTGGTTGGGAAACATTACTCTGAATTTGCTGTCAACTTCCGGCAGTGAATTACTGTGTCACACGGAGCGTACATGTGCCTCATTCAGAGTGTGTTTGCATGCACATGCATGTGCTGATGAGAGGATGTAATCTGCAGAGGCGTGTGCAGCCATTTAAAATGTCAGAGTTGTTGGTGCTCACTGAGTGACGCAAAGCCTCTCTTTCAGGCGGTGTTTTTCCCTGACCTGGACAAAAGCAGACAGGGGATTTGTGTCATTCCGAGAACAAAAACGAGCATAGATTTTTGTTGGTTTTTACGCAGAGATTTTTCAACTTGCTACACAACACATGGATGCACAGAATACATGAATATAAATGTGCTGCATGAGAAACTTAAAAACATTTCAGACTTGGATAATTTTGCATGCAGACCATGATTCTGTTTTCCTGCATGGATCAGAAGTGAAGAGAGCTCGACTAAACCAGTGCAGCATTGACTTCACATTCTTGCTGTTCACCTGACTTTTTGCCTCAACAAGACTAAGTTTCTTTTTTTTTTTTAAGGTGGATGTGCGTCATTCATGTTTGAGACTAATCTCTCTGCAGAAACGTCTCGACCTCTATTAGGTGCAGTCACCAGGTTCGTATGACTAAGTCAAATACTTGCTGCATCTCAATGTGAACACAGACTGAGGCTTGAACATTTTATTGGAAAAGACATTCATATTTGAAAATCTAATGGTATCAACAACCTGTAATAAAGGAGAAGGGGATTTGTGAACCCAACAACAGCTGCAATTAATGGAGAGAAAATCATTCTTGATTAAATATACAGTGTCTTTTATGTTGTGATGAGTTTATGAGGGGCATGTTTAGGTTGTGCAATCTGATAGATTAATTCAAAGCAGCCTCTTAAAATTCACTATTCTAGCATTTCAATGACGTGGTCTCCTACATGGCCTGATTTGCAAAGCAAAAATAGCAATTGACCTGCAAAATAAATGTTATATTTTTTTATAAAAACTTCTGATCTATTTATCTGTCTACTTCTCCATAAAATATCAAATCCTTAAATTAGATTTGCTAAGATTGTTGCTATATGTAAGCTCAACTCTTACATATATCCTGCACCTGGTCATATAGAGCAGTGTGTAGGATTTAGTGGCCTCCAGCGGTGAGGTTGTAGATTTATGGCCGAGTCTTTATTTCAGGGGGATTACACACCAATGAAAACATAGTTAGGAATATCATAATTGCATTTCTACTAACAAATCCCCCTAAATCCTAAACACTGAACAAAGTCTAACAAAATCTGAAACTACTATTTTATAGATTCTTATAGACACAGGAAAAGGAAGCAGGTTCCTGTCCGAAGACCTCATTCTGCTCACCAGTTGGTTGGGGAGCTCAACTCTTACATATATCCTGCACCTGGTCATATAGAGCAGTGTGTAGGATTTAGTGGCCTCCAGCGGTGAGGTTGTAGATTTATGGCTGAGTCTTTATTTCAGGGGGATTACACACCAATGAAAACATAGTTAGGAATATCATAATTGCATTTCTACTAACAAATCCCCCTAAATCCTAAACACTGAACTTTGAAAGTAAACAATTAAATCCAAAAATCAATCCTAAAGCTAATAAGTAGCCAGTGTATTGATGCTAAAAGAGGTTAAATATGAACAAGCCTGAACCTATTTATTGATTTCTGATTTCTGACACCAACTAAAAGACCATAGCAGCAGTCCAGGCATGTACAGCAACTTCTGCAACATTAAAGTTGACAAACTTAAAAATATCTTTCAAACGATCAAACATTATCATCCGATCCTTAAAAATTCTCACGAGTCAAAAACTACACACAAGTCTTTTAGCACAGGCTTGATGTTGGTGGTGATGGCAAGACTTGATCTCTGCTTGCGAGCTTTCTGGACCAATAACAAGAATCTCGGTTTTTGCAGAGTTAAGCTAAAACTGAAACTGAATGCTGGAACACCTGCTTTAAACTCTGAGGTGTTGACAGGGATTTATCAGAGAAAATAAAGTTCCCTGACTCCCATGTCAGTTGTTGTCCTGTGCAAAGGTACCAAGCCATTAACTGAAAACTAAAAGTCCATCGGTCGCCTGAAGCTGGTTATTACACAACCTCGACCCACCTACACATCCTTGCCCTCTGGAGACTTTTTCTATCATTCGCTCGCACGCACGCACACACGCAATGTAATAAATCCCATTTTTCTTTGGCTGTTTTCTCAGATCTTCAAAAGTCACTAAAGCTTGATCAAAGTTTATTGCAAAGCCAGGTGCTTAGTTTTGTTTCATATTTCAGGTAGTTTCAGAGGAAATGGCAACACAGAAAACAAGTATTCAAATAAATTTTATTATTTGAGTAAACTTTCAGTCAGACATTTACTGTGCAGAGGTGCAGACATCAAGATATTAAAAGGTGTCCTTTTTGTGAGAATGACACCTTATTAATCTGGACGGACTGAATGCCATTACTACATTTTCTATACAGACTCTGAGTGCTCTCACTCAATTCAGGGAGGTGGCACAACTGAAATCAAACCAAATCACGTTTGGAGACCGGGGTGGCATAAAAATATGTAGATGCAAAGTTCCAGAAGATTCACAAATGCAGTTTTATTTATATTATATTACAAATTGTGTTGATTACCTCTCAGTGTACATATCATGTTGTAATGTTGGAGACCCATGCTTGAATCTGATAATTTATTAAATCGTTCTCTCTCACTTCGTTTCACTGTCTTCGTCTTCCAATCTCTCTTTTTTTTCACCATCAGTGTTCTGACGTCTGTTTTTTCTCAGGCTTTTGAAGTGAAGTCATTCATATTGTTTTTGTGTTAAGTCACTGCAATCAGCCCACTCACTTTCTCTCCGTGTGCTGTATATGTTTGTGAGTGCATGTGTGTCCGGTTAATTTGTGTCTGAATAGAAATGAAAAGGCTCTAGTGGAAACTGTTGAGGCTAGTTTTTTTTTTTTTTACTCCAATGACGTCAATGACATTTTATGGGAGCCAGCGACTGTAGAAAATGAACACCTACAGCAATCACTAACTTGGAAGTACCAGATTACCAAGGCAATTAGAATGAAGTGTCGGGTGCTTAGAAGAGACCTGGAGAAAAAAAATACATTCTTTTCAACCAGTGTAATTGTAAGAAGGCTTTTCGGGACATCACAGCCTTTGGTCACTTTGTCAAAGGATTTCCTGTCGGCGAGCCAGTACTCAAACCCTTGATGGTAAAGTACGTTGTACGTGCAATAAGCATTTTTACACACTGATCATACTTTTTCCACTGAAAACATGGAGCGAGTTCAACTGTATAATTTACACAATGATCTATATTATGTATCTAAAGCACCCTCAGCAATCCTTAAGATTTCAGTTGATTTGGTGACACCCATGGCAAACACAGCAAACTCTCCTTAAGCAGCTGCTTACAACGATGTAGTCACCTTAGTTAATGCTTTAATTAATCTGTTGTCCACGCATGAGATCATGAATGTAAGACTTTGAACTCATGTTACTTTCATGTTCATGAACCTGTTATGGAATGACAGATATGTTGCAAGCTTCGCAAGATACAAGGCTGACTAAAATATACAGAGGTCATTACAGAATGTAAATATCTTGAATGACCTCTGTAGAATTCATAAATAGTGTGAAAAACAGAGTTTCATTTTATTAAATTATTATGTAATAGGAGAAAGGAAAGTAGACAGTACACTGCTGCCTTAATGCTGCTGTTTCACTGCTCAGTTCACAAACAAACAAATAATTTTGATGTATTACTTAGCTTATCTGTCACTAAGTCAGCATGTGACACTTCAGTGAGTAAAGGGAGTTTACTATCAAAAGGAATTCTTAGAAGAAAAAAGTAATGACAAGATCAAAAGCAAAGAAAACTGAGGTATGAAGCTGAAACTTGGGGCAGAAATCTCAGTCAAAATGAACATTAAGGGGAAACATTCTTTTTGATTCAGCATTGTTTTCTGCAGGTAAATGTACTTCCTGTTTATTAAATAAAACATTTACAGGACAAGTTTGTACATTAGCAGAACTTTTCCCTATATTGAATTTGTCATCTAAAAGATAGTTTTTCATTCTATATTTCCGGTTCTTAACTGTTCTTTTGTGTCATGCAGGAGCTGAAAAGCAAAAGCCTTGAGCTTCATGGGAAATAAAAGCTGTCTAGAAGCTCATTGATTTCTGCTGTGCATCACTGAACACCAGTAACTCAGGGCAAACACAAAAGCCCAACTGAGATCTTTTGTTACCTCTTTGTGTTATAGCCTTAAAATCTTTAAAGTTATAAATGCTGGATTAATAGATTTTCAGGTAAAGATGTCAGAGGAACTCTCTGGGGTGAAATGTGTGAGACGTGCAGATTATCATGCGAAGGCTTTCTGCAGCGGAAGTGGCCATTAGAGGTTCAAACGAGCTGCACAGTCACAGGAGTTGTTAAACAGCACAGCATCAGCCGCTTCCTGTAGGTCACACAAACAGACAGGTGAAGGCAGATCAAGGCAGCTTGTTCGGAGAATTGTAAGCAATCTCTACGGGTTACAAAATCTTTAAAAAAAAAAAAAAAAAAGAGCTGCAGGAATTGACCTGCCACTTTGTGCAGACAGCATGGCCCTGAGCAATTTCAACCCACTGTGCACATTCAATGTTTCAATCATTTGAAACTGAATCCATTCATATTATATGCCTCACAGAGACATTGTGGTTTTCACCATTTTATTTGATCCTTTTTGTTTAAGCATCTTCTCAGAAGTCTATTACACTTTACTGCAATACAAATGTATTCATTGCTCATATTTTATTAATAAAATTAATGGGGAAAATTTGACACTTTAATAGCCACTTAGCACTATTAGCATGCTCACTGTGACATGATAACGAATTATGTATATCAGGTCGAATGTGTGACATGTTCATTATCTTAGTTTATTTGTATAAATATGGTTGAAATGCACTTATTGTAGGTCGCTTTGGATAAAAGCGTCAGCTAAATGAAATGTAATGTTAGCAGACAAATCACCGCTGCACAAACTACAACAAATTGTTTAAACAGCAAAACATTCAAATGCAAGAATAAGTTTTTGATTGCTTACCTTCTCTTTCTTCACTTCCAGAGAAGCGATCTGATGTTTGTGAACAACTGAGACCGGTTCAGTGACGTTGCCTGAGATTTAGACCTGCCTGGGCTGAACTACTGCTAACACTGCTGCTAATAGGCTACTAACTTCTTAGTGTGATCTCCTATTCTCACAGGCAGGTCACGCCGCGATAAAATATACACAAAACGCAACATAAAAATTCGTGAAGGATTTTTATTTAACTGTTCATCGAAACCAAGCCGATAGAAAATTATCCTAACGCTCAGTTGAGAGAACCGTGTCACGCGTATCGTTAGTGGGCACCTGTTCCTTATTCAGTTTAAATTCCTTGGATCAGTTTAAATGGTCTCACCTGGGGGAGGAGGAGGCCAACCAATAGCGATGAAGTGGAGACTAACAGTTTGGATGAGCTACAACCAATAGAACCATTAGTTCTTTGGCTATGATGGCTGTTTAGTGCTCAGATATTATCAATAGGTAGCCTACTATTATCAAAAAAGTTATAATTTACAAAGCTTTCATGTCCATGCTCATTTAGGTGCCATAGAATAAATTCACAAAACTGTCAGTCCATTTCTTCTTAATGTCTGTTTCTTTTATTGATAAGAAGTACAAAGGAACTAAATCTTTCAGGGTTTGTAAAATAAATGAAATGTTTGTTTTGCACAAATAGTTTCCTTCATTTAAAATTAAAATAAAATCACAAAGCAAAGCTTGTTCAATCCAAACCTTTACTCGGAGTTGAAGCTTTTGAGAAACCTTAACAATTTGGAAGAGTTTGCATTCACATAGTTTAAAATAACAACTTGAGTGGTTGATATTTCATTCTCTGATTCCAGTATTTTTTAGACTTAGTACTTTCAACTTTCAGTCAGTGCTTGAAAATAACTCAATGCATTTACACAAGTGCTACAATTCAGTACAATTGTGAGGTCCTTGCACTTTACTGAGTATTTGCATTTGATGCTACTTTACACCTATCTGCATTTCAGAGAGAAATATTGTACTCTCCATCAACTACATTTATTTGGTAGCTTTAGTTAAGTTTAAGATGAAAATGTGACACAGTGAATAATATAACAAGATTTAGACTACAATGCATTGAAAATTAAACCAGTGGTTTTTAACCTGTTAGCTTCTGACATCTTACAAAAATCAGTGTAGTCAGGGTCAAATTTCAGATGTCTATGAATTGCGAACAGCTCCACCAAATAGTAATTTTTCCCTCTAAACTGCATGGTTTAATTTCAATAAAAGTTTGAAGGATCCAATACATCACCAAAAATCAAAGGTTAGAGAACAAGTCCAAAATCTGAAAACAGATTTGTGTAAACATGAAGCCCAACTGATGGGAATTTTTTAGTTTTGCAGGTTTTAGGTCACTGTGAAGACATTTTCCTTCATTATAAGGTTTCTCTAATTCTATGAGGGAACGGGATTCTTCTGAAGTCATAATGACCTCCTGAACTGTGGGTCACCAACAGTCAGCCAATAGGTGAAGAGGCAACTGCTACTGAATGTAAGATCTGTTATGACTTTAAAAGAGGACAATCTCTGGATTTTCAAAGAAGAGAATAATCTTAAAAAAAAAATAAAAAAATAAAAAATCTAAAATCGTCTATAAGATATAAACAGTAACTATGAAGACAAAGGAGATAAGAGATGGACTGGCAAAGATCCCTAACCACATTTGTTATTTTGACTCTCCTCAATCAAATATTTCAATACATATTTCTACTTAAGACATTAGATGGACTTCTGAGGCTTCTTCCAGCAGAGTTGGCCTGCTCTATAATTTCCATTACAGTTATACACAAAGAATACGAGACAAATTAAAATCTGACCTGAGATTTGATCAACGATGTAATTAAGCGTCACCTCAAGGGTGGCTTACCTAAATGCCTGTATTAAATAACGTGAAAATCCACTAAATAGCTGTCAGGATCTTTTACGTAGAGTTACAACAACCTCATGGCAGCGCTTGAGGAAAAGTCGGGGACCAGAAATGTACAAAATGTACTTAAGATCTTCCCACTGGCAGCACTACAATCAGTCCAAGACCAATGTGTCACTCATGAAGCCTTTTCAGGCAATTAATGCACATATTGGGTTTTGATCCACACCATAATGATCCAACAAGTTTTATAGATTGCAACAGAAACCTGAAAATAAAACCACTGGGGCTCTGTGATTGTTTTCTCGACTGATGTTTCCAAAGTCAAGAATATCAACCTTGGTCAATCAGTATCAAACAACAACAAGTAAAATCAGCAAGACAGGTTTAAATGGGGCACAATGGTAAATCAAGCCAGTCTGAAATGATACTGCTGGTTTGTGCACTGTTAATATCTCTTTTCTCTGCTGAATGAAAAAAAAAAACAGAAAATACTAAGACACCTTAATGCCAACATATGCCTCTATATTATTGCATCTGAGACAAAAGATTTAGTCACACTCCAATAAATTTCAGTTATTCATTTGACAAAGCTTGACAGCAGATTGTAATTGCAATTGGCTGTTAATAAATGCCAACACTTCATAAAAAGTGGTTACCCCAAGAATACAACATGACAGCTTGTTTTGAGGAGATCTCCAAGCTAATTTAGAGTCAAACTCTCCACTCAGCTTGCCGCTTTTAAATTGTCCTTCCGACTACTCAACGTCAGAGTTGCAGCCTGAAGCCAGTCGTTATCACAACAAAAAGTGCACAGCTAAAGAGAGATACTATTTTGGTTCATTTTACAACAACCTTGCTGACTGAATCAACGGAAGCCTTCCAAACCTAAACATTGACATCAACGCGATTATTAGATTTTTATTTGTGTTTAGTGGACTTATATCTGTCACTGACAGTCATCACTTTCCCTGTTTGCTCTCACTTCCAGTGAAATAGACACAATTACACAGAAACCCTGTAAAAAAAAAAAAAAACAGTAGAAAGAGACATACCCTGCAATTCAAGCCATAGCTGTATTATTTGGAGCTTTCTAGAGAAATAAAGGAAGGAAACACTCAAAATATGTAAAAATAAAAAATAACAAAAAATAAAAAACTTCATACAGGAAAGGTTATAAGCAAATTTGGCCAGATTTTATGATATTTTTTTGGATCAAGAAAATGTATCATCATTTACTATTTTATCTTCAACCAACTATACTACATTGTAATTTTTTGCGTTAGCATTTCTTTGGGGAGCAGGATATACGTTAGAATTTTTTGGCAGCGGATAAAATTGTGAAATTGAAATAAGTCAACAACATTAAAACTTTAATGTTAGATACATTTTGTAACAAGGTAAGTCACCAGCAGGAGCTTCCATCCACAAGAAAACATCCCATTAGTGTTGGCAAGAGAAGGAGCATCCAGCAGAGCTCCCCAGCAGCAGACAACCTGAAGATCAGCACCTTGGACAGCTCCACCATCATATCCACAATCAAATCAGTCCCATCCAGATTCTGGGCTTTCCCCAGGCTGCATTAAATATGTGTCCCTTTGTTAGTGCCCTAACTGTCTCAGCATGAAGGTGCCCACACAGCAGCCAGTGCACGCAAAAAAATCAGCTGTATTTTCTCTATGTTTTAATGACGCTGTCTCACTTTAACTATTATGTTATTTGTATTTTCTGGTCTATGCATGCAATGTAATTGTACAGTGTATTGGGACCACGCTTCTTTGTGATTCTGAACTAATTAGTCTGCCTGAGAATGGACCTCTCTAACAGACAGCTGGTTACTATGTTATTGTGTTTACATAAAGATCTGCCATGTGGATTATCATAGAGGCCAATATCCACCACACAATACCTTTATCGATGTTGCTGTCAGTTATTAATTAGGGCTCATTTGAATGGAGGTACAATACTTATCTGACATCCAGTTGAACATTTTAGTAGTTAATTATTACAGGTTAATGGAATTCCCACTGTACAAGTTCAACCTATCTGCCTAATGTTTGAAGTGTAATAAATGTCATGGGCATCAAATTAAAACAAGCCTTTCATTGCAGTTGAAAGCCTACATTAATAAAAGACAGAAAATGGCTTTTAGAAAAAGCCATTTATGACTTTAGTAATTACAGAAGTGCTTTTAACATGTTGGGTGCAGGGTTGGCGGGAGAAGCAGTTTCATAATTGCCCATTAAAATTGATGTTTTTTAAAAGGTGCATTTTCATCAAACAGACTAATTTGCTGAATAATTACTACTATTAATCTTTTTCAACTTCATGCTCAGATAAAAGTTTAAAAAGATATCAGTAAATGATGTAGTGGTGGAAACATTATGGTCATATCTATATCCACAGTGAATAAGTAAATATTTAAAAATTAAAACCAGCCTGATCTCTCTTTTGAAAACATGCTTAAACAGTGAACACCACAACCTATGCATCACCATAAATGAGAGCTGTAATGGCTCCGTACAGTCTTCATTACAGATTACATCATGACATGACAGAAAATAACCACTTTTCTTCACAATGGTCAATGACACCAATTTCCTCTGCTTCCTCTGCAATTTAACATTTAACAGGATATTGGTTGTCATGGAAAAGTTCTCAATTTAGTATAATATGGCCGTGCTAGAGAGTTAGTCATTTAGTGCACATTTCAAACCACAACAGTTGTGTGAAAATTAAGATTTAGTGCATCGAGATAAGCAGCTAGTGATGACAATTGTCCAGGTAAGTGCCATTAGGCCATTGCAAAAAAATTTTTTTTTTAAATAATTAATATTATATAAATATATATTTTTTTTTTTGCAATGGCCTAATGACACTTACCTGGACAATAATAATAATATATATTATATATATTTCTTTTCTTTTTTTTCTTTTTTTTTGCTTGTTTCATTGTGCCTACTAATTGGAGGAATGTTACTGTGCTTCGCTTGCTGCTATTTTAAATATTTTCAGTGGAGTGGAAACTTTGTCAGATGTGTAATTGGATGTTTTTTCACATTGTTTAATGTACATGCTAAATTGAATCCTTTTGTACTTTGTCACATTTTGTAATTGTAAATACATCAGAATTTGCAACTCAACCAATTAACTGCCTCAGAAAACGAATCCTAATGACACTGGTCATTCTGCATCTTGTGTCACCAACAAGTCAAAATTTCATCTTGACATACAACACATCCCAGATCAAGGTGAAATTGAACTGTGGATTTTGCCGTTATATAGTATGCGCCTGAACTGTTTGGCTGCAAATGCACCCCACCAGCTAGCGTAATTTCAATCAGGCTTAAAGAGAAATTCAATAAATTTATTTGACATGTGCCCAGCACTTAAAGGTTGTAGAAGGAATGAAATCATCAGTTTAAGGTTGTAGTTATGTCATGAGCTGTAAAGAAGCACTACAGTGCTGATGAACTCAGTGGAGGAATCCATAGGTTGATGAAGATGATTGCCTCACAGACAGAGGTCATTATAAATTCTGAGTGGTTTAAGATTTAATGAGAAGGAAGCAGGGCTGGGGGGGAGGGATATAAATATATAGTAAGAACATGACATGATCTACCTGACTGATCTCTCTCTCGGCTTTATTTGTCTATTTCTTATTGCCTTGGAAAACCACATATTTCCACCATTTCAACTTTTCCTTGATCCAATAAAAATGGCCCCAATTTTTTTTTTTTTTTGCGACAATCTGGGTACGATCTGCCATAATGTGCTCTTGTGGCTGTAATTTGGTTCAGTGTAACTGCTACAGTATCTCCCATCAATACAACATAGTTTACTGTTACCATGTTCATACATGTTCACAACTAAGTTTCTCTTAAAATAAAAAAAGCACATTCATTAAAGCACATCTTTAATCTCTATGAAGTTAATCCCTGGCAATTCATGACATAACAGAAAACATTTTTAACATGGAAAGACATTTCTTTTGTTTCATGTTTAAACCTAAGTTAGCAAAGCAGTTGCTTTTGAAAGATCTTGAAAAGTTATAACCAAAATACAGCACTTTTGTAAATAAAATAAATAGATAAAAGGTTTTCAAAAATGTCAAACACAACATTATTAAATTCACTGAAGTACAAGTGGAGCCGAGCAAGACTTCAAGTCATAGCAATAATGAAGTGAATGTGGAAGTTGGACACATAGTGCATATTTATTATGTTTGCCTTTTTCTTTTTATTGCCTGTGGAGTGTTGCTGTTGTTGTAGCCAAATATTTTTTTTCTTAATAACAATAATTCAGCTAGACAACTCACGTGGAACATTTTATTGATGTGACTACTGAAGTTTGATATTTATCATCTAGGCTTTGACCTTGTCACTGCCCTCAGCATTTATTTCAAGCAAAAACATGTTTTGTTTTATTTTGAAAACACTTTATTGCATTCTTTAGACCAAAAAAGTTTGGGATTTATTCCTTTTGTTGCCTTGTTGTTGAGGACAACACAAGTTTCTGAAGTCACTGGTCAAGGTTAGGTGCAGCCATCAATGGCTTTAAAGGTGAATGTTGTGGTTGGAGGGGAATCATAAACATTTCTGTGGTAAGAGGAATATTGATGTTAAAGTGATTACTTCATGCAAATGCAACACTCCTTTTCTGTGATTCCTTCAATTTCTCATCATAAATTAAACTGGAGTAAGTAGTTCAAAGAGTAGTTCAACATTTTGAGAGATATGCCTATTTCATGGTAAGATTAAAATCTTAGCTTCACATAAAGACAATACTAAAGACAAAACCACATTGCATCACCTTTGTTTGAATCAAACTTTGTTTTTTGTTTGAATTAAACAAATAAGAGACTTTGGAGACAATTCAAAGTCAATGCCACTATCTAAATTCCTGGTATTAAACCACAGTGACACAACCAGATTTATCCAATTCTCACAGTTTATGGCTTCACACGTCACACATGTAGTACAATCCGGTGATAAAGTAAAAACAGTAATAACAGCCCCCCCCCCATTCTCCCCCAAGGTGGTTAGACTCCTAAACTCACAGTAAACACAATCTGTCAACCCTTCATCCATCCACTGACTCACACATACAGCTGTTCTGAAATGCACTTAATGGACTCTTAATTCTAACAATGAATTTTTATTATGTGTTTATATGATCTATGATTTTTTTTTTTTTATAGGTGAAAGGCATTTATGAAAGTAGATAAAAATGACAAATAAAGGCAATTCGAAAGAATAATCAGATGGTTTTGTTGTTTACATTTAGCATTCAGTAAACATATTTTAATTTCATCTTTGTACAAGAGAACTTTTATATTTTTTCAGTTTTTACTATAGGATACTTTCAAACTTCTGCAATTAGAAAGAAGTCAGATATCTTTGGGTAATCCTGTTTTTTTCTTTTGTTGTTAAAATTAAATTAATTTAAATTTAACTTAGGTTTCTGTCATTCAAAAAAAAAATTATTTTAAACATTACAATACACTTTAACAGTATTACTGCATCTAAAAATACCAACGTACGTCATTGGAAAACTGTGCTGCTAAAGGTTAGTGTGCGTACTGTAGAAGTGAGAACGATAAAAAATTTAACACAAGCGGAAACCTCCGAAATCACACTTACGAAGTATGCAATTGGGTAGTGTGATTATGTAGTGTAGGGTGAAACAAAGTGTTTGCATGAAAGCATCAACTGAGTGAATTATGTCTTCTCACACATTCTTTAAATACAGAGTGTATTTATATTTTTCACTTAATTAGTTCTCTGTGATTGTAACCATGATGCCATCAACTTAACAAAAGCTGGATCGAGACAAGAGACCCAGTCTAGAATAAAAAAAAAATTTAAAAAAAGGAAATTCAGCAAATCGCTGTGAGCAGGTGAACTGGATGTAACTGAAAACCCTCATGATTGCAGAGATAAAAAGCAATTATCTGCTTTTTCTAACACCTTTGAAAACCAAAGCCAATAATGACAAACCGCTGAGGAAGGTAGTGATTCACACTGACCTTTGAACATGGTAGAGCTTCTCTGTTGGTAGCCTCCAGTGAAACCGTCAGGGAATACGTCACACATTGGGAACGTGAACCCTACGGCACGACAGGGAGTTCATGCTGGCGTAGGTTGAAAAATGTGTTTATATCTGTGCGTAGATGTCTCCTGGCATGCCTGTCTGTCTTTGCAAGCAAGTGTTAATGCACATAATCAAATAGTCTGTGTGTGTGTGTGTGTGTGTGTGTGTGTGTGTGTGTGTGTGTGTGTGTGTGTGTGTGTGTGTGTGTGTGTGTGTGCGCTCCATGTAGCACATGACTGAGTTACATTCAGTTTTAACCGTACTGTATATATATGCATTTGCATCATTGTGTACGTAAGCACACACAGTGCCAAGCCAAGTGTTTACTGGTTGAATTACTCCTCCTACATAGTCTAAAAACAGCAATGTTTATAATTACTTCTATTCCACAATTTCTTGCAAATCTCTTGTGGCTCATTCTTTAACGTGATTAACAAGATTTCCATCACTAAGGTCTCCGTCTCCTCTGTCTGCATGTTGTATTCTGTATAGTGAAACAAGAAAGCGGAATGCAAAAGAATTTGGCACATCCTGTGGGAAGATATACATATTAAAAACAGCTGCATAAATGGCTGTTCTTTTCTGTTTAGGGCTGATTAGATTTGGGTTAACTCAAACCCTCGCTGGATGGATGTGACTGTAAGCAAACTCGAAAATTGTAAAGTGCAATGGAAACAAGACATAAATGTTCATTAAAGATGCTGTAAAGAAAATTCCAAGATTTGCTTCTCAATACATTATAGACGTGTGAAATGAGTTGCTGAAAGCATGTGCAAAGTTTGAAAGCTTTGTCACACTGAAATATGGAGTTAGACTGTTAAACAGTTTCTCATCTGTCTTCAGCTCAGGTTTTTTTTTAGGCGTGGCTAAAAGGTAGCCTCAGTACGTCACCGAGCTAGTGCACAGACGGTTTATATAACCTTCTGCGTGGCTCCTCCTCTCACACGGTGAAACGCTATAAAAGCCTGGAGATCATTTGCATAGAGGTCATCCCACTCGATTTAAATTCTACTCCTGCTGGAGTCAGATATTATTGTACATCAGCTAGCTGCTACAGGAGGCTGCAGAGAGCAGGTGGGGGTGGAGGGACATCAGTGGAAGAGAAAGACTTTCGGCTTGACCTGAGCAGGTTCAAAGTTTGAAGTGATGTGATGTAATGAATTGACATGTGATGTAATGCAGCGTTGTGCATGTTACAGTCGTTACAGAACTAAATCAACTCCTCCGCTCTTATTATCTCCACTATTGTAATGCAGGTGCGTTAGAAGTAGTTGGAGAGCTCACTGTCTGCCGTCTCTGGTGTCCAGTTTGACTCCTGTGTTACAGCTCAGGGGGACAAGCTGGATTTATATGTATCTGTATGTTTCACTCATTGGACAAATAAATTCTAATTTTATTCTGTTTTCACAAAGCAGGCTGCTCCATCCACCAGAGAGACAGAGTATCAGTGTGACATCATGCATAAAGTCACCCGAGAGGTTGGATGTCAGACGGACCGCTTAGTGGGGAAAAGAACTGCAGCCACAGGACTGTCCTACAGAACACTGAACACCTTCCAGCGAGTGGGCGGAGCTTCAGCTCCTTCAGGACACGCCCCCCCCAGTCTCAGAGCAGAGAAGACTGCCGATTTTCTCACGATTTCAAAGCCTAATTTAACAAACTTGTCTGTGTTTTTTTTTCATTCACATTTGGATGGGTAGTTAACAACCCATACTTCTGTGGTGTGATGAACTTAAAACTCATTTTCATTTCTACTTTACAGCGTTGTTAAAGCTTGTGGTCCACCATTTACTGATGATCCACTAACTAATTGCATTCACTTTTGCAGATTTTCTGGATATGCATTTAAAAATTGCTCTATATTTGGATGGAGACCTTTTTGTTTACAAGGTGTGAGCACCAAGCATTTCTGTTTTACAGCTTTCCTCTCAGAAAAACTTTAGTTTCTCACAAAGTAACAACAGCAGTGCCAACTACACAAAGCCTTTATTGTTAAAAGCAATAAAACCAAATGGTTAAAACCCTTGCAGGGGTAATTGTGTAAACTAATGCTGTGAGTGTCAGAGACATAAAGGCTGGTGCTGGTTTGAAAGGAGGAACACAAACAAAATGAATGCTGGTTTATCCACAAACTAGCTGAGTGTACGAAGGAATCTTTGGGGGAGTGTTAAGGTCATTAGATGTGTCACTTCCTCTACTAAATGGATTCAGAGTGAATAAGAGCAATGATAAGGAGGCAATAATCATCTATGCTTCGCCACTTTAGAAGGTTCAATTTAATGGAGGAAGAACGTTTGACGCAATTCCTGTTGCAAACAAACCTCTTTTGTAATGCTACAATATTACTGTATGATTCACAGAAAATTGCACATTAGTTTTGGCATATAATTTTTTTTTGAAGGACTCTGAAATACTATGGCATTATTAAAAAAAAAAAATGCTTGGGGAAATATTGAAAGGTGAAATAGTGAAATTTATCCAAGTTCACATACAGCATTTAAGTAACTGCTGTTCATAAAAGAGAAAACAATTACAGTATATTCCACAGCTATCAGCTCCGCGTGGTGAAAATGGTTGTACTCAGTGCCATTAGAAAGCAGAAGAAATTGATCCACTTCATAATCGCTCAGCTGGACACTGTTTTCCTGAGATAGACTTCATTTTTTGTCCATAAAACCAATTCATATATAAAAAGGAACAAGAGTACCTGTCAAGCGCAACACAAAGGATTCAGATGTATTCTGAAGTGTACATACTGTAGAACAGCAATGTCTCTGAAATGATTCATGTTAAGTGCTGCAATGTGATTGCTGTATATTGTAAAACAGCTTTGACAACAGCACAAAAAGCACCTTATGTCTTGTGCCACAGTTGAAAGACAGCATATGCTCTGTATATTCAATGGAGGTAATT
Source organism: Embiotoca jacksoni (assembly GCF_022577435.1). NCBI lineage: Eukaryota > Metazoa > Chordata > Actinopteri > Embiotocidae > Embiotoca > Embiotoca jacksoni. The sequence goes on from NW_027185425.1 coordinate 5,001,374, forward strand.
ATAAGAACACACAGACAGGGGCCAATTACTGACCTGGGCTCAGTCTGTACATACTGTCAAGACTCCTCCTAAACTCAATGAACTAACGATTATTTGAGTGAGTTTATGTCAGAATCAATAATATGAACATTTGAAACCTGCTCCTCATACACGTGCCTGATGCCAAAATATCAACAATCAAACATTTATTCCCATTTCAAGCAGAGCGTGGCCAGCTGCGCCGAGATTAGCATTTCTGTGACTATACAAAACTACAACTTCTGACAACATGATTGTTATTTTCATTTTTGCATGGGACAACATTTTTGATAACCAGTTAAGATTTACTGAGAGTTACTATCATTATTATTGAGATCACACAGTTCTGAACATTTCTGACTTCTGTGTGAGTGGTTCTTTCAGATCGCACACAGGTGGCTAAAAGCAACACCTGAAGTGGATTTGTAGTTTTGTTGTCTTATTTGTACACTAAAAAAATTTAAAGGATTCTATAATTACATAATAGCCCTACACTGAGGAGCTCTGGCTGGCAGTTTTCAGCATGTCATCAAAAACAAGCAGCAGCACACAGGTCTGCAGTAGATAGACAATAGGCTTTGTGTAATCCTGCCTCTAGATTGTTCTCTCAGCCCTCTCAAAGTGCTGAAGCCACTGAAGGACAATATATTACTGCACACCCTTTTAAATGTTACAGCATGTATAGTGAACCTCTTCTGGTCATTAAGTACAAAACAACCACCATTTTCTTGTGCTCATTCATAATAAGAAACAACCCCAACATGCACTGAGACAATAACGTGGACAAATCCAGCACAGGATCAACATATTTCACATTGTCATTCAGGGAGGTTTAGTCTCAATCTTCCTGCCCTGAGTTAACATATGTGGAGAAATCAGGAAGAACATTGTGAAAACATATAAACTTCACATAGAAAGTTTCAAAGTCAAGTCAGAAGAACTCTAGTTTGTTGTGGATCAGTGAGTTGCTGCGTGCCCTTTATGAGCTAAAACTATATTTAAAAGATCTATTAGAAAGATCTTTCTTCTGCCTACAGAAAAGCAATAAAAAGGAGCATTTCGTCCTCCACAGTCTTTAAATAGAGTCTCTGTGAATCATGCTTCATTCAGTGAAGACGTTCTGGATCGTGTCACTGTTGTCTGTGACTGACATGATGACAGCAATAAACATGATGATGACAAAATTGGAAACGTGGGCAGTGATGGAATATTAATGAATTAAATGTCTTGGTTTTCTTCTAAGCTCATCACACTTGATGTGTCAAAATAAACTAAAAACAACAACAAAAAAGAAGAGGGGTGCCTTTAACTTTAAATGTGGATTATTTTATTTATTTATCTCTTAAAACCTTATTTAGATCTCACTGTGGATACTTTCTAACTTTTTTTGAATAATCTTTGATAGGTGTTGTACGATGTGTTACAAGAAGGTGATAAACCAGTGTATAATATAGTCTACACACAATCAGTGGGTCAATTTTAATGAAAGAGTTATTAATGGCGGGCATAATATAGTTTACAATACAGCAACAAATAGATATAAAAATCATGTCTAATGACCATATCACTGCTGGAATATTAAATAAAATATTGGTGAGATATAGTGTATTGTAGCCATCTGGCTGAGCTGAGCAGAGTACTGTTGCCATGGCGTCCACGATCAGTGAAATACACCAGTGGCCGGTGACGTGTAATCCATTTACCATGGAAGTAAAAACATCACATCCGTTTCTCTTGACATTGCGCACCTTCACTCTGACATGAAGGAAAACAACAAGACATTTTCTGGGCCAGAAACAAAAGAGCAACAAGGAAAATATGTTGCCAAAGCCATCATCTTGACTTTTTGTTATTTGTGCTGTAATAAAAGCATTACACACCAACAGAACTTTTGCGTCAGTGACTTCTCTTTTTGTCGTCAACTGAAATCCCAACTGCTCCTCCGTGCTTCATCAACCTTAATGGCACTCACTTTAGCTCACGGTCCCAAGAGACACCAATGATGACGCTCCCCTGATGTTCACAAAAAGACGTCACGAACAGTTATACTCAGACTCCACGTTAAAATGAAATTGCCAAATCCATGACAAACTCAAAAGTAATAACTTATTTGATTGAGGATTTTATTTCAACCTCTAAATCTCACCTCCTACTTCATAATGCGTGCTCCCTGCAGCGCAGCATAACTGTAATGAGCCACAGTGCGAATATTTATTTTGGGGTCCACCTGCTGAAAATGGCGTGCGCTCATGTGCACACGCACAAACGGACTCACACACAACTTCAGACAGCTGCAATGCAGACAACTCCAATGTCACCACGGAGAGGCTCATCATGCAACACCCATCCTGTGAACCACTATTCTAACAGCCTGGCCTGCACTCCAATCAACACATCCTCATTTCTCCAACTCTCAAACATTCCAAACAGCTTTGGCATAACTTTACTGACCGTTTCCTTCCAGTCCTTCCTAAAAGTTTCAGAAAAGTTTAACTTTGAAGTTTAAAGTTGAAGAACAAATGGACATGACGATATCAACATGTTATTAAAAATGACAGGCAGTGAGGTCAGTGGACAAGCTAGCCTGCCTTTGCCGGGCGGTGTGCAAGACGGCTCACCGCAAAATTCTTACATTGGCCCCCGACAGCCTCTTAGCCCCAATGTACTGCATCACTTTCACTGTAAATATTTACACCATTGCATGCTCCATGTTATCAGCATACTTCAATTTCTGCAACTGTAATGAAGTAACAGAGTAACTGTATTTGGACAATCACTGCAACTAAATGCAAATTAATTCAGGAGAAAGAATATCAGCACTAATGACAGTAATATTTGTAAGAATGTTTAAATGTCATGCTGCTGTGATTGTGGTTCGCATTAAATTAACGCAAATGAAGACGAAACAGGTCACAGCGTCTAACTGAGTAAAGAGCAACATGAAAAATTACCCTCTTATCAGATAACAATTGTATTTTGGAAAAATACAAGTTTACGTAGTCATTATTGCAGTGTGCATGTTGGAAGCCCTGCAAGTATGATTACTCCAACATTCTCAGTTGACCTGAGAGTGTTGGAGTAATGGAGTCATAAACCACATTATATACCAGTATTTAAAAAATAATTATAATAAGCAAATGAGGAAAGTGACCTCTGAAACAGCACCCACAATTTTAAGAAGCTAAAACGCTTCCTTAAAACAGAAAAAATAATTAGTGGGGCAGCCCTAATTAGCCAGGGAAATAGAGTTTCAGCTGACCCGCTGAACCCCTTGACTCTAATTACAGGTTTGCGCGCACAGGAACAGCAAAGTGTCCTCTCTAGAGCAGCACAAGAGTCCCTCCAACTCCATCTCGTATTGTTGAAGCTGTGATATTACAAGCAACCAGGAGGGAAACCCTGTCAGTAATTTGTATTTATGAGTTAAAGATACCAGGAAATTCCTGACACCTCTTGAAAGAATAAAGACACATCAACAAACTGTTGCCAGAATGACTTAAGGTGCACCACAGCTGACAGTTACATCAATAAATGAACACTAATAAAGTCAATTCAACTCATTTTAAAGCAACTATAGCTAGTCTGCTTGTATCTGGTTAAAGTATAAAACATGTAACACAATCAAAGTAGATAATTTTAACTATTATGTGTGACTACAAGATTAGTACTAAAGCCTACCACCTTGATATAATTTGTTAACACAAAATCAACAAAAGGAGTATTTTCCTGTACTTCTCAATCTGCCCAAATTGTGAAAACAGCCTGCTAAAATGTGGTGTAATGGCAAGTTTAAACTGGCAAGTAAGGTAAGTTAAAGTAAAGCTGTAACAGCACAACTCCCCAAGTGTATTGAACTGAGCAATAGACTGCACACCAACATGGCTTTTTTCACATAATCTATTTAGATCTACTAGGGAAGGCAGATGCAAATCTGTTTTGGCACAATACATTAAAAGGAAAATTGGCCATTGCCCCTTACATCTGAAATGAATACATTAATACTGTATTTCCTTCTGCAGAAGTCAGTTGGAGGAATTGCCAAACTTAATGAGCTGGTGGTACAAAACCAACAAGATGACAAGAGAGATGTCAGCCGAAACACAGTCTGTACGTGCTCTCACGGCCTTCAAAGAAGATTCAATCAGACAAAATATAGACGAATGGGACATACAATAACCGGATGAACATGAGGTGACCTTTGACCACCAAAATCCATTCAGTTCATCACTGAGTCCAAGTAAACGTTTGTACCAAATTTTGAAGGAATTTTATTGAGGCGTTCCCGAGATGTCACGTTCACGAGTTCTGAACTATATTATAATATATTGTAGTATAAATTCCACTATTCATCCATTTATTGTCCATTAAATGTGAAGGAACAGAATGACGTACAAATGACACTTAGGACAAACTGAATAATTTGTAAAGCATGCGAGCTGAGAGGTTCTTTTATCTTCCAATAAATTCTTCGGTTGAGGCTTTTTTAAGTGACCAGACATGATGAAGGAAAAAGGCCTTTCAGATGAAGTAGGACATAAAGACATGAGGCAGTTTATTTTCATTGTAAAAAATACAACGAAATTAAGTTGGTAACTCACCAGTTCAGCAGCAATGAACAAGGGAAAAGATATTAAAGAAAAAGTAGCCCTCGTCTCTGCTTCAAGTTGAGCAAATTTAGACCCTTTTCAAACTATATGGAAATCAAGTGTGCTCTTTTATCTGACGTACACATGAATTGGTTGACTGGATATTTGGTGCACATGAAATTAACCGCATGCTCTTATTTATTCTCCCGTCATAGATTTGTTTGGTAGCCGGGGGGGAAATCATCAACAGCAGTAAATAAAGAGCTGCAGTTTGTGTCTTTTTACTGACAATGTGGTTTGATTTCAGGATCACCTAGTTTTGCCAAAAAGTTTACCAACAAGTGAGTTTAGTAGCTGTTTTGGCAAACACGTGGAAAGCAGCAGAACAATACAGTTTCTATGGGCTACTTTTATTCAGCTGTATACTGTAATCTTAGAGTGCATTGTAACCTTCATGAACTTAAGCTGGTCGTCATCGATCTTCTATGTGGAGGAGGAAACTGTTACCTTATACAGGCATCTTTTAAATCTAGAGGGCATGAGCCTTCATTAGGAAGATGTTAAGTGCTGTTTCTATTTAGGTTTTGCTGTATTTGTGTTTGAGATGGATGAAGATTAAAAAAGATAAAGGAAACAGGAAAAAAATTTAAGTAAAAGTAAATGCACATTATTTCTGTCACCTATTCAAACAACTGACTTCAGCTGTTTCTTTTGACTCACCATGAATAGTCATATCTACACTGAACACTGTAAACATCTTTATAATGTGGAAACATGATCATTTGCTATTCATTGAAGGAGCAATTATGGAGATATTTGCTGCCTCAAAGCACAAAATGATACTATTATCCGTTATTGACATACAGGATAAGGAATGAATACGAGCGGCTGCATTCAGTTTCACTCTGCAATGTTTGCTGATGTTTGAAGTTATTATCCTCAGTAAAGGAACCATTTGTGTATCGAGATGACTTTTGCATTGAAGTCATCATTTTGTGAGCATTTGTAGATCGTTTGGCCTCATACACTCTAAACTTGTTAGATGGCTCGTTTAATGGATAAATTGATACCCATTATAAGGAAGTATTGGTCAAGTTTATCTTAAGGACACAAATACTTTCCAGAGAATTGAACTAAAGGTTTATTTTTGGACCTGAATGTGTGTGCATGGGAAAAATACAATAAAAGAAGCTTTCATCTAATTCATGTCAAAGCCATCAGTGAGTGTAATTTTCAGACACATAGCTAATCTCAAAAAGGCAGGAAATTTAGCCGAATTATACAAATTAAACTCTTACAACCTGATCAGTGCAACAACTTCAATATTTGCTCTATACATATCAACGATCACAAATTTACTTTCTGTTTTTCCTCACGTTGTCTGCAACACCATCCACCCACTACTGTCACCTTCCTTGTACACTGTCCACAAATCAGACATCACATTTTTCTATCCTAGGCTGTATCAGTGAGGAAGAGGAGGAGGAATGTTATGGTCTCGTGGCTAGCTTCAACGTGTGCTGTAAAACATCACGTGCAGTTTACCAGCAGTAAGACCAAGGGAGCTGGATGTGGATTCCAAAACGAAGCGAGACACCGATGACACTAGCAAACATTTAGAGGAGGCAGAGATGATGCAAGAGCTGCCAGCGCTGGCTGCACCTGAGGACCCGCAGACGTAAGCAGCCGACTGTACACGAGGAATCATACAAGTGACTGCAGGATCAACTTTTTTCTTTTAAATTTTCCTTCAAGGTCTTGCCAAACACAACAACGTCAAGATGTTGTGCTTGACGTGTTGTCTGTTGCATTTTGCATTCGCAGAGGTGTGCTGAGAGAGAGAGAGAGAGAGCGAGAGAGAGAGAGAGAGAGAGAGAGAGAGAGAGAGAGAGAGAGAGAGAGACAGAGAGAGGCAGACAGGATGGGGAGGCTGCTCTGTGACCGCTCAACATCTGTGCACAGCCAAAGCACAGAGGGGAGGATGAGAGCGAAAGTAAACTCCATCTGAAAAAAAAAAAAAAAAAAAACACCTCCTGCCTGCTGTGGTAACCTGATGCAGCTATGAGTCATCATTGAATCAGCTTCATTGGCCTCAGGGTGCAATATGGAGCACTTCAAGTATTCATCTGAGTTGTCAAATAGTAAAACACTTCCTGTGCAGATGGCATTACAGCTCAGAGAAGGTGTAGAACATCTGCAGTGTCAACGAGCACGGATGACGATGGAGAAATCTGAAACATGTTGTACTTTATATACTTTATATCTTTTTATGCATCTGCTCAAGTATTAAACGTCTGCACATTTTTTCTACAGCTGCATAATTACATGTTAATAGACCACATTTAATTAATTTACTTAATCTACATTATCATTAAATACAAAAAAAATGTCATATTGAATATAGATCATAGTGTGTCTCTCTTACTGATTATACTGATGCTGCAGTTCACATCACTTTTATTTCTTCACTGAAGGTATCAGCCGCTCCTCCTTTCACTTATTAGCTTTCTATCCGATCTCCCAGCAAAACTGTCTTAATGAGAAGTAATGTTACCTGACGTCAAGCCTCAACCCCCCCCCCCCCCCCCCCCCCTTCACTCTCATATAACAGCTGTTTAACCACAGGAATGCTGCATAAAGGTTTACAACTGTGGTCATTTAATAGATTATTGTTCTGTTTTGTCTCCGAAATGCAAATCCATATCAAATCAACTTGACTTCTTAACTAACTTCACTTCACACAATATAACAAAGAATATGTGTGCCTGTGTCTGCAGATGTCTATTCAGAAAAAAAAATTATAAAAAAAAAAAAAAAGAAAAATGAAAAAGGGAGGGAGGGAGGGAGGGAAGGAGGCTTGCACCACAAGAGGAAAAGCATAAGGTGAGAACAACCGGAAGTGCTGCTACTCCCAGTTCAGCCTGAGAGGGGCAGAAGAGAGCTGGAGATGCCCTCCTCCTCTGACCCAGCAGTGTGCACGTTGCCTGAGGAAAGTACAGGCTGTAAGGTTATGACAGGACACCTCAGCTGTTTAGTCATAGAGTTTCAATTTAGGCTTTGATTCCGGTAGTTTCCTCAGGTTTCTCAAGTCATATAACAATGGTGACTGTCAGCCTGTAACTAAGCAGACACATAATGCTGAATGGATTTAAGTCTGTAAAGTAAAACTTTCATACATTTTATAAAGTATTTTGTCTACACCCTGCATATGTTGGCCCACTGTATATACATTAATGCTAAGACACATCTGCAATGCACGTACTATATGAACACCACATAGTGCAGTGTGAAAAACTTTTATCCCATGACGCATATCTCTCCATATTGAGAATGACATCAAACATTTCCAACAATATGAACTCCAGTCTGATGAGTCATCAACATCAAGACATCAAGGTCTTCTCAATAATCAGGACAGAAACAAGTGAAAACCAGATTAAAGTTACCTGTCAGCCTTTCACAATACTCTCAGCAGCCTCATGTGCAATACTATGCTTGCGTTGTTTATCAGATTTATCTATTATAATCATTTATGCATAAAACAAAATTTATCCATCTGAATTGATGTTACGTTTTTCTCACAGATAACACCAACATTTTTCCACAGTTCTTTGTCAGTTTGTGTAAAATCTGATTTACTTAATTATATTGTTTAAATAACACTAGTTTCTTTCCCTGCATATAAACAAAGCTGGTTTTAAAATAAGAGGGAGGAAACCGTGAGGGGGAGTGAGTGTGTGATGGCAGTGAGAGCGAGGCGGCATCGTCTTTGTGTGTGGGAGGGTGACAGTTTTCTCTGGTTGGTTTCAGCAGGTTGGACTCATTTTCAGCCGAGCAGTCAGCCTCGTGCTTCAGACCTGCCCGTCCCACAACCTAAACCCGTGGATGAGGTGGGAGTGGACTGTGTGTCAGCGGACTGTGTGTCAGCCATTACTCATACTACAACTTGTAGTGGTGGATCAATAATCAAAGAAAATAAATACAAGACTTCTGGTCGTCTTTTGGCCTATTCTGCAAACCCTGATCAGTGTTTTTTAGCCCCGAATTGAATCTCCTTTAGAAGCGGTGATATCAAGGCGGGCCGGTGGCGGCGGTAATGTTTATATTAAAAGTAGATGTGTAGGAATTAAACTGTCTGCAGTCTGAGCAGATTGCTAGGTACTAATTATTATTAATCAGTGCTACTCAGTACAAGATCACAGAAACACTATTCTGCTGCGGATAAAGTGGCATTAGAGCCTCACAAAAAGAGGAAAATTAAGGAGCAGAGGAACACTTTGCTGAGCAATGTGTGTTGCAGCCTGAAAGGGGATAGTTTGTTTTTCAGTCATATTACAACTTCCAAACTAGCTGAAGTCATCAAATGTACAATATTGTATGTGAGAAAAGGGAACTGTTACTTCCAAGCAGTCTACATGTTTTAAAATTCTCCCACAAGCACGTTAAAACAGTCAAATATGTGTGGGTAAGCCAACTAATCCTTCAGCTAAGCCTTAACACTCCAATTTTGCTTGAAAGCCTACAGCACATCAATAAAGGGCCACTGTCATATTGCATTTATATAGCAGGAAAGTGTATGCTTCACTGCCAGCAAAGAAATTAACACATTCCAAGTTTGAAGTAGGTTTTACAAACGTTTGTCTTGACCACTCTGGAACAGATATGTTGAATGGATGCAAAAGGCGTGTAGAATAAAGCAGCGTGTCTACAAACAACTTGGATTTGGTTCTGTGATTTTCTCTCCTTGCATCTTTTCAGAAATTGCATAGTGCTGAGTGTTTTGACTGGGCAAACTGAGGCAGCTTTGGGGATTAAGGAACAATGCGGTAGGATTCCTGCCCTGTGATTCTGTATAGGCTACTGTATATCTTTAAATATACTGTGTCAGGACATGAGGTACATCATAAGGTGTCAGGAGTGTGCCAAGAGGCATGCTCATGAGACCGATGGCTTTCAACTCCTCCAGGACATGTTTGCTGTGGGTTACACCATCCATGCCAGATGCTAAGCAGAATGGGTGATGGACGGAGATAAAAAAAAAATAATTAAATTAAAAAAAGAGGTGACACTGGCACACTGACTCTAAACCCAAATCTAAATTTGAAACAATGACATTTCGGGTTCACGTGGGTGTCAGATTTAAATAAAATAGGTAAATGTGGGTCTGTCAGTGTGTTCACAAACTAATCCGTCACATGTCAATTAATTCAAAGACTTATTTTCATGGTAGCCGTGTTGTTCCTTGCAGCTTGAGCAACTTTGTCAAATTAAGGGACACCCTTGTATTGAGGAACCCACAGAAAATGATCACCTGACTCTGCAGTTCCCCTCAGTTATTGAGCAGCTTTGTATTTTATAGTTCATTGTTATGGTTTTATGGCCCATTATTTTACTTTTCAGTCTCACTGCTCTCCTCAACCTGGCTTGTACCTGCAGCAGGAAGCTGTTTAATGACACCGCTCATAAATTTCACCTCCTGTGCCACCTGCCAGAGCACTAAACGTCTGACTGACAAAGTTAGAAACTATAGCTGATGAGCATAGTGGAGCATTTAGCTGCCATAGAGCCAAAACAGAGCTAAAGGGAAAATAAATACTGGACTTAGATTCATGAGGTAGCCAGAAACATGACTCCTAATGGATGCTAATGTTTGCCTGCTTCTTCTGCACGTGGAGATGGGCAATTCTTTGCTGATATTTTTGCAAATTTATCAGGGAATTCAATATATGTCAGTGTTGCAAAAAGTATTTTCAAAGTATGTACTGTCTATCACTTTAAACTGCAGCCAGTATCTATAATGCTCAATTTAAACCCAATTATTTCTTCTTTACTGTGATGTTTGAATAACAACCATCATAAGAGCAAAACAAAAACAAAGCACCTAAATAGAAACATGTTAGCACTTACATATTACATAAAGAATTGGACAAATAAATAATTTGACTTCACAACATGTTTATTTACTGCAACTATAGACTGCTGCAAACTCCCGGTCTCCTTGTTTTTCTAGATTTGTGTTGAAATGGCCAGTTGAGCAAAAAATAGATCTCAAATTATGGGCACCACTTTGTATTTCAATTTTCAGAGCACCATCAATTATGTTACATTTATCTTGGCTGAGACGGTTTGTTGCCAAATGAAAACAAATATAGGTGTCAATCAGGCTAGGGCTTCTTTAAGTGGCTCAATCAATCTGTTTTGCACAGTAAAATTGTGGTGTTGTATACAAGCTATTTTCTTCAAATAAGAGGTCCCCTTTGAAGAAAGATAATTAAATCACATAAATTTGAAAACCCTCTCCCAAAACCTGGTCTGGTAAATGAATTCTATTTTTTGCTCTGTTGTAGCTATGACATGATGGATCTAGCTTGATGACTGTCCTCATCAAGCTAGATCCATCTATCTCATCCAAGAATAGACTTTTAATGATAGACAGTTTATTCTCAGAGCAAAAAGATTTTCCTGTACAAGCACGTTATGGTTTCCATGAAAAGCCGTAAAAGGCTAAGACACATCTTTTTCTTTTTTTTTTCTCTCCAAGGGATGTGATCAGAGCCTCTGAATTTGGACTCAATCCAGGTGTTGTTACATACATTTTTCTACGATAATTTGAGTATTAGTTCGGGACCAAAGTGCAATTTGCTGGAGGATATATAGAGAAGAAGCAGCTGATACTACGAGTCACTGAAAAGTTTGCTGCTTAATAATTGATAAAGTAAAGAGGTTTTGAGGAAACGGCCCAATATTCAACTAAGTGCAGCCTTCCTTTTTTGAAAGGAAGCGGAGTTCTTAAGTAATGACAACACAGAAAATAACCTCTTCTATGAGAGAGAGCGTGCATGAAAGGCAGATGGAGACATGGAGGACTAGTGTGGGATTCTGTGGGGTATCATGTAATTTTCTCTACAGTGCATGCTTTTATTTAAATTTCCATAAGTGTTTCTTGAATCTCTGCAGTCTCCATCTTCAAAGCAGCATACCTAATCAGTCGGGCTCATAAACCTTCAGGCAGTGTAATTGTAAGAAACTCAGCAGAAAAGTTACAGGGAAAATGTTTCAACATGCATTTGTTTGGTACACTGCTGTCTAAGATTATAGCTCGCTGCAGCTGCTCTTCCATCTTCAAACTTCAGAAAAATGTATGTGTTACATAATGCAGGTGCATTATCCATCACCTTCAACCTCCAGAATAATTTGCTGTTGTTTGTAATCGCATAGACTTCATGATACTTCTTCAACAAGGACGTTTGGTTCCGATAACTATTCTGATATTACAGGAGTCAGACATTTACAGCGACTCCAACAGAACGTATAACCCTTTCACATGAATACATCCTGCAGACTACACATTGTATGTTGGAAGTCAATGCACCAGAGATATACAAAAGGCTTGACAGTACAGGTCAATACTTCTGCCCAGTTGGTATTGGATTTGCAGTCAGGTATTGAACTCTAACATTTTCTTTGCACTCTTTCAAAACTACCAGGAGATTTAGGACTCCAGAAAGGAAAGGACTGCAGCTTTGATTCAGTTTACTTTTCTCACCAAATGTTTGATTTAATAATAATTAGTATTTCTGTTATTGTACATACAACAGTGGGGTGTTGTCAGACCACAAACACTGAGGAAGTAAAGCCGATGTCAACAAAACTGATCATTTAATTAACTTGTAGTAATTAACTGCATAATGAAGGACTTCACATATTCCATAGACAAAGGAGAGACAGCAGTGCACATTTATTTGCATGAACAGTCAGCAGTAGCACACTGTAGCTGCATATTTTAATGTATGTAGTTGACAGGTGCCGCTGCCTTCAGCTAGAACTTTCCTTGAAGTCCTCTTATGTCACTTTTATTTCCTGTGAGAGCTGATTAAACTGTCGGAAGTGGAAAATCCATTGCTAACACAAGTCCTTGAGAATTCCCCACCTGCCTACAGAAAGATTCCCTGTCCCCATGGAAACCTAATCGACTGCGAGAAAGAGAGAGTGACAGAAACGGCAGGGTGCGAGGCAGGGAGAAAGATAGGGAAAGAAAAGGAAAGGGAGGCAGGCGAAGGTGTTTCTGGTGTGCCAGAAGAACAAAATCTTGGTTCTGACCTGTCATGCTGTTACTTCATGCTGTTACTTTGAGACGATCAGAGCATTCAGTGAAAAAACTGATGAAGGTCTCCTGCAACGAAACAAAACCCCCCATCTCCAACTTTTGATGGTAAGTTAATGTATTGTCGCCACATAAAGGTGTTATAGCAAACATGTGACTAAACAGTTGACTTTAAACCCACAGTAGACGTTAAGCAACCTTGACATTTACATTCACAGTTCCTTACGTCAAAAATGTAAACTCCTTTTGTTTTGATCTCAACTATAAACTACTTAGGGAAATACCTTCAGCTAAACAGTCCATATGTTACCTACATAGCTGCTAACATTCTGGAGTGTGGTGCTGGACAGGTGATATACAGAGGGTTTATTAAAGCTGCTGTAAACAGCAGCCTGCCTGCAGAGTGATACACAACAATCATGCTATGGGACAGAAAGTGAAAACAACAAGCTGATGGACACTAAAATGGCCCATAGAGCTGAGGAAAAACTGAGTGACTTCTTCAACATACATACTATACAGGCGTTTGTTCATATTTTCATTGAAAAGTACTGATAAGTGCAGCTTTAAATTTCTGTGCAAGTCTTCATCGACAGACTAGAGATACTGTTGCATGTGACCTGATGCATATTTTTGTTTGTTTGTACACAACTAGGCAGACCAGAGTGTTATCTGTACACAGTGATACTATCATCCATATTCTATTAAGCCACATAATGTAAAATATGGCAACATCAAAACCATCTATGAGTCTTCTCATACTCTCTAGTGGGTTTTGAGACTTGAACTTTCATGCCTGCAAAACATCACAATCCCCTTCCAGCTCTTCTTTATTCAACTGATGCCCGTGCATAATGCATCTGACACAGAGAATAGCCTCTCTGCCAGTGTGGCGCTTCTCTTGTCCTTGATGAGCTCTTTGTTTTGATCCCTTGACACCAAACTCTCATCAACTCTCCCTACCTGGTGTCCTCTCTCTGCATGCCTCTCTCTTCCCCTCTGCAGCAGCTCTCCATTTCCCTTATCACCTCTTTTCTATCAGTCTTATACAAACTCAACATATTGCTTGCCTCTGCCTCGCCCACCACTTCCGCTCGCTCCCGCTTGCCCTCCCTCCTCCCCTCCCTCCCTGTATCTGTCTCCTTTTCCTTTGGCTGTTGTCTCAGAGCCAGGTTCACGTCAGCATAATGTGAGACTGCTTTTCTTCGGCCAACAGCTGAAAGCTGTTACTTTCTGCCTGCCTGTTTCTCTCTTATAATGGCTTGTCTCTCACTTCTCTCTTTCCGTGGCTTTCCTCTGCACTATTAGATAGTCACTCACTTAAAATCTGTAAGCTTGTTGCCTGAAAAAAACTCTGCCCTCAAGCTGTATTCAGGTCATAAACATTGATTGCATTCAGCCAAACGCAGATAGAAAACCAGCCGATTATCAAATTTAATGCTGCAAATGTGTCCTAAATTTTGAAAATGTATTTGTAAATGGAACTGATGCTTAATTAAATTGTAATGGGGTATCTTTTTATGTCATGAGTGAACTCTCGTTACCCTCTGCAAGCTGATGATGCAGATGTTGGAATACTGCAAAGTCTCAGCACCATCTTTGCAGTCCAAATATGACAAAACAGGAAGCTCTAGCAGAAGTAGGGAAGGACTTGCAGGCAACTGACACGTTTGAAGTGGGTCATGTGATAGAGTAGAAAGAGCGAGATTAAAGTAACACAAGTAAGTTACTCATTTAACGTAACATTACTTCACTAAAATTATTTATTTCAACTCAAACCATAATGTTTATCTAACCCTAACCAATTAGTTTTGGTGCTTAAACGTTTTAATGAACCGTTCGTGAATCGGTTGTGTAAGTGCTTGCATATACTGAGAGTGTTTAATCTGAAAAACAGGAACTGTGTTGTGTAAATCACCTTTGAGTTTGTGCATCATTAAAAAACAAGTAATGAAGACGACAGGAACTCAAGAAGACGATCTGTCTTCTAGCAGTGATACATGTTATTGTTTTGGTACAAGCAGCAGAATCGAGTCTGGGAAATCGATGTTTCGCAAGAAGTTCCCGTGTCAATGTTTTGTTAAAGTTAAACCCTCTCACCTGTAGCTACATGAGGTAATTTGTTTGTTTTCTGAGCCAGCCGCTGGTGGCCGTCTGTTTGGTCAATACCAGCATAAGCACAGAAGAATGCTTGTATACTCATTAGATCACAAAGACTGGCAGTGGTTATTAGCCTTTACTGAGTGGGGGTTGTGTGCTTGCAAAGCTTTCCTATAATTGCTTCAAAAAAAAAGGGGGTTAGAGGGTTCAATACCTATACAATACAAGCTTGAAACAAATACTACCTTTGTTAAAGTATGACAGATTTTTTTGTTGTGACAGTGTCACAGTCTGATATGTTGCATAATACCCTCTGCCTTCTCATCCCCATTTCCGCTAATTGTATGCGGCGGCACACTTAGTGTTTACAGTGGAGGATTATTGGGTACACATTTCAAAAGGGTGGAGTGCAGTGTCTGCAAAATAACAAAGCCGAGGCCAGTCAACACTATTTGGTAACTGTCTCAATAAAAAAAAAAAAAAAAAAAAAAAAAAAAAAGTACATTATTGTCCCTGTAGCTGTATACATCATGATCATCATGTGGCTGTTCTCCTCACCATTATATGAAAACTAAAATAAGACACAAAACCACACCAGGACACAAATGGATCATGAAAGTCCCTCCAGTTGCTTTTCATTCAAATGCATCTACCTACAGGGTCACTCCCCTGTAGCTCTGCTCTGCACTATTTCCAGAAGTGACGTATTTTAATGTCCTAATGGATTTCAACAAGATGTGTATTTACACGATTGTACTTTCCTAAACCACTTTTCCCGGCTGACAAATGGGGGGAAGGCAGACAAGAAGAGCTCACACGAGCTGAATGGATATAATGGAGCTTCTTGTGGGCTTGTTTTAGTTATGAATAGCTACAGTACAGTATGAACAGGAGGAAATGTAGGAGAAGAGTGTGAATGAATGACACCATATTCCTTCATTTATTTATAGTTTTAAGCTATGGGTGTTGGATGGAGTATAAATATCTGTTTTGTGAAAGCATCTAAAGACGAGTCAGTTCTGAATGCCACCTTACGATTATTGTGTACTAAACGTGTCTGCTGTTCCCCACTTTCTCTTGGAGAACAAAACCCACGTTATTTTTACTGTGCGTGTTCACGAGTGGAAAACTGAGCACAGCTAACATCACTAACATTTACACCTGCTTTTCTGTCCAACTATCCACACACGCAATAATTGCACTGATTAAATATAATGTGCTTATTTAGTATTTTTTGTGAAGCAGAAACATGTTCTGTGCCTTGCGGTTCCAAAGTATGATATACAGTGGCTCCAATTACACGGAGTCCAATTTTCAGATGAAAAATGGTTCAAAAACTGTAAATTTCAATTGGTTGCTGAGTAGTTTAAAACATTTTCTAAACTGATCAAGAGAACATTTTTACAATGTAAACGGTAAACCTGATTGCATCCTGGTTGCATTCTTCCGACACGACTTCAGTCTTGACGTAAATCTCTCCACCTCCAAAAAATGGCGACTTACAAGCTGAAGTGGACCACAGCTTAGTTTGTTTTTGACACAAATTCTTGAAGAACTGAACATTATTGGATGCCTAATGTGTGTTGTCAAGCTATTGCTTGATTAAGAGCAATACACCAATAGCAAATAGTGACCATATATCCATCTTATTTTTTTCTCCCATTTTTCTGCCACAAAGACCCGCCTCACTTGGTCTCTGATTGGCACTCATTGCCATTTTTGTTGGGTTTGTTAGGTGTTTTTGTCATTTTAGAGCCAATCAGAGGCAGATTAGAGGTGAATCTGTACAGATTGTGGTTGGGAATTTTTTTTTTTTCAAACATGTCATGTAAAAATAACTTTTGTGCCTGTAACACATCTGTTCCACTTAAATGAGGCAGTGTGTGTAAACACTGGACCGTATTAGATCACATCCCGTGACAACATGAAATCTTCAATCAGAATTGAAAAAAAAACTGTGCACGTAACTGCTGCAAGTGTAATCACATTAATGACATGAGTAATGTATAGTGTAGAATAGTATACTGTATAAAGAACAAGTGTGAAATCATGCATCATTGTGGTACAAATGAGCTGATCTGCTGGTGCGGCTGACATACTCATGAAGCAGCATCACACTGAGAAAGTTCCCCTGCTGTTAGGCACTCCAAGAGATGGGTGGGCGTGCTTCCAGAGAAGATTTCCTCATGCCAGAGGCGAGGGTAGCAGCATCAGCATCGGTACCCACACGTCTGCAACCTGCAGCCAGATTGTTGTTACATGCAGTTATAAACATGCAGATACAAAAATTTCAAATAGCCTTTCATACCCCGTTATTGAGGTAAACTAGGTGTGGTCGGACACCTAACTTATTCATAATACCGATACTTGTTTTAAGCATCAGTTAAAGTATCAGTGGATGTCAATCACCTCCATCTAACTCGCAAACCTATTGACAAATATTGCTCTGTTGTCATTCTCTGACAAGATTATGAAATTAGATCACGCTTTGGGCCTTTAAATGCTTGCCTGTTTGCTTGCACACTTAGCATCTCTGCTGCTATTGCGTACATGCATGTATGGGTGAAACACCAATTACCTGTTTAGTTCAGAGAGGGAAACATTTTGGTAGTTTATAACAGTTTATAATCATATAATATATCATTTTTATCACAATATAATTTAGTTATAAGCACTATTACTGTGTTGTTAATATTCATAACTCACACATAAGTGCAGGCTGGTGTCTTATAAATGACAAAATAGTACAACATAAAACACTATGTGGAGAACTTGCCATTATTGACAATTATCGTAATTTATCTGCTCTATAAATAGGCACTTAAAACATCTTTATATGTACATCATATGCTCATAATGAAAACACATTTTTATATAGTGCTTAGAAATGCTAACTTGTTGGGGGCAATTAAAGTAAAGCCTTACCCATACAGGTAAACTAATCAAAAGAGTTTAATGCTTTAACATATGTGGGATTACATAGTTAACGGAGAGTCATAAAAATAAATGCCTATTATGTCCTCCTAACAGTCACAGGCTGGGCACTGTTATGATGTACAGTAGTGATGAAATATCATAGGAAAGGCAAAAAAGCTCTGCAGTAAATAAAAAAATTTAAGATTTTATCTGATCCTCTGTGGTTTACTTGCTGGGCCGATTAGCACTGCAGCACAGGTTACCATGGTGACCTACAATGTTCACCGTGAACCACCTATATGATTCCACAAAATCAGAGTTAAACCCAAAGATAGCTGGATAATCCATTGCTTTGAGGTACAGGCCCCTGCAGATAAGCGCAACCAACATCACAGATGGAACAACAGAAGAATAAAAAAAAACATATTCACAAAATAGAGAGGACCACTTTGAACAGCTCATAACACAGTAAAACAACAAAACACAACTATAAGTGATTTTTTTTTTTTTTACACTGAAACATGTACAAACAGATTTTCCTGATATTACTTACACTGACTACCTGATGAGCTAGAGATATTTCATACATACATATAAATAGCATTTATACCAAAGTTATTTGTACTTGACACCCTCTCCATGTAATCACAAAACCTGTTCCCGTTTTTCCTTTAGATGAAAATAAACCCTGCTAAAACTGGAAGAGTTATAACTGCACTGTGAAGCCATTACGAAGGCCTGGAACACAATTTTACTCCCACAACTATTACACCCCTCTTGTTTTTTACACCATTGACTATAATTACTCTTGGTTCTAATCGTAAGCCATAACGTTAAAATAACTTGTCAAACTAAGAATAAAAAAGTGATTCTAGCTTTTCCATTTCCAAACATAATACACTTTCCATTCATTTACAGAATGTGGTGAAGATTTCAGTTTAAGAATGGTGTAGCAAATTAAAGGAGCAGGTTTTGCTTGTAATAATCCCTTTTTTATGAAACAAATGACAATTTTTTTGTATGCCAAAACATTGAAAAGTACCTTTCATTAAAAACACATTGTGAATCACTTGTACTCACTTTATTAATCACATTTGGTCTCCTGGTGTGTATTAGGAAAAAAATAATTTGCAAGAATGACATGTTTTTTAGTAAAGTGAGTGCAAGTGATTGGTAATGTGTTTTGTTAAGTTAACTTTCCATCCAATAATTAACTGAGTTAGAAAAATAAAAAGTTTATAAAAAAAATCTCAATCTTTTGTAGTATTAACACTGATACTATGCCATTAATTATAGTCAATACAGTGACTGCTGTTTTTTTTGTTTTCAACAACGTACTTTTGAGAACTGAAAAGTATTCTAGTTTTCAGTTGCACTATGCAACTCTGATTTGGGTTGGTTCAGCTTTCTTGTTTTTATTGCTACTCTTTTCCAAAAACATCTTATAAAGGTGATCCAGCACAAGATGCATGAATTTATTTTGTTTTCACATTGGCAAACAAGTCCGTCTGTGACTAATGTCAGAAAGCTTGTACAACCAATGTCACAACAATGAGCTGTTAACATGACACTGGGTGTTAACGGTTCAGCGTTCACTTATTCAGAAGTTAAAGATCTTTGTGTATCTGTCACACACCCACTTGTAAAGAGGGCTGACTAAATCCACCTTTGACAAAATGAGGCTACGGGTGACTAATCAGCTGACAGATAAACTGATGTTTTGACCTCAGTCACACATTGTAAACTGAAGCCTTTCTTGTTCTGCGTATCAGAGGTTTGTGGTACTTTGTATTGGATTTTGTGCTGAGGAAGTTTTCTTCATCTTTATGGAAGATTTTAAATTATGATGGATCCAAGTTTTCTGCATCAAATATATTTGGTAAGGCACATCTACTCTACTGAAAACAAGACAAGAAGCAAGCAGTGACGATTTTTCACATATGATCCATTTGAACTTTTACACATGGGGAGGGTAGAGTACAGCCCGGAGTTGTAAAGAGTTACTCACTGGGAGCAGATTGGGTTAAAGCATGTGACATGTCATGTCAGTCTGCACACATGCACACAAGAGGTTTTTTTTGGACAGAAGTCACACTTACTCTCCCACACCCCATCATAAACTTACAGATACACACTGTCATACACAGGGGAGGAAGCTGGAGTGCCCGCGGGGAGAACCCACGCAGGCACGGGGAGGACATACAAACTCCACACAGAAAAGCCCCAGCTAAGGTTCGAACCCAGCCCCAACCTATATTCGAACCAAGATCCTTCTAGCTGTGAGGCGACAGTGCTAACCACTGCACCACCATGCCTTCGGTTATGTATTTTTTTTTTATCAATTTTTTAAGGGCAAACTATTTAGAAAGTTTCAGAAAATCTTTCACAAGAAATATAAATGTGTGTTACAGTGGTGACTGTGTGAAACAAACCAGTGTGTGTGACAAAAGCGACAGCAGATATTACAGATGTGTGTTCATGCAAAAGCAGGGCAAAACAGTCCAGACAAGAAAAAAAGGTGCAAAGACAACACGTTTCTTAGCCCTAAAGATATGTGACAAGTGGAAATGATAATTATAATTTTAAAAGAGACAAATCATACATACAAAATCCTGTAGAATGGTTAAAAAGATTATATGTCATGACAAAGATTGTATAAAATGTGTTCAAAAAGGGTTTAAAACGGCAAGAACTCAGTGTGCTAAAATAGGGTACAATACTGTGAAACTGTTATTTATTCATTGTGGATTTCATTCATTTTTGTTAAAGCGAATTCATTATTGCATCATCAATCATCTGCCAAGTAGCCTAATCAGCTATCCTGAGATCGATTGCTTTTGTCTTTGTCGGCGTAAATTCAGTGTTTTCCAGTAAATAAGTTCTCTGAGGAAACATCACCACATCACTCTCATGATTATTTCTCCCCATTTTCAGGTATGTTGTTGTTTTTGAGTAGTAAGGGGACTGTAATAATATCCTAATGGGTCCAAAGTGCCAGAGAATGTACATGTAGTATTTTGAGTGAGTTAATGCAGAGTTTTGTTCAACCCGTAACTTCACCGAGGGATTCAGCCATTTTCTGAATTCCCCTGTAAATGTAATGTATGTATGTAAAAGTGGTTTATACAGCTTGTATACGGTTTATGTAGCAACTTTAAGAAGTTCAACCGCAGCTGCTGCATGTAGATTACCAGTCAAGGTGTGTAATGAGAACTCTGTGCTCTACTGTAGCCAAGTGTTGATTGATTTGTTAAATTGTATATTGTAAATGTATGTAATTAATTCCAGTAAATACGTTCACTGAGGAAACATCACCACATCACTCTCGTAATTATTTCTTCCCCTTTTTCAGAGGTATAACATGTGCACAGGCCATTTTAGTAAGAAAAATGTAACGTTAACATAGTTTTTGTTCATCAACAGGGTCGCTCCACAGGCTAAAATCACCCTAAGAAATGGAGGTTTGATTGAATAAAAATAACATTTTCATTTTCTTACCAGAGGCGAAAATTGCTCGAAACATTTTGGCTCCAGGGTGCACTACAGCGGTGTTTAAGAGAGACGTTAGAACATCAACACATGCTGCAGTAGGTTTTTTTTCTGATCTTTAAAGAATATAAATCAAACAGGGAGTGAAAACTCACCACACAAATCAGTTCGACATCTTTTTAGTTAACATCAAAATCCTTTCTCATAATGCAGCTATATGGGGTAAAATTGTGTTCTTAAGCACTTGTGTGTTCAGGTATGCCAATATGCTGTAGTGTGTCACAGCATAGGATAATGTAGGCCACTATGTGTGGGAGAGTATGTATGTGTGAGATTATGAGAGCAGGTATGATTTATCACCAACATGAATGCTCACACATGCGTGCACATACCACAAAAACAAAATAAAACAGTAATAGACCTCCTAAAAGTAAGGAAAGGCATAAATACTGGAGGGAATAATGTTGTGGTGGCACCTTAATGTGCATTAAGAATATGAAGTACGTTTCATCCTTCTTTTGTGAACGTGCACTCATTCTCAACGAAGGAAAATACTTTGTCAATAAGGTAGTTCTAATTGATTTTCTAAATGCTTTCTATTGCTTTTGAAAGTTGGAAAGAAGCATGCTTACAAAGGTATGCCTTACTTTGAGGAGAAATTGTGCCCTAATTAATTGCATACCATCTCTAATTTTCACCTTCACAACTGCAGCCTCACGTATTGGTTTTACAGACCCAGATGGCTTTGGGAGATTTAATCTCCCGATCAGCCCCCGAGTGTACAGACAAACATGGCAAAGAGCATGTCTGGATCCACAGCCAATTCTCTGTTGAAACAAGTGGCCTTAACCTCACCAGAACACTCAATCCTTCACAGCAGTCCAAAACTCTGCGCTGGCAGATTGCAGCCCATTTACACTTGCCATTTGTTTGTGTTGTTTTTTTGCAGTTTTGCTCACTCAGGAAAAAAAAAAATGTCATGAGAACATGATTTAAACAAGAGTTACTTCAACTTGACTCATTAACTCATTCAATGAGAGGAGTTGTAAATTTGGTTGTCATGACTGTTTTGGGACGGTGACATTTCAGCGGTTGCATTGCTAACATCTCACAGTGTTAGCTACATCCAGTTCCTTCCTGTTATTTTAGAAGCCATGACAATGAAAACAATTTACCATGTCCTACTCACTAAATGATTCATGCATATTTATGAGGGAGTAATCCCATTAAATGTGGCAGTATTACTCCACTGAAGACTACTTTTAATGTATGAATGTATAAAAAAAAAAAAGAAGCTGCTTTTCTCTCAAATATGCAACCCATATTTGTGATGGGAGTTAATACAGCCAAAGGTATCAGGCTGGAAATTGACACTTGGCAGACTCGCCAGGCATTATGTTAATGGTAGTAGATTACAAAACAAACAGTGTGCCGCTGATGGATGATGATGATTTCACTCTCAGCTCAATTTCAACTTCAACTTCAGAGCAATGACTAGAACTGCAAGCATGTGACTCCACAGGAAGCCTTTTATCAACTTTAATCAATCTATTAATAATTATTCATTATTATCTGTCACAAATAACAGAAAAATAACATAAACCTATTAATTGTATAAGTCTCCTGCACACAATGTAGTGTCCTCTACGAACATGATCATGTCTCATAAGCCCAAATGTCACATACAGTGAATTGCAACTTTCAAATCATATCATTGCAATGAACTGGCCCAAAGAATGCAGTAATATTGCCACAAAAAGGCTTTGTGTAAAAGAGTTGTGTCACTGTATGCAATTATCTAGTTACAGTAAAATGAGGCTAAATGAGAAATGTACTTTGTATGAGCCACGGTAAAGTTTCTTTCAAGTTCACAATACTTCTTCTTTGGTCAGGGTTAGGGAAAGGTTATGGTTTGTGTAAAAGTTAAAAGGGAAAAACAAAATGTTAAAAGATTTCACTGTAGGTCACAAATACCTTTCTCCAATCGGATAATTTCTACGTTTATACATCCAGCCAAATCTCATCCCTTAAAAATTTTCCAGCACTAACGGAACTTCTGCTTTCTACTTTCTGTGATTTGTAACTGACTGTAAATATGTTGTTTTGAGCAGTTTGAAAATGTCTTTAAGAGAATGACTGGCAATTGGCTCTTTATATTGTGTGTAGGTTATTGTAACTGTGCTTGAAAATTACATTTGAATGTTGCTGAATTAGGTTTAAGGGACAAATTTCATTGTTGGGGGGTGGGTGTCTCAGTCCAGTTGTGGTTGAACAAAGTCGACCCCAACACTGCTACAATAATAGCCTTTAATAATACACTTAATACACTTTAGCTTCTGAAGTAATTGACGAGCTCCACCCACTGTCAGCTAGCCAGTCAAAAGGAAGGGAAGCAACCTAATAATATGATGGCACTACTAAACCTGGCAGACTGTTCACTGGACAGCAAGAAGACGTTTGTTGAGAAAATCTTGGGTTATTTCAGAATGATTGAACAAGCCATCAATGTTAGTGAGGCCAATCAATCATCGATGCAATAAACCTTGATAAAAGCATTAACAAATGCTTTATTAACATTAAAATTGTTGTCATTGGAAGTTAATAAACAATTTATGAGTGTGATTCATTGTAAAGTGGCATTCATCTGCAAAAGTGTGGAAAGAAACAGACACCTAACCTTAAATGTAAACATGATTTAACTCAGGAATAAGTCTTTACTGTCACACTTGTCATTTCTGTTGGACTATGTGTATTTTCTAGATACCTGCCAGCAATTTCTATGACGCATGTAAGCTCCATTGAGCAGTAGGGGGTTGGCAGACTGATGGTTCCCAGACTGTAAGTGGCAGCCTGATTTTTTTTAATTTAACGCGCTATTTCCACTCACCGACCTAAACCAAGTGCGTACGTGTTAAGATTTAAGGGAAATGATGTAAAAATGTGGGCTACAATATTATGTGCAGTTCTTGGCTACAGCCAATATCTTCTTGGCTGGAAATCAAAAGAGACACTAAATAGTAAATAGGATGGTTTATGAGGGTGGCAAATGATGCACAAAATTGCTCACTGAAAATGCTGCCAGACATGTATCCTTTTTGCCTCTACAGTTCTCTTAACTGGAGCTGCAACTCATAATGTTCTGTCAGTTTGCACTTTGTTTGCACACAAAGGCTGCTGGCCATGTAGAGTATCTATAGTCATCTTTTCATAAATGGTGAGAAGAAAAAAAACAAATCTCATACAAAACTGTTCGAACAAAGAAAAAGTTCAAGAATTATCTACTGTATATTCTCTTAGTTTGTTGTCACGTCAACAATTTTCAAATTGTTCAGTCAATGTTTTGAATCCACAAATCAACTTCTTCAGCTGTCTACACTAGTATTTATTTCCAGAACTTTCTGTTCAGACTTATCTACCACAACAAAGCATGCTACATTGTTTTTTCTTCTTGAGACGAAGAATACCTCTTCAGACAGCAATTACTTCTTTTTTGATTGCAGCATGTTTGCAGGAGGCAAATAAGAACATGATTTATTTCATCATATGATGAATAGAATTTAAATGAATTCTTCTAATGTAAAAACTTTTTTTTTAATCATAATAACATAAATAGAATGCTATTTTACAAATAGTTTTAATATAACCAGGTTTCTGTCATACAGTCTACTGCAGGATTTCTGTTCTTGAGTAATACAGCATATGTACAGCCTTCAGGAATTGAAATGAAAACCCCCATTTTCCTGTTTATTTATATCATCTCTCTTAATGCAACTGCACATGTGACTTCATGCTAAGTGACGCTCAAAGTGTTGATAAAAGGGATTACACTGGGAAATGGCAAGAGATTTTTAAAGAACTACAAAAATATACATATAATATACACAAAGGAACAAACTGCTTGTTTGGATACACAACCAAATGTTGATTTTCCGTATGTTAATTCTCCAGTCACTACAAACTAATCATTGCCTGGAAGGTGGGGAGCCAACATATGGTGTTGTAAACTTTAAAAACTCATAAGCACATTTTAATTGTAATTATTGGACTAAAATCTGCACATTTATTCATATAATTCCTTAAACAACTGGTAGTTGAAA
Organism: Embiotoca jacksoni; assembly: GCF_022577435.1. Classification (NCBI taxonomy): domain Eukaryota; kingdom Metazoa; phylum Chordata; class Actinopteri; family Embiotocidae; genus Embiotoca; species Embiotoca jacksoni. The sequence continues at coordinate 5,026,684 of NW_027185425.1, forward strand.
GTACTAATAATTCTGAAATTTCAAACAAGCCTTGATGGTCAAGATACACAAGGCTTAAGTCTTGCTTTGACTGAAGGTCACAAAAAATGCTCTAAACTCCTCCATGTTGTATGTTGTGAAAAATGACGAGGGTGTGGTTTTGCAGTGCGTGGGACTCTTTTTTGATCATAGACAGAGATCTGCAGGCCCTTCATGAGGCCAGTACACGATACTGTGCACATGGCTATGAGAGCACCTGTGTGTTACTTTACCTCAGTGCATGTCCTAATGCTAACCGACCTTTTTGATCAACCGCTCAGAATCTCCTGTTTTGATCTCTGAACCAGGGGACCTTCCTCTCTTCCCTGTGGTTGATCTTGTAGCCCTCCTTGTTCCCACCCTTCCCTCCTCCGCTCTGTGTACTTCACACACATCAAGAGCACCGATTCCCCCGCCTCTGACTCACTACATGGCCCACTGTGTGAGTGTGTATAAGGAGAGAGTATGTAAATGAAGGATCTGCAAAGAGAAGGCTCAACATGGTCCACATGGCTGCCTCCTCTGTGTTAATAGGTTTGGTCTCTTGTTGACCCTAAGGCAGTATCATCACCAATGGGTCCCTGCAGTATAACAGAGGGTTGGGTACAGAAAGCTAGACAGCAACTGATAATGAGATAGACCAACAAAAAGAAGCAGACTGAAAGATAATTTCTAAAAGATTAAGAGAAAGAGATGTCACATTAGAATTGAGAGGACGGGAAAGAAAGAGGTGGATAGTGAGGTAAAGGGTTAGTCACTCCATGTCCCCTCAGCCCCGATCATAACAAAGGCAGGAAAATGGCATAATGAATATAAATTACAGCAGACATAAAGACAGCCCATCCACTGTATCCCACACACTGTTTTCTTGTCCTTCTTGTGTGTCTCTGGTCAGCATATGCAAAGGTAGCGGTCTCGTCTTTTGTTTTTGTCAGGCCGGTAAGCATGTGCAAGGCGTGGGAGTCGAACGCTAAAGAGCTTGGGCTTTTTAATCCGTGTGGCCAAAACTCATGCAGCCTTCAACAAACTCTTCCCTTTTACTGCCATCCAATGTGCTCACCTCTGCAGTGTGAATGTGTTGTTAAATGACAACTAAAAGGTACTGAAGGAGAAATTTGGCACAATTTGAACTCAGTCCTGCAGCTTGTGTCTGGATAATTTCATGCATCTTGGGTCTACATTAAATCCTGACACAATTTAGGCAAATTCAGTCTGTACTCATATGCACTTCCATTTACCTGACTCAAAATCTGGTTGCTACATAAGCAGTTGTTCAGGCAGCTGTAAATTTCTTAAATATACAGCCAAAGTAATAACCCTAGGCCAATGACTATTAACATTTTCAGCGATTAACTTATTGAACAACAATCCAAGCTTGAGAATACAAAGGTGGACTGATGTTTGTAATGTACGTGAAAGAAAAAGGGGTGGACAATCAAAAATACCTCTCAATATATTGCAGTCCAGTAGAATACTTTCAATCATTGTGATTATAGTCTGGAAACCCTGTTAAGGTTTGCTCAGCCACTCTGAAGGCTGGACCAAACCAGCAAACAGTGGGAGTGGCTAAGTGAGATAACATTGAAGTAGTTCCAACAATGGTGGTGATAGTACACTGTTGGTGCACAATATATGCTACATGGTGGTTAATGCAGTTTGGTTAAAGGCTACTCCAATAGTTTAAAAAATTAAGTTGGTCTATGCTGGTTAGGATGCAATGATTGGAAAGGACCCGTATATTCATACAGTGAATTTGGGTCTTATACCACCAGGCTAGTGTAATACCACCTCAATGATAAACATCAAGACGAATTATTATCTTTCTCAGTTTCAACAAAAACTGAAAAATCTTACCCTTTTTTTTAAAGTGGAATTCAAGGTACAACTGCTGTAATGGATTGCATTCGACTGTACAGGTGTACCTCATAAAGTGGACACTGAATGTTTTTATTACAGCACATTATATCGAAGATTGTTCTTTGTTATTTATTTAAAAGCATGAGTGGGGGAACACAACATAAGTCAAGGGAATAATGGTGCCTGTAAGGTCTTCAAGTTTACGTCCCCCAGAGATCACCTGACCTCACTGTTCTTATCCCCTGCCTCCTATTTGGACTTCCGGTTGCCGATCCCCTGCCTTTTTGCCTGCTGGTTATTCGAGTTGTTTGTTTGATCTGACTGCCTTCCTGATGGCAATGGCAGACCTGTTTATTTGACCTCTGAACTTCTTCAAAGCACCTCAGTGCCTTAGTTGAGTCCGAGTGTCTGCGTTTGGGGCGTTCATTCCTGTGGTGAGTAACCTCAACCTTTTACAGAAATGTCCCAGTGGGACAAAACAAGAGAGAATTTTGAGGAGATGTTTAAGATAAGGAGAATTAAATAAAACTTGTAGTGACAGTGCATGTTTAAATATCCCAGTAAAAAATACTAGGGAACAGTATTGCTGTCTTGGGGTTGGAAAATTGGGGAATAAATTAAGCACTAAGCAAGTCTTCTACTTGAGCGATCTGCTTTAATACACAGTTAATACACTTGAAACAGAAGTCTGTCCATCAAATGATTAAACTGTTGAATGCATGCACCACTTAAATCTTAGTAAAAAACCACCACTTCTCACAAAAACATGTGTAACTCGGGTGCCGATTTTGATGAGTTTTTACTCACAAACGTTATAGCTTTTCTGAGCTATATGCACGTCACAGTGCTGCATATTGTTTCTGCACAACAGGAGCAGTCTCTGAACCTATTGATCCACCCTCATATAACTGTTTTTAATTTAAAGAAAGGCTCCTCGACAAGAGTTCTAATCATTTGCTTCTGTCTGCAGATGCGGATGTGATTATTAAATCATATTATTTCAGCAAAGAACTATTACTTGGTTAAGTTTTTTAGACATACTGCACTTCCCCAGTGCTTATCTAACTCTGCACTGCTGTACTGCAGCTCATCTTGTTTACCACTTTGCTTATCGTCCTCTCTGGGTGATCCTCATTGTCTACTTCTGCGCCATCTGCTTTCTGTTCATCTCTACCAAACCCTCAGTCTGAGGAGGCTTCGCGATGAGCTTCAGTGATTGACAAAGGTTAAAAAGTAAACAGATCTTTTGTGCACACACTTGAAAAATCTGTGATCAGGAGTGTGAATGCAATGCATGTATGCATTTGCAGAAAATATACAGACACACAGAGGTCAAGTGAATCAGGTATAAAGTGTACAGATGAAAGGACAAGGGAAGTTTACAAATTAGATGAACACATTTGCAATCATCCACAGTTCAGAGTGAGGGGGACCTGAACTGTGAGTTTAAAGTGTCCGTCTGAGGGTTGGAAGGGTGTTGGTTCTACGAGTAAGTGTGAAGTGTGAGTCTACTGAATAAGCAGAGCAGCTCTAGTCAGCAACCAGCGTGTGAAGGTCTTGTGGGAGTGTCCAGATGTTACTGTGAGACACTCAAGTCACCTCCCCCTTGCCTTGACATTTTCTGGAAATTGAGTCTTACATGACATTCAAAGGTCTTACAAGCATCTTTCAGAGAAAAGTAAAGGATTTAAATGTATCTTTTTCTTTAAAGAATGAAGAACAAGGCGAGTGTGTCAATGAGGCTTGTTTTAACCTCTCGTACCTTGATCATTAAATGTCACAACTCCACTTTGGTGTAACTAAAGCACCTTTTGTGCACGTCTTTGGGTAAATGTGTTTACAATGTCAGACTAATCGTCTCACTTTTACATAAAAGTCATGACAACAATTTTACTTAGATGGAAGGATACACACAATTTTAAAGGATAGGAAAGGTATACCAGAAAAAGCTTCCAGACAGTGGCACTTGCTACTGAAACATGTAGTAGTGCAGTTTGTTGTTATTCGCATGAATTTCAAAGTACAAAGAGGATAAGAGTAATCTCTTTCTGCCATCAGTGAGCCTAATTAAGAGGGACCCACTTCACGATGCAGGTTACCTGAACCAAAGGTATCAAAGAGTCTCTTGTTCACCTACAGCCTGCCTGTGATTCCACTGTCAGACAACACAACTCCTCAGAAAGGAAACCATCTCTGATTATGCATTTAAATGTGTTGAGGACTGCTGGAGCTGACATGCCAGAGAAGAAAAAAAGAGAAAGCTTGTTTGATGAAAGCTTCAAGCTCCACTTGCACCCAGGTACTGCATAGTGCTAACAATCACTGTCCATAAAGTGAGCAAGCAGGGCAAACGTGAGCAGGAAAGATAATGAAGAAGTAAAAATTGGTGGTAGACTGATATTGTTATATATATATATATGACATCATTAGATTTGAACTACTTTATATATTGTCCAGCCTCAACACCCATCCGATCTAAATCCGATTTATGACATATGCTGTAAAATGAACATTGCTTGCGCATATTTTCTTGTTGCATACTTTAATGAACATACAATATTTGTCCATTAATAATAATCATGCAAGAAAACATACACAAAATATAGGTCACACAAGCATACAAACAACTGCAGCTGGGAACTGGCTCATAGAAAACTCAATTACACAATAAGTGACTATGGACAGTGTTATACTAACAAATCAAACGATGATCAGACATAGTCTGTTATGGAAGCCAAGTTCACAAAATATCTCAATGATAAGAGCATCAACAGCTGTATTTGCAGGCAAAGGAAGAGCACCTATGAACTGTCCCCATAGTCAAAAGAAAACATGGTGAGGCAGCATTTAGTTATCATAGCGCTCATCTGAGGAACCTGCTGCAAGTCGGTTTTAAGTGTCAGGCCAGTTTAATTGTAACTTTAATATTACAAAGTGACAGAATTTTGTATTTGACAATGGTTCTAAAATGCACATTTAAAACAGATTTCAAAAAACACATGTAGAATAAGACTAAAACTTTTAAAGAATCTGAGAAATATGCCTCAGGACTATTTTTAAATGGAGTCGAGTTGAACTTATTTGCCACTAATTAGGATTGCATGCGTACCTTGGAAAATGTCAGGCCACACTTACAGTATTTCATGTCTGGCAATAAGTAGTGTAATCAGGGCACCAAGGGCTCTCTTCCTGTTGTATCCTGTTCCTGACACTACAATCATAACATGACTCACGCTGAAAGGCAAGCTTACCTTCGATTTACAGGGGGATAATATTGCTGTGAGGCTCGGGGACTTGGTTGACGCCATTCTGACACAGGTGAATGGCGTTGTCATGGCAATAAAGGGATTTCCTGTTCACCACTCGGAGCGCAGCACATATTATCATCTAATAAGCGCTGCACCTCCACAGGTGATCCTCAAAAAGTCTCCTCCTACATTGTCATGCAGGAGACATCACTTCACCACATGGAAAATCCCGGGTAGTTGCCATGGACGTGATGCTGCTACCAACAGCATCACGATCACAACATGCAGGCATTGAACTTGCCTCTTCTCACTGCAGTCTGCTTGATAGACTAGAGTTAATGAACTGAATAATTATTTGTTGGCTTGCAGTTATGATGAAAAATATTTTTGCCATTTCAACCCTCTGCTTTAAACACTTACTTTTATGTTTATAATTGTAAGTAAGGTAATGTACTGGAAGTGACATATAAACATGAATCTGAAACCAGCAGCTTGACAAAACAGCCTGCTAATTCTAGTGGTGGAAATGAACAATTTTCTTCTTTACCGGATGAAAGTACAATTTTAGGTTACTTGTGTACGTCCCCAATTCACAGATTATACTCCATTTCACTTTAATTTACCTTTTAGCTCACAATATTCATTTGACAGCCGGAACTCTTCAGATCAAGAGTTTACATCAAAACATATGAGAACCACATGATGCACTTTTATGCAAAGAATAAACCCATGTAAATTCTAACCTTTTAGACATTTAACCCCTACAAAAAAAACTGTAGTTGGTGGTCTTTGTCCCATGTTTAAGATATCTGTGAATTGCTGGCATGTGTGTATTTTTACTTTTGATTTAAATATAATTACCTGCCGATGGTTAGGCCCTTCTCAACAGGATTTTGAATTTAAGACTTTTGCTTGCAAATTGTTATTCGTTGTATTACTTTTACTGAGTAAAAATTTGAGTACTTGTTCCCACTGTCGATTAAATTGGTTAAAGTGGTTTCAAATTATTTTAGGTTCATGAAACAATGCTTTTTTTTTTTAGACCCATACCTTTTTATAGCTATGAAATTTTAAGAGCAGATCCTTTTTTTCCAAGAAACATTTATTCTAGTCATTACTCTCTTACATCTATCGTTGTGGTGGATAAAAAAAAAAAATGAACAGGAAGTGAGCTATGCAGCTGGATGACACAGACAGTATTTTATCTCTCTTTCTCTGAGGCCAATATTTTTGCAGTAGTCATAAATTTGTGCATCAATAGTCATTCCGAATACTTAAATTGGAAATTCGGTATTCAGTATTTAAATCCATCTGTTGAATCATGTCACATTTTTCCTAACCAGGACTCACAATTACCATTCTGTACTGTTCAGTGCAGAAATATCCCCATGCTGCCCTCAGTTTGTACCATGCGATGCCAATTAACTGAGGGCAGGGCTGCATGTGGCATTTGGGAGTGTTGCATAAAGATGGTATGGTGTTTTGGAATTTATCAAAGGTGTAGACTTTGTGCCCGTCAGAACATAGGTGTCAGCAGGATGCCTAGTGGCAGAAGATCAGACATGCTGAAATACAGACTGATACCAAACACTTGCCTGGAGCCACTAACTCAAAAACAGACTGTGCTACAAAAACAACAGCAAGTAATGACTCTTCAGCAGAGGTTAGGGCCCGTCTTCCTGCTTGGTGTTCTCATTAAAGGCATTTTCGCTTTGCCTCAGATTTTTCTTTTCTTTTTTTTTTTTAAACCTTCATCTCTCTTTGTTCTGTCAGTAAACCATATGTTGTACTTTTTTGTAATAATGCAAATTCACCAGCACAGATTTTAAATGATTGTCAGAGAGTTAAGTTCAAAAGTTTGGACCTTTTTCAGTCACATAACAATGTTGTCTCACTGCTGTGCTGTGTTTTCATTTACTGAGGTTTGGGCATATCTGAAATCAGTTAATTAGTGTTAAATTAAATTTACATAAAATTTAAGTAATTAATGTTTGTTAATCTAAAGATAAATAAAAGAATCTAAATCAGATCAATATTTGGTGTGACCACGCCTGGAGATATTGCAACAGTTCTTATGCGGGTTCATGCAGCAACATGAATTTGAGAATCAGTTGCCTCACTGATGGTATCTGCATGATGAACACAAAAGTTGAAAAGTTGTAGCTCTAAGCTCTAAACTCAACTCAGCAGCGTGTCTCTCAAGCCACATCTTGAATTTGAAACTGTTACCTCCAGTGTAAGGGAAGAGAGTTACAATTCCAGAGATAACCTTAAGCCGCCTCTGCAGTTCCCCTCACTTTTGCCACTCTTATCAACCTTGTTCCAACATGCAGCAAACTCTGATACGCGCACTGTATGTACGCTTAATGTCCAGCAGCCAAGAGTTAACACAACTCTAGTGGACTGTTTCATTGGATATTGGAACATTTAGCTCCTAAAGATCCAAATATTTTCCTCTTGACTTGGTGGAGAGCAAAACAGGGTTGAATAAAAGAGTTAATATTGGTCTTTAATTACTGCATTGCAGATAGACGATGTCTCCTTCTTTGGAAAGCTTATTTTACCAGCTATCGCCAACACCAGGGTGTTGTTATTGTAGTTTTTCTTCCTGTTGACTAGACGTTTTATGTCATATTGTTTGATTTGTCAGACTATATTCACTAAATCGGGAGCTAAACAAGTCCAATATAATTTTGACTGGACGCGGAAGCCACCGTTTATAGTTAAATCTATTCAGAGTGCTCAACAGTAGGAACCATGTAGACCTTCTTATTTTCCAGAAGTTAACTTTGCTGTTCCAGGAAGCTCTCCTGTTGATTCACCGCGTCATTAAGTTATATTTTTACATTATTTTTGTCCCAGTTGGCTTGGCAACTGGATCATGAATAACATCCGAGCAGTTATTTTTAATGGACTTACCCCAATGGTATTATCATGTTGTCTGGCAAGAGGTTTATAAAAGAGCCAGCGCATCATTTTTGCTCACCAGATGAGATCTCTCAAGAGTCTCAAGTTTCCAATTGATAGATCTTTTGTGTCTTCCAGTACATCTAACCAGCTCTGTGAATGGAAAACCCTTTGTCAAAGAGTTATGAGCCTTCTTGGGCCTTGTTTTTTTGTCCAATACTTTTGTTCACGCAAATTCCAAATTTAAATGACATATTCAATTGTGACGAATGAAAAAGATCAGATGATGGCTCAGTGCTATTGTCTACCAGGAGGCGGGCCTGACTTAAAAACTACTTACAGAAGCTGATTGGGATCTGACACAATCTGACATAACGAATTAAGGTGTATAAAATGCAATTGATTAATTGAGGAATTAAGAAGTTGAAAAAGATTAAAGCCGCATTTGTCAATATATCTATTGTAACAATGGATCAAATGAAAATATGTAATGTGAAAGGGCTCAACCCACAGAGAACTGATGTCTAGAACTATATAGCATCTCTCAGTGTTTTGGGTTTACGGTCCATGATTTGTTCTCTTTTTGATCAGACCTACCACTCTCAACCCTATCTCCAGTCACAGCAGGCAACTGTTTTCAACAAAAACCTGTGATAAACCCAGTGTATGCTACCTGCCGAGCATCAAACAGCTAATAAAGTCAGGACCTGGTGACTATAGTGGAACATTCAGCTGCTCACAGGGCAGATATTCTTCAAAGAAGAATGAGTATTCAAATTGCATTTGTCAGGTGGATGGAAATACAATTCCAATGCTTTTGTTGCTGTGTATTTGCTGCGTATAAATGAAAGAAAAAAAAAGTCATACATTCTTAATATGTGTTGCTTTATATTGGTCTTTTTAAAGTTTGATCCACAAGAGTTAATTAATATGGCTTTCCGTCTAACCCAAAATGTAACCACGTGGTCTTTTTCTTAAATCTAAAAACTGTGTTTTTCCCGCCAAAACACATACTTGTGTACTTATATGTACATTTTTTAGTCTTTCACACAGTCATGTATGGAAACATGCAGTGCACCATGGGTACCCGGATGGTGTACTCAAACTGGTCATTGATTACGGAATGCTTATTATGGATTATGGACACTTATCACCCCCAACGCTCGCTATCATGGCTACATAGCGGAAAGGGAGGGACTACCGACCTACTTTCAAACTGCGGTAGCTGCAGCTGTTGCATATGCACTACACAAATACAAGTTGTACACATCCACACAAGACTGCTTAATTTCCACTAAGCACCACCATACTGTGGTTGCATGAAAGCCATCATTACTGTATACTTGAAACAGGGGCATGAAAACAAGTTAATATTTCTGTAATTTAACCAAATCAAGCTGGCAGATATGTTTGCGACTGATCCATTCACATGTTACGATCACTTCAAGTAAGTGCAGAATGACAGTGTTGATTGGCAGGTGTAAAACACGCTGTGGCATGGTAACAGGTTGGACAATGTAAACCTGCTCTGGAAGCACTAAGATTTTTATTTCCATGTACATGAGTACAGAGTTCAGGTACAATAAAAGTAGAGATGTGAATGCAATTCGTTTCAGCAGTAAAACGGTGGGCACAATACAATAGCAACTGTGGGACAAAACAGCCTCACACTTCTGAATAAAATTGCTCTTGGCAAACCAGGTACTGGTGCTTTCTTTGATGGCTTTTCATAGGAAAATCAGGATTCATGCTTGCTTCTCCTCTGATAAACACAAGCCAAGAAGACTTCTTTTTGTATGCCTTGTGGCTCTTTCCCACCACAAGCTGCCAGGACAGAACAGGAATTATTAATTCATACTGTTAACTTGCCAGTTCTTTCAAATTTGGCATGCACAAAACTTGCGAAGTTGAAGTGGAGATCTCCGTTAAAAAAAGATCAACTAATACATTCGCAAGTGCACTCGAACATCTGAATGTTCCACATTGGATATTGATAACAGATATTAGAGGAGAGAGAGGGAGGTTAAGATGATTCAGTGAATCACCAGGAAGCTCCCATCCTGTTGGTGCTTATACTGTTCCAAGTGCTGGTGGGAGTGCAGCATGATGCTATTAAGGAAGATGACGTCATGAGGTGATTCCATGACAAACTGCGGGCGGTCATCTTATTCTCCCACAGTCTTTCCCCATATCAAGCAGTGCCACTTCAGCTCCTCCTCCACATTACTACTCAAAAACGTAATCACTGTAATCTGCATCATAACATAATCAAACCACCCTCCTTCAGTTTAGATATTTTATTATATAATTTTTTTTTAAAAAAGGTGTCTACTTGGAACAAAGCTCACAGACAGTTTATAATCCTGATTAAAAAAACAACAAAGAAATTTCTAATATCTGGCACATGCAAAATAGTCTGCACTTCCTGAACTCTTGGTTTGTGCCAGCTGACCCTGTCATCTGCCCTCGTTTCTTCTCTCCTCCAACCTACCACTCGCTTCAGCCCGGCAACCCTTTCCGGTCCTCCACACTGCATAGTGGGTATCACATGAAGGAAGCCCACACATCAGCCCTGATATAGATAGCGCACATCTATGACGAATTAAACAACAAACCTAAAGACACCCAAGATAATATGTATGAATGGAGGAGGGTGAGAGGGGTAAAAAAAGAAAATATGTATCACACTAGAACTGATAAAAAAATTTGTGTGAGCCGGATATTTCTTTGTATGGTTGAGTCTCCTACACACATTCTGCTTTTGAAAACAGAATGACTCGCATATGCGGTGTGTGGGGAGGAATTCCTAGGTGACTATTTTAGGGATGGGTTTCACATAAGTCACTGAGTGTCTCACATGAAAACACAAGCTGGGGAATGTTATGTGCATGATCTGTTGACCCACAGGAGGTGGATGCCACGAAGGAAACATGAATCGTGCATATTAGCTAATTTTAGTACAAAAACCTTGCCACCAAGATAATAAAAAAAAAAACCTGTTGTTTTTTTGAAGTAAAGAGTATTTAGTTTTTACAGTAGTCATACAAAAAATATTCATTTTTGAATGCGTACTATTGAAGTAGAGGAAATTCTCAGATTCATTCAGCACAGTTAAAAAACATTTCTGGTTGATGAGAAGGCAGCTTCAGAAAGATACTAAATGGTTAGAAAAACATTTAGCTTTTTCTTTGTGTCGTTAAAATGGTGACTGGTTATAATCACTGAGTCATAATTTGATTGTCCATCAGCGAACATCTTTAATTTCCAAAAGAAAAAATTACCCAGCTGTTTTCTTTCTTTTTACATTTTATACTGTACAAATTATTGTAACACATATGTTCTTGGTACAGTATATTGTCTGGAATTAGGACGCAGCTAGTGACAGAGAGAAAATAAGCAGAATTGCAGAAATTCAACTGCAGGATTAAATTACCCAAAAATGCATTCAGGTAAAAAAATAATCTCAGAAAATGCACCAATAAATGAGAGTAAATTGGTAATAAGTGGTGCATAAAATACATCATTAGGACTACTTAATGTATGATGCATATGATAGAGTCATGTCCATAGTGCGTAATTTTGCCAATCACAGACGCACAAGTGAATGAAACAAATGAATCTATCCCCCCCCATATTCATTAAAGGCATGACACATAATGTTCTCATAATGCCAGTCTGTGGTCTGCTGTTGATTATAGCAGATGGGAAAAGTAACTGTCAAATTGTCCACTAGGGGCTCTGAAGACAGCTCATCTGAAAGTGTGAAGACGTGTTCTGTCTTTGTTTACGGCACAACTGTGAAGACGTTATAAAAGGATAAAAGTGGCCCCAGACAGTCACTTGATGGAAAATGGGCCATTTTTGCTTTGACCTTTGGCTCTTCATTTTTCACCAATTTAAAGTTATATGAAAATTCAGTTGAGTTTGGGTTTTAAAATGTTAGTAAAGTTATAACCAGGCTGGCATTATATTGGTATTTTATATCATAAAAAAAATGCAATGAAAAGTCCACGTCTTTTCAAATAAAAGAGTCACACGTCTGCATTTTGAAGACATAGTCCTTCTCTAAAGAGATCTCAGAAGAGTGAAGTGTCTTTTTCCTGCAAAGCAATGAAAGCCTGGGCCTGTGTCCTCAAGCACACAGACACAGAGCTGCTCTCACTCAAAATCCGTAAGTGGGGTTGTTCTGAAGAAAATACAAATAAGAAAAGTGGCCATGTTTACTGCAATTGGGGAGCTTAGGGCACATCTGGGAACATATCATCAAATCCAACATTGCTTTTTAGTGTTTCTAGTCTTTTGTTATTTGAAGGTGGCCACACAGATTGTATAAGTACATCTGTAAAATACGGTAAAATAAAGTCAGCTTCATTCTTAAATGAAGAAAAGAGTTTCAACATTTCTTCCAATAGATGTGAAATAATGACATTGTTGTGGATGAAATATAACTTTGACACATTAAAAAAAAATTGTTACAGAACACAGTGAAGGTATTTGTCAAAACTGAAAAAAATTTGGCATCTTTCTAAACTTGACACTTACTTAGTTGCAGTTTGTTCTGCGGGTCAAGCAGGATGAAAGCAGCATAATTATCCTTAAATTAAAATAGGAGTCAAATGCTGAAAGTGAGTCAAGGTGGCAGCGGATGTGAATGAGTCAGGCACCAGTCAATGGCTCATTATCATGTCTGCAATGCTGCATGTGACTCTCTTATTAGCTCCCGTTAGGACAGACTTGTTGTGTCCACTGCAGATCATATCGCAGCACAGTGAAAGTGTTGTACGTCACACATTAAGGCTTGGCAGTTGGTTTGGTATTGCACTGATCGCAAATATGGAAAAATACAGAGGCCAGGAACGGATGGATGGAACCACCAGCGACGCCTGAAGGCTGAACTATCTCCATATGCACACTAAATTATTTGTTACTTCATGAGGAAGACCAGTGGCTAAAATCAATGCAGAGTAATCTACTGCTGATATGAAGTCTTATTTTTATTGTCTTTTAAAAATAAATGTAATTTCTTCTTAAAATCTGTTGTGTATTTCTATGTCTCTGTAAAGCACTTTGAATTGCCTTCCCTGAATGGTGCGATATAAATGTACTTGTCTATACTTTCCTTGCCTGAATGTTGCACAACTCCAAGAAGAGAGGTTATCAATGTATCAAATTCCCCAATAAAAAGCAAATAAAAAATAATAAACCGTGACTGAGCCCTTTAAAGAACAACCGATATCTAACTATTGTCAGAAATCAACTTCCCATGGAAAAGAGGATCGTGATTCCCATTCGGAAATAAACAAGGCCATTACCAAAGGAGTGTGTGGGCATCACAAAAAGACAGAAATCACGAGTCTGGGATAGAGTAAGCACCCTGGTTTTGTACCATTACAGGTTTTGATATCAGCACGACGACCTGTTATTCAAGCACACAAAAGCCAAATCATTACGGCTAATCTTGATGTAAACCTGAGCCAACCGTAAAAATCCTAAATCCACCAATTTATATATTTTATCTGCTAAGGAAATAACTGTAATTACTGGAATTATTGGCCCTGGGGTTATTCATTGAATCAATTATCTTGTACCACTGGATATTCTCAGAAAAAGATCAACTTTCAGGGTCAGATGTGGCAACACATTTGAAGAGGCCACCTAACTAAATCATCATTTATTTCTACTAACTTGTCAGCATTTCTTAATCCATCCACCTATATACTGTATCTATGACTCCAGCAAATGGGATTGCTTCTTATTTGCCAGAACAGTTAGGGGAAATCAACTTTCATCCACATTTAAATTGTGATTTTGGAGAGAGAGAGAGAGAGAACGAGACAGAGCGAGAACAAGAGACAGAGCAAACGAGGGTAGCCAGCTGTGGAAGAAGCCAACAGGATTAAACCGATTATATTGCTAAGCTGAGTCCAACTGGTTCGTCTCCCAGTAAAAACAACTGAATCAAAGCTAAGTCTCTCCAGCAATGCCCTTTGAATCTCTGCTCTGCTATTCGAGTTTACTTTGTACTCTGTGGATGTGGTTACTTGCACGAGTGGGTGTACAGTAGGTGAATCGTGTAAAGACAAATGTAGGTATGTAGGTGTGCGCAGGTGGCTTGCATGCACCAACTATCTTCTTTTTTTTTTTTTTAACACAACCAAGACCAAAGGAAGTATACATAGATTTACCAAAGGGGGGTGGGCCAACCTAAATTAAAACAAATGGACTGTTTTTGACTGTTAGACCCTTGCAATTAATCTGATTAATGTTGGACTGTTGGACTACTTTAAAGTTAGAGAGGAAAGAATTAAAGGAGTAGGGCAGGTACGGCCTGTTTGAGATTTTCTCCATTTCCCTTGCTGTGTTCCAAATAGCATATGTACATACTAACACTCACTATTTTGAGTGCCTTAATGCTTTTACACTGTCAAGTGTGGAAACATGGAGTGCACAATAAGGATTCAGATCCAAATGGTCACCATCTTGGCTACATGGTGGAAAAAGAGGAACCACCAACCTAAAGTTTTTTAAAACTGTGGCGGTCGAGGAAGCTGCAGTTGTTGTTGAACACCCCACAAAAGTTTTGTTTTTTTCACAAAGTACTACCATACTGCTTTTGGATAGAAGCCATCAATATATTTATTAAGTGTGTTGAACAGAGGGCACGAAATCATGTTCATCTCTGGGTAAAATAATCAAAACCAGCAGATATTTTGGCAGCTGATGCCAAGCAATTCTTTTCAAAGAAGTGTAGAAATGAGAAATATCGGTTTTATAAAGATTAGGTGCCACAGTAATTCTTACTCGGTTGATGTGAGACCAGGAAGACAGAATCGGCTACAGGCCAGCTCTATCTCCCTGTTTCACATCTTTAGTTGGCCGTTTTGTCCTGATACAAGTCTTTATACTTCATACTCATGGCACAGACATGATGGTAGTATCGAGCTTCATATTTAAGTCTCTGAAAGAAAGACAATGTCCAAATAATGTCTTACTATTCCTTTAAGTTTTCAATTGTATTTGAGCATAAATTTGATCAGTTTAAAAAATTACAACCAGCTGCTCTTATTGAAAATAATCACAATGGTCTAAAAAACAAGAGCCTCCTCTTTTATTACACCTTAAAGTTGAGATATCTTCTCACCGTGTTATTAGTCAGTAAAGTTCTACATCCCTCTCGTGTCTCACAGGCAGAACAGTGAGTGGTAAATGGACAGACCCCTCAGGTCCCCCTGAAGACATCAGGTTCATGTCTGCATGTTTCATCATCCTAATATGTGACGAAAACAAATAGCATCATGGTAAATCGTAGGAAATACAGTAGGTGGCTCCCCGTGGCATCCAGTCTGCTCAAAGGAGTCCATATTGTAGACACACATTGGGATTGTGTGGGTCCCTGCCATTGTGTGCCAAGCCCACTGATGATTCAAGCCTCATGGCACTTTCTACAGGGTCTAAGTAGCCCTGTCCATTGAAGCGAGGACCTGCCAGTCGTCAGCAGCTTGTTCTGGGCATCTGACCAAGCTATCAGTCACAAACCACGTGTACAGATCGATATGTGCCATGAATGTGTTTTGGCATGGGATGGACAGCAACAGTTAGGCCTACACTTTGGGCAGTGTGGGAAGAGGTGTTAACAAAATCATCATTAACTCCCTGCTGCGGTGTTTCATCACCACACAGCCTCTTAGGGCAGACGTCTTCGTCACTGAATCTCTGTACTTCCCAGCATGGGCATGTTGTTATTTTAGGCATGATGGAAGGACATACAATTTATATAAACAAAAGCAAGAGAGGAGGGAAAAAAATGGTAGTACAGCGATACATATATATATATATTATGCAGGTCTAATTACATTTAATTATTGAAATTAAAAATATTTTATGAATTAATGTTTTCTTTGCAGACCTAGAGAATTCTGTAATTTAAGAAACCTTTTGAAGACTATTTTATATTTTGCCATCAAATATTTTGCTTTTCTAAATAGGCATCTTTTAGGCAACAGCTTTAATATAAATATTGGCTTATATACCACAAAGCATTACAGCCACATAAAGGGGGGAAAGTTTAAAGATTTCTCTTTTATTATTTTGCATTTCAAGCTGTCGAGAATAAAGTCAAAATGACGAGAATAAAGTTGAAATGTTGAGGAATCATGTCAAACTTTCAGTTGCTGGCAAACAACATTTAAACTTTATCCTCAAAGTGCAAAATAAAAAAATCTTCCTCCTTGTATTATTTTCCCCTTAATGTGGCCCTAACACTCCGTCACTTACGAAACAGTAATTACAGATCAATAAGACAACATTTGGGGTTTCCAGGTTGCGTAAAATATTCCTCCAGCATAACACCTGCTTTGGCTTTTTATGTAGATGCTTTAGTTTATCAGGAAGATCGGTCAAGTGGAAAAGGCTACCGGTCATCTGTTTCAAAATCTAATCAAGCAATCTAATAAGATGTTAACATTCACAGCATTAGAACTTAAAAGAACCTGAATTAGATCTATTTATAATTGTATTATTATAAAACGCCAACCACCCAAAAGGATTTTAAAATTTGTAATACTTAAAATTGGTCAATAATTACCATAATAAAATTAGTGAATATTAATATATTATATTAAATAATTAGTGAGCTACTTATTTACTATTAATGAAGCCATTTATAAAAGGGGTCTTATTAGACAATGGAGTTAATAAATCCATGCGTATGTTTGTTTGAGTTAGCAATGGCAACAAATGGATGTTTGTCTGAGAGAGGACTGTTAATGCCTCAGAAGAAAAGTAATTGAATTTGCAGACAATCCCGCCTGTTTGTTGCTTTAGGACTTCATAATTTAGCACAAGAGGAGAAATATTGGACTGATGAGTACTGTGCTCTGGTCACCATACTCTCTGGCTTTGTAAATGTTCGTCCTCCTCTCTTACAGATTTGGGATGGATTTATGTCTTTGTACATGTCTGTCTGTCTGTCTTGTTTAAAACTTACCAGTCATTTGCAAAGCAACAAATTTAAATTAGACGAAAACTTCACAAATATTTATTTAAACTGTATAATGTGCCGTACTGAGAACGTCTGAGGTGTGCTATAAACCACAAAACCAAGTCCTAAAATACCCTGACCGAGCGGCGAGTTATTTTTTCCTTGTTCCTGCTGAGAGCAGACAACATCTTTCACTGGTTGGAAACACTTGACCAATTGTGCCTATAGTCAGAGGAAACAAAACAACCCATTCCCTTTTTTTCCTAGAGTGTGAAGAAAAACTCTCGATTCACCTGACATTGCAAGCAAAACGTAAAATTCATGCCTCTGACCAAAAGAATACAGTTATGGAAATGGTTAAAGAAGGACTTTTTCCCATTGTAGGGTACTTGTCTGAGCCTGCAGTGTTCTGCTTGGCTATTGCTATTCTCAGAAGTACCGATAGTAAAAATAAACTCAGGTGTTGATCTGGGCTTTTTTTTTTTTATTATTATTATCAAATCGATCTTTGTTTTGCCATTTTACAGCTTTTATTTTCATTATTTTTCTCCATGGGTCCTTTCACACACATGCCTGTTGTGATCTCTTTATTCTGTCTCAAAGTTCAAGCTGAATTCTTAATGTCACATAGCCACACAGTAAACTAAGAGCTTATTTTCTTTTACAGTTACAGTAAGTCCAACAATACACTTTGATAGCGTAAACTGTTCAGATTTGATCAAAAGCACACCACGTCTCCCTCTGAGAAACCGTTTTAAATTATATTTAAGCAGTAAATGTGTCTGACATTGACTCACATCTTGCTAGACCAGGGATCAATCCTGTGGCCTTTTTATGTTTGACAGGATAAAAGTATTTTATGGCTTCGATGACCTTTAATGTGTGTCTGTGTGTGCGTTTGTGCAGTTAAATGTTGATTGAATAGCATATGCTGCCTTTTCAATCGTTTTCTAGCGTTATTATATAACATCAGTGACTGCTAAGGAGAGAGCCTGGGCTTTGACATTCAACACTCCAGAGGCCAACGTGATTTCACAGTACATATACTGTATGTGTATGCATGTGTGAGTGAGTAACAAAAATCTATAATTTTCGCATAAAGTAAAAGTTGACACAATTTAGTTGATTAGCAGGCAGGTAACATATAGCAGAAAATGCCCTTTTATAATGAGAGTTGAACATTATAAAAAAATATTTTTTTTTTTAAAAACTGTGAATATGACCAGAGGGGGACATTTATGTGAACTCACATTTACACACGGTAGACACTACTCTATTTGCATGCGGCATCACAGCTGAATGAGAGAGTCAATCAAGTCAATGTCAAGTGTTTAACACAAATCAAGTGATTCTTTAGCATTACCTCAACTTTTATTTGCCAGTAAAAAAAAATTGTGAACTTGTTGAAATTAATTTGTAGAAGATGTTTATATTTTAAGTACATGCATAGTCTGATGGAAAACCTTCATCTCATTAGTGATAATTTGCTTGCTTAATAGCTTCATGAATTTCAAACAGTGATTGCAGTAACCAAAAAGAGCCTTTGCCTTTCCCTACTGTCAATTGCTGGTGAAGAAATCTGCGCTTGGTGGGATGTGATGGAGTCTCTGACGCACATCTTCAACACTCAATGAGACCTTTTTCACATGGGGAGTTACGGTGAGCTACATCTGGCAACTGAAGACAATCCCCCCGCGGCTCATTTAAAGATGCTGTCATAGTACTTACAGCTCCTGCCTCAATAAAGAGATTTTAATGGTTGAAGTAACTCCCGTTGTCTACGTGAGTGTGTGAATCAGGGAGCAACTGAAAAAAATCAACTGACGTCCATTCAGTGGTGCTTTTTAAGCTTTTTTTTTTTTTTTTTTTAATTTTTTTTTAGATATTTGGTCTATCATGCCAAATATCAAGAGCAAATTTAACAAAATTATATTTGTCATTCAATATATTATCGACGGCAAGTGTCTAAGCTGAGTGTAGCCTCATCTCTTCCTCACAGTTTGCTGTTCTTCTGAAATTGGGACACGAGCCCCAGTGAACTTTCTCACTGAATGAATCAGTGAGAAAGTGAGGGAGGTCCTGCACTCACTGACATTATGTTAAAAGGATTTGGTTCCCCTCTGTATGTAAATGTGGGAGGAAAAAACATTACAGGAGCACCTTTCAGTATAATGGGTTGCACTACTCCACAGCCTCAGAAATTACTGTAGAATTAAAACACCTCACTGATCCTGTCTTACTAAAACCTCAGTTTCGCAAAGGCGGGATTGTTTGTCAAACCTGTTCTCAATTTGATCTTTAAATAGAGCAGGAATTTCAAATATTAAAGCAACCGAGGCTAAACTAAAGTATAAATAAATTACTGAATCAATTTCCAAAGATAATGTAAAGCATATTTATGATTTCATTTAGACTTTACACAAACTTCATCAAACTTGCTAGATTCAACAGTAACCGCTTTCAAAGCATAATGATCAATTATTCGTAGCAGCAGGCACAAATACCATGTACCCACTATGAATCCATATCAACTATAAGTACATTTATTGAATTAAAAGGTGCAATTTCGCTGCCGTCTGAGGTCAAATATTTCTTTTCACCTTCCCTTGTACCCACTGTGGGGTAACATGTTGGAGGGATAAGTCTCGGTTGTTTTGTTGTTGCTGTTTTTACAGGTTCTAAACTAATTGATTTGATAGGCAAAACCAAGCTGCGTGGTAGAGTTGCCCAACAAGTAGACGTCCATAAAAGTGAACAGAATGACTTCTTCAATTTTTGGAGCAATTTAGTGTGAGTTATCCTCCTGTTTAACATCGTAAATATTTATACTGGATATTATAGTAACACTGCAGAGAGAGCGGTCGATGGAGTCATTTGGGGCCCAACAGCAAGTTTTTACCTTGAAGAGGGTAAAAAAAAAAACCTACTAAAGCGCACTGATTGAAAACAAGTCGATCTTTCAACACTACCTTATTATTACCCGAGTGAAAACATTTGCCCCAGGGCTCCTCCAGGGTTTCAGCCAACTCGGGAGTAATTCTAAAGATCTTGTGTTAGATCACATTTCTTTATGTTCATGCTCAGGTATAAAATTGCAATAATGCCTGTGCTTTGGCAACTGCATACTCTATTAAAAGTGCCTTCTTTTACTTCTCTCCGTTTCTTCTCAGTCTGACTACAGGATGGGACTACAATTTATTTGTGTCTTAATGGATCCTGATATAGTGGAACGATGAAAAGTTGTATTAAAATCAATTCAATTATATTTATTTGAACAGATAGATCTACTAAACTGAAATGTGGTGGCACAGTGCGTTTCAAAAGGGGGGAAAAACGTTCATTATATTATTGGATGCATTCACTCTCAACATTTAAGTTACTACCCCAGAGAGAAGATGAAGTATTTTTTGTTGTTGTTTGTGGTTTATAATTATGTTGCGGTACCACACCATGCAGGGGACTCGTTTATCGTGGTTTTACAGACAACATGCAAAATACATTTTGTTCAACCTCTTTTGGCTAATATAAATAACAACAGCCAGAATCTTGTTTTTATGTCAGACACCCCCATGGTGTTTGTTTTCTTGTATTTTTTTTCCCGTGTTGATGTCTTGACAGTTTTGTTTTTGTCTTTGCAGCGTGTCTGTGAACTAAAACATGTGGCCTGAAGTACCAGTTTCGAGGAATATATCCGTCTCTGAGAAATAAGAACACCAATGATTGAATTGTGACCGCTTTGTACCTTTCGGTGCAATGTTTGTTTTGGCCTCTGAAAATGGCTATTTTTAAATGACGACAGAACATTATGGAGTGTTTGACTTCCGGCGCTGAAGTCAGTGTAGGGACAGTGTAAACAAACTAACCTCTGTTTAGCAACAAGAGGTAAACACATAAAATGAATCCATCCAAACTTTTGCATCTTACCTTTACCACTAATTCTATACCTTTTTAAGTTTTTTTTCCACAAATAAATGTGAAAAACAAATTATATACACACAAAAATAACCACTAAGGACCAATAGAAACTAAATGTTTTTGATGCTGACACAAAGCATTATCTAATAAACCTGAGCACAATTAAAGCTAAATTCAGTATGTTCAGATACTTTATTATTGTTTTTGTTTTTTTTAAATGGAAGAATTGCATTGACTCAACTATATAAAACAGGAAGAGGTGATTAGTAAAAAAAAAAACCACATCATGTCATCATGTCAAATCAGTCAAGTAAACAAACAGAAAAGTCACGATGACAATAAACCCAGCTAAGCAGGACGAGCTAATGACGGCAAAGCTCTGCAGTCACCGTGGAGTGAATGAGAAAGACCAAATAGGAACATGTCTGGGAAATAAACAGCTTGGCTTTGTCTTGAACATTCATTTCTTTTGCACCCACTTCACACCATCATTCATGAGTGGGTTTCACAGGAGAACCATGCAGCCAAATAATATTTTTACCTCAGACGTAATATGATCAGATGACTAAAAAAAGGATGAGCGAACTTTTCAGGGTTTGAGGGGTTTGAAGTGAGTGGTAGTGAGCTATAGCACTATAACAACAGAACTGAACATTAAATACTGTGATGACCTACTGCAGTGACACGAGGACGTAAAATTTGGTTAAAGCTGCACTAATCTTCACTAAAAGTGCAAGACTTTTACATATAAGTAAACGTCCGTTACATTCAGGCCATTACCAAAAAAAATTCACACAATGCTTATTTATCACTTGCCAGGTGCACTATTTCACCCTATAAAAAGTCAATAAATCTGATGTCTGGTGAGACTTTCCTGTGCTGGCTGGCTGGATGAATACTGGGCACACTATGTACAGAGCATGTGTATCACTGATTTCTGGTTAAGCCCTATGTCAACTTGTAGACTTTCCAAAGGCTATCGGACCAAATGCTTCACGATAGTGAAATAAATAATTTTGCAGGAGTTGTAATGGTCAAAACAATTGATCTTTTGGGCTATGACGTAATAATATGTCGACTGTTTTTGTAATTACTCTTACTGGCAGTAGGGGAAGAGAAAAGTTGCGCACTGCAGTTTTAAGGCAACAATAGATGAAAACGTGCGTCTTGTGAAAGGAGTCATATACTGGTAAAATGAGAATGATCACACAACTCTACAGTTCCCCTCTGCTATACAGCAACAGGCAGCTGTTTTCAGTGAAAATGCTCTCAAACCCGACTGTACTCTGTAATTTTTATTTATCAGACAGACAGAAAAATAACTTTTGTAAATAGACAGCTGTTTGCTATCTCTCGATGTATCATCTTAAAAATGTGCCAGTGTTGTGTTTCCAACTGATTACACTAATACCAAGCAACCCAAAAAAAAAAAAACGAAAAATACTGCTTTAAATTCATTGTTTAAAGTCATTAGGGTTATTTAGGGAACATCTTTGACAGACTTTTTGCCTGACAAGATCAAACCAGGAGTATATCTCAATAAAGGTGGCTAATCTTGATTCAAACCTGTATCAAAAGGCCTACTGCTGCTCAAAATTAGTGATATTGCCAGTGAGTACACTTGAAATGAGGATGCTTAGACTGGCAAGGATCACAAAAAATACACAACTTCTTGTAATTGGAATAGCGAACAAAACAAGACAAAAAAGTAAGCCAAGCAAGCAAGTATGCAAGTCTGTACAACAGTAACAGTTACAGTAACAGTTAGTAAAGGCTAATCTCAGCATGTTAACGTGCTCACAGTGGCCAGGTACAACATTTATCATGTTCACTATCTCGGCCTTTCAGTATGTTAAAATGTATACGTGGCTAAAACAAACAGAAACTTAATGAGAAAAATCCCACCAATACATAAAGAAGGTTTCTTCCCACAACGACAGCTATACCTACGCTCCAGTAATGTGATTATCTCCACTCTTGATGATCTTGTAAACTGAAACTCAATATCAATAACTGAAACTCAAGTAGATTGTTCCACTTAATAAGTATTTGTCTCCCTCGCTCTCCCTGGTCTACATCAATAATCCAAGTGTCTGCACAGACAGAATTAATTTGCCACCTTGGAGATTTTATTTAAAATTCTATTGGTTGTAGAGAACCTGTAATTTGTCCTCAGGTATTCTGTTCTGTTAATTAAAGTCTGTAGGACTCATCCAACCTTGTCAAGCCTATTTGAGTTAATCTGGTTTAAAAGGCCATTTTAATCTATAACAGGCTTAATTCCTGTCCTGGAGACTGGCCCAAGCTATTTGAGAGAAAAGATGAAATTGAACTAGGGGAGCTAAGGCACTGTCTTCAAAATGAATTTTCTCATTTTTGCTACTTTCTTTTACTGTGCAGACTGACTGAAAGGGCTTGTAGGATGGGATGGAGCCCGTTCCATAATGCAGTTACACAAACACATGGGCTGTTTTGATTCATAAATGTCATTTTACCCCCCAGCCTGTCTTCATACTGTGGCAGGTAAGTGGAGCACCAGGGAAGAAAATAGAAATAGAGCACTCACAGATATATAATTTTACATCTGGCTTTAAGAAGCGGATGAATGACTTTATGTCATTCGAGATGTATTTGATCAGCTGATCAGTTTTTTTTACCTCCACACACACCAAAGAAATAATGCAGGGATATAATCACGACAGGTTTTGTTCAAATATGAGCGTTAGTTTATCTGATTATACTGCCATTTATTCCTACACTGATTAACTGGCCAACTTTTCTCTGCCACAGTCAGAAGCCGCTACTGCCTGTTCCACTGCAGCTCGTCAAAGCTGCAGTTTGTTTTTATTGGCTGGATATTCTGGATGTTTGAAAACAGTAGGAGCCAAGTGACCTGCAGATACCAGGGCAAACCTGCAGAGACCCTGCAGGGGGAAGGCGACTGATCAAATTGTCATCCTGAGACTATGTCCCACACAGTGGACAGTAATAACCCAAAGATGTGGTTTTAACATTACATTTGAAGAGGAAAGACTGCTGGGAGTGTGTGTGTGTGTGTGTGTGTGTGTGTGTGTGTGTGTGTGTGTGTGTGTGTGTGTGTGTGTGTGTGTGTGTGTGTGTGTGTGTTTGAATTAATCATTACTTTTTTTTGCATCAGTGGGCAAAATTCCATTATAATCTTTAAGCATGTTGTATTTTAGTTGGTCTGAGAGAACATTTCCTGCAGCTCCTCTTTGCTTTATATTCAGGCTTTATAAAATCTAGTCCATGATGGACACTAGGCCAATCACAGGTCATTTCAGAGAGAGTGCGTTCCTCCTGGCTGTGATACAAATGTAGTTACATGTGCATGTCTCTTCAGACTTCAGCCTGATTGGTGGAAAGTCCTGTAGAAAAAGTTTCTGTTTCAGCACTAGCAACAACTAAGAGACACTGAACCCTCCTGGATCAATCGTTCTCTCAAGTGAACAGAGCGAAGCTCCTGAATTTCAATCAAATTTGAGCCAAGACAGGGTGTCACCCGACCAGGACCCCACATCGGTCTCCATGCGCACCCTGAGACCAAGTCCATCAGCCCTCAGAGAAGGCCTCAAGGAATGCATTAGTGGCGGTGGTGGGGGACACGTCATCCGGTTGGGATAGAGGAGAGGTCCAGACAGGGAGGATAGACCGTGATTAATGTCTCACAAGGATACCCAAAGGTCCCTGCTGGCAGCCTGCAGGGAAGGATGTGGGCAAAAAGAAGCTCAGGTAGTGCCCAATGTCGCACACCTCAGAAACCATGGGGAGAGTGACGAAGAAGCAGGCCAAGCGAGAGACCCTCAGCAACCCAGAGGCAATGAAGAGTGCAGTAGGGCAGGCAAGCCATCTTTGTGTTGTATAAGTGTAAGAGGCATGTGCTCATGCCCGAGCTCATATAGTGAGAATGGCTTATCAGAGAGGGGAGGGAGTGGTGGAGGGTGGTGCATTTTCAAATTCTGCTTCTTTTTTTTTTGCCTTTCACAGAAAACTGCCTACTGCAATCCATTAAATGTGGGGGAAAAAATATGGGCCACCTGTGGGTTTGTTGCTTATCTGGACAAATAAATGGAGTGATTCTGGTATACAGTGGTGTTAGGTTTATATTGCATGTCTGTATGCAGGAGATATTGTAGATTGAGAGAGAACATGTACTGTATTGCGTATGTGTGTGTGTGTGTGTGTGTGTGTGTGTGTGTGTGTGTGTGTGTGTGTGTGTGTGTGTGTGTGTGTGTGTGTGTGTGTGCGTGTGCATGTGGTTAAATCTGCTTGTGTGAGAGAGAAGCAACACTTGTCGATGCCTGATTCATTGTAATACAAAATTTTCTCAAATAAAGAAATGAAATGAAATACACCTGTAAAATTGGATCAATATTTGTCCTTGTGATGCTGAAGAAGTCTCAGCACTAGAATTCGAGGACCTTGCTCAGAAAAACAGTACAGACGAAAAGAAAAAGTAGAAAAGACCTCGTCATGACGTCTCTGCTTCGCCTGCTCCTCTCCACCACACCAGAGCAGAAAAATGGATTTCCGGGCTGCCCAAATATGGCCAGGCGATGATGAGGTGTGCAACAGATGAGTCATCCTCCAGACTCCCACACTCCTTACCCTTACATGTGTGCAAGATAGAGAGGGAGAGAAAACAGAGTGAGGCAACGAGAGAATAAAGGAATAAAAGCACTACAAAAGCTGCGTAGAGAAAGCCTTAAAATCAAGTAATGGTGATCACATTATGACATGCATAAATTTCCAGGAGGAACTAATGAGACCAGAGAACAACAGCAGTGACTGCAGAGTCTAATGCTACGCACAATCCATGCACAACCCTTTTTCTCCCTTCAAGTCGCATCACTGTTCTACCTGCAACCACCAAAACATCCTGCAAACATAGCTCGGCTGCCTGTTCGCC
This sequence comes from Embiotoca jacksoni, assembly GCF_022577435.1. Lineage (NCBI taxonomy): Eukaryota > Metazoa > Chordata > Actinopteri > Embiotocidae > Embiotoca > Embiotoca jacksoni. The sequence continues at coordinate 5,052,536 of NW_027185425.1, forward strand.
CTTTGTTCGGCATAATGTGTCATGCAGTTTGCAGTGCCTTAAGGCGCAGAATGAAAAACATGTTTATGTCTAAGTGTGCACACACTCTTCGAAATCGAAGATAAAATGCACATTTCATCATCAATTGTTCACATTTACCATGTTTTTCCTGCAACAGATATTTTTCACTTAAAGTTTGTAATGCAAAGGCAGCAATGGGTCACTTAAAGCTTGGTTGTGCTCGGAGCACTGTGATAATGCAATGCTTTTTACACACTGGGAAACAAATATGTTTCAGGGATTAAAAAAAAATAACTATCTCTGAATGACCGCCAATTGTGGGGAAAACTGAAACGCAAAAGGTAAACTCATTATTTCGTAAATCAAACCAGCAGTAGCTTTATCAGTCAGTTCTTAGGCTCAAATTAGCATGCCCATGTTTTAAAAATTTTTACATTATTAGGGATAAGTTAGACTTTTTGGGGAATAGAATTCAATGAGAACAGCGTATAGTTTGACGTGTGCATCCCTGTGCTTGATCCAATCTAGCACCAATCCTTATTGTAAGTACAGATAATACTGATGATTTAATTCCTTCGAATAAAAGACACAAGCAAAGGTTAATGGTCTATATTGTTTATAAGGAACACAATTAATAAGCATTACACAATCCAAAATTGTCACTAATCTTTTTGGACAGCTTAGAGCTACATAATTTAACTTTGCAGACCTCTCATTTTGCAAGAAAATGAGTTTAATCCCCTTCGAGCCCGAGCAGCTCTTCTCTCTGCTGAAATTCCCAAACGTCCCAAATCGCATGGTTGCTTTCCAAAAGAATTCAATTACGAAATAAATTTTGATTTTACATTTACTTTAATCTCTTCATCTCTGTTCATTTTTATATACATACTATATGCATGCATTTTTTTCAGTGAAGAAATGTAATATTTGTTTTTTCTTGAAGTCTGTCTTTGGGGAGCAAGCAAAGTAACTGGATGCCAATGTTAGGGTTTGATGTGCAGTCGTGTCACCCAGAGAGAGGTGAAGCTGCGTGGGAAAACTCGCTACTGACATTCATTTCACACATTTATGTCTCGACATGTCTGCGAAATCTTTAGCCTGTCATACTGTTAGCGATGCCAACCTTTATATACCTTCACTTTCCTGAGAACATGCTGTAAAATGTCAAGACTTGATAACTTGGTAATACTACTTATGAAACACTGTTTACAAAGTGGACCAGTAAGGTTATATAAGAGCCTTGAAATATTGTAATTTTAGGTCAGACATCGAAACTGCAACATCAGTAATTATGGGTCACCTTTCTCATGATTTCTTTTCTTCAGTCAAATGGATAATGTGCAAATCAAAAGTTTGACATTTTAAGATAAAACACTGATTTACTTTCTGTTAACTGTGGACAGGACCAGGCTAGCTGTTTCCCATCCTTTAGCTAGGCTGACCAAACTCTCTGCTGGCTTATATCTAAAGGACAGATAATGATAATGTTATCAATCTTCTCATCTAATGCCAACACCAGAAAGTGAAATGGCATCTCTCCCAAAATGTTGAATTGTTCATTGTATTATATGTCTTTTTTTCCCCCTACTTTTTAGTCTGTCATTAAAAAAAAATCTATTATAGTAGAGGTGAAAATTCGTCACTGTCCCTGCCACTTTGGTTTTCCCAAAGTTTTCTTTCAGTCACTCGATAAGAAATGAGCCACAGCATCAAAGCCAGCTGGGCTCCTCTTTGTCCACATTTTTCAAGCTCTCTCCCGATGACTGAGAGTCTCCGCACTAGTCATCCACAGGTAACTCCATGTATGTCTTTCCTGCAGCCAAATCAGTTTCCTCCAGTGAGAACCTGTTGTGAAGAGGCCTTCCTCTGGCACTCACTGTAGCGAAACTCCTGTGAGTCATTCTGCAACATGCCTACATCTCTCTTTCTGCTGTTTATTAGATTCACACCACCTGCCCGATCAGTACCTAATGAATCTTATTCCTTTCACACACATGCCGATGATTAAGCACAGTTTGGTACGTGCTGTTAGCTTGTTGTTGTTGTTTTTGTTATTATCATCCTTGAGAGTGATGAACAGCAGGGAAGCCTCCGCTGGATTAAAATGGACATTGTGTTCTTGACAAATGAATTATCATCCTGGTATGAACCAACACAAATACATTGGAGGTATTTTCCTCACTCACTCTTTTAAGAAAAGGTCAGGGAGTTTTGTTGAGTTCTGCTGGATGTTGCGTCAGCAAAATAATAATACAAAAAAAGAAATGTCAGAATTTCAGGCTTTTTTCTTCTCTGTGTCTGAATTGATCACCTAAACAATTTTACTGCCACCCGCGATGCTCAGCAGATGCAGCAAAAAAGTGGGTATTGGCGACAATGGCGGAGTTTATGACCAGCTGATGGGCCCTTTGGGGTATCGATTACAAGGAGTGAAACCTCATCTTCGTGTTAACTGTGAGTGTATCTGAAAAGAGACCCTCGTTCTTACACTTCATTCAAGTCAATCTCACCCTCTAAAAGTATGTTTAAACAGTCCTTCCGCACAGATTATGTTTTTAATTAACACTTGGAGGAAATATTAATTAACATATTTGTACAGTTGCACACAGCCCTTAAGGTCAGGAAAAGATTATAGTCTTGGTAAAATACTGAGAAAAGCCTACGTAAAATGATGTAACCTCAGCGAGACGACAACAACAACAACAACAACAACAACAACAACAACAACAACAACAAAAACATCAACAAAGGCCTGCATCTGCTTCTATGTAGACATATATTGTCCAGAAAGGAACAGAACATACTGTACGTCCTGGCGGCCAAACAGTTCGCTAGTATACTATAAAAGATGACCAAGTTGGCATATCTCTCAGGTTAAGGAGTGTGTTATGTGTTGCTGACTAAACTAACAAACAGACTTCTGTCCATTCAAGGATATTCTTATGTTTGAGGTATGAAGGACAAGCCTCATACACGTGATTAGTTTTTAAATGTATCCACTCATTGTCAGTGGCAGCTGAGGGATGAAGAGGAGCTCAGACAAAAGGCGAGAACTGAAGAGGAAAGCACAACGAGACTGTGACCGGCTTCACCAAGATATGAGCAAAGGTGTCTTTTGACTTGAAGGAGCCTTTTGAAGTTATTCTGTTCTCTTGCTCTCTTACTTTTTGTCGCTGAAAGTAGGTTCTCATATTAGAATGGAAAATTACTTATTTAGCTTGTATTTGTAAATACGGTACCTTCTATTCTTTCCAGCATAGTCCCTTTTATTTGTACATAAGGTAAATTATAAAATTGGGTGACCTTTAACTTACGTTCTATTTCTTTGCTTTCTGGAGGGCTCTTATCTGGCGGAGACTGGGCACCCTGTGTTTCCAGTAATACTGAGCCTATTACTGTGACTACTTCCACACTTGAAGTAGGGTGGCTGGAGGTAAACGGAGGAAGATGGAGACGGAAAGGATGAGAGAATTATGAGTGAAACTAGGCAACAGGTGTATATCTGATTTTACAAATCTGAAAAAAAAACTGCCCGACTCTTGGGATAGAAAAAAAGTGTTTTTTATAAATGGCAACCAACAGATAGAGTAAATAATCTTTAAATAATTTTCAAAAGCAAATGGCCCATCAAAAATATAATGAAAGGTCGGGGGGGTGGGGGGGTTTAAGTATTTTAAATCCATGCAAAGCAAAGCAGTTGGAAGATAAGAACATTGCTCACGCCTGCACACACCCACCAATATTTCTGTTTTTGTCTTTTGTTATACACTGACATAATACCACACATCTACACAAAAACCTCTTGAAACTCTATTTCTGAACATGCAGAGAGAAAAATTTAAAATCTTGCCCGGTCAAGAACTACATCTCTTGCTGATTGTTAAGAAATAACTTATTTGTAGTTATTTGTCAGTTAGGTAATGAACTTAAGAACTTTTCTCAGTGCAAAGAGAAAATGTGAATCTATGAAGCCTCCTTACGATTATGTACCATGAATCGTTTTAATTAAGACTGACCTTGTTTGGAAAATGGTCACTGTATGGCATCTATTGTTAGAAACTAGTTTCTTGCTGTCTTTTCTACCTTATTAGCTACATATGCTGTAGTTCTTGATTTGAAAAGATTCCGTGAACTACTTTTTGCCTAATCACCAGTGTTACTGGGAAACTTCTATCATGGTTGCAGTTTTTCTTTAACTTCTTCAGGTCACTCGGAAGCATTCGAGAACTGCCTCAGTTCATCTATATTGTGGCACCAACAGGACTGAGACCTGTTTTTCAGAGTGGTGTGCTGCCTGCCTTGTGAGGAGTGATTTGCCGGCACAGGTCAAGGTAATTGGTTTTGGCTGCACACCAACCTGTCCTGGTCCACCCCCACCAGACTGTGTCTGCCCTACTTCAGCTCCACAGTGAGAATTAAAGCTACAAGAATAAAGAAATGTGAAAACAGATGTCTGGATCCGTCTTTGGTTGAATTTTTTTCTTGCCACTATGTTACCGGAAATCCTATTGAAGCTACAGCAAGTGTGCAGTATGAAACAGACCATTTGAGTCGGATCTCATTTAGTTGGATTCTCAACAATCTGCTCGTTGTACAAGACAAGAGCTTCAGCACACAGGCGCAGCTGACTTATTATACAAGCACCTGTGGAATACACTGGATGCTCTACTATGAAGTGGACTACAAATGAACAAATATTTATAGAAAACTTTTTGAGTGTCAGATGGAAAGGTATGAGTACAGACTTTAGACTCAATATGAGTTACATCACATTGGGTTTAAGCCACTCCAAAGGTTTCTGGAAAACAGTACAGGAGGGACAACTTCCAGAGCTCTTTGACACGAGCAGCCATCAGACTCCGCAACACCTTTGGTCCAAATTAATCCAAAAATCTGCCAATTAGTACATCACTCCACTTATGCAAACTACATGACTTCTGTATGTATTATGCAAGAAAAATTGAATGATTACATATCTGCCGTTCCATATTCTCCTCCATACTTTGAAATCTGTTTACTGTACTTGTAAGTGAACTACCAACTACATGTTTTTATACGTTTCCTGTTCATGTCATCATTTGCTTGTTCGAATCAAAAAATCCTATTCTCTTCTCTCCTGCAGTGCACAGGCACAACCTGCAGCTTTTTTTTTAAAAACAGCACCATCTAGGGTTCAGATAGCTTGATAGCTGCAAGCAACATGATCCACGAAGGCACAGCAGGAATTCAGGATGAGAAATCATACAAGTCATTTTGGGTGTAACTTCAGCAGGACTTGTTCTGAAGAAGGCAACACGGGTGCAATGTTGGAACAACAGATATGCCGTACAAATACTAACTTTTAGTCACTGTTACGATCGTTAAATGTCAAAAATGTAGTCTGTTGCTGGTTTTACAACTATATCAAACCAAAAGTCCACACAGTACTCTCCAACCTTACTGAGAAAATTACATCCTGTGACACTTTTAAGGGGGGGGATTTGCCTCTGAACACCGGGCTGGGCCAGCGAGTGCCTCCCGCTGTATTAAAAAATACATGTTTAGCGAGACCGCTGTCGTGATTCCTGTGCAAAAGTGTGTGGAGGTGATAGGTGGAGAAGTGCAGTGGTGATTCCTCTTTTTTTGTTCTCTTTCACACACTGACTTATATGGAGATTTGTTTATGTAACTGTGCCTGCAGCAGCCCACGCCTCCCTCTTAAATGAGTTCTAACAAACCAAAAGGCCTTAAAGGTTCAAATGAATAAGTACAACAGGTTTTGGTTGTTTGAAATTAGATCATTGTTTAGTGGCCAATGGTGCATATTTGTTAATTACTCCCAGTGTAGCAGCAGTTTTAGTTCTGGTAATGAGAAGCTCTGGTTCAGTAGCTGGAGGTTAAATAAAGCTCCAGGGCCATTCAGCAGTAGACAGTAAACAGAAAGGCTCTCCATTTGTTGTCTTATTCTCCTCCAGTGTCTGTAGTCTCTCCAGCAGAATCTCTATCACTGTTTGTCCAGTTCTTCCTCCCCAACATCAGCTCATCATCTCAACTCATTCATTATTCCTTTCCCTCGTGCCTGTCAACCCTATCAGAAATGCATGAGGAGGAAGGGAAGTTGTTGAACAATGGGTCAAACTTGTCCTCATTTTCGTGCATGCTGGGTGTCTAATAGCTCATCTGATTACACAGTTGGGCATAAATTTGGTACATTTAATCAGAACAGCAGAAGAGATGAGGGTGTAAAATGTAAATTAGATAACTAGGACTTTGGGAATTTGATCTACATGAATAAAGCTGCTGCAGGCATGAACTACGTAGTTAATGGTTTAGGGTCAGTCTCTTACCAGGTTATACATGATTTAGTTCTCGCATGCTAAGCCAATAAAGTTTCTTTACGTTGATAAATTGGTGTGAAAGTGTAGAGACATATGTAAACATGCCCTTCAAAAACAGATCAGTGTACATGTATGACTAAATTCAAATAAAAGCATGTTAATCACAAGAATTGTAATATAGTATATAAGGTATGTAGTTTTAATGGCTATAATCTACAGTATGAGCGAGTAGAAGTGTGTGGGATGAAGTCATACTGTGTGACAAGCGGCTCTACATGCATGTAACGCGTATTGTGTTGGAATGCACAGGACACATTGTGACACATTTTACTCGTACGCATGTGTGAAGAAAGACAAAGGCTGTTGTGCTTACTCATGACACTAGCGTCATCAGCCTGCTTGTTGACTGCAGCACAAAAAACAAACACAATTTTGCTGCAGCTGTTCTCGTAACTGTCTGAAATTATATTAAGTGTAACTCACTCAAGGGGTTTGCCAAGACTCACTACACACTCAAAAGACAATTCATGACAAAAAATGTCTAAGTCGTTAATTACCAAATTATCATAACAATACCCTTTTGTTTATCACATAATAGACTACTAAAATCTAAAGTTACAAACCAACAAAAATTCAAAGAAAATACTATCATTGCGACTTGATTCCTTATTTAGATACCACAAAATACTCTGATTAACACATTTAAGTCATCAAATTTAAGTTTAGTGCCACTTTTCCAAACTTTAGTATCTACTGATCATCATTTCAAGTAATTTTCTCCAATCAGAGGCACAGATTTGACAAAGGGGACATTTGTGTAAACTTAAAATGGGGTGGTGTGTTCAAAATAAATAATCTTTTCCAGATATACAGAGAACATGCAGTCCTGCTGGTCAACTTACCCACCAAGCTTTGGGTCAAGTGACCCCCTATCAGCCCTGAAGCTGTGGTAACACATTCCTTTAAAAGTAATTGATGAGGAGGAAACTACATTTTTTTATGTTGTTTTGTAAGGTGATTTCCCTCAGAGAGCTTCCCATGCCACCACAACACAACACAGTGCAACTCCTGAGGGACAGTGAAGAAAAATAATTATGACTGATGATCACTCGTTTTAGCCTCTCAGTTTTACACTTCCTGACTCACGCTGTTTGGACAGTCATTTATGTATTCTTTCTCTCTCATGCAGCTCTGCTGGAAGAGGAATCGAGCCAACATTGCACCAACAAGTAGACACCCACATAGGTTATCCCTTTCACACTTTGAGAACTACCCAGATCCGCCCACATCCCTGGAGAGAGAGACCATGTGAGAGAGAAGACGAGGCAGGGAGGGATGGAGACGCCTATTCCTGTGTGCACGTGTGCGTTTGTGTATGTGAGTGCGTGTTTCTGAGAGGGACGGAGGGAGGGACGGACGGACAGACAGACACAGACAGACAGACAGACAGAGGGTGTGCGCGCCTGTGATTCCTGCATTACCGCACCGGCTGCACCTCAGCTCGACTTTTAATTGGTCGATTAAATTGGTCACTATGTCTGCATACATCATGCTTTCTGCACGGATGAGTTTACTAAACAGCACATGACCATTAATAACTTTGATTGCCTTTTAATAAGTCTTAAAGAGAAAGGTCATCCTTTTCTGTCCTGAATAAACGGCCGAATGAGCCGTAATAACAAACGGTTTCTAAATGTTTCATATTAAATTAAATGCATTATGGCTAATTAAATAACAAATTAATTATGATTATAATTATTCACAGATAAACCTTTGTGCAATGTTCGTGCGCTGAGAAGCTCGTGTTGCGTTACTGTTCGTTTGAAGGTAATTCATCTCTGTATTGCGTCCCCGTGCTTGCACACCTATTCCGTTGATCCTCTTTCCGGTACCTTTGGCTCTGCGTTGATATCTGCGTAGTTTGATGCTCATAATCGTTTGTCCCCGTCTCACTGCACAGATCCCTCCCCTCTCTTCAGTGCCTCCCTCCCTCCTCCGTGCGCTAACACAGTCACTCTCACACTTACACACGCACACACACAAACATGTCTCCCCCGCACACCCTCCCCGTCTTGCTGCTGTCTCATTCACTTCAGTACTCCATCCACGCACTGACTCCAACTTGAAGCAGGGGGGGCGGGGTTGGATATATATCTCCGAGAGGAGGCCACAAGATACACTGAGACTGGATCCACTTGCAGTGCAAAGACCACAAGCAAGAAGACTCCGAAGCCGGGAGTAGAAGTACCAACATTTATCCTGGAGCTCAGAGAGAAAACCACAGCGTTTGGTTCTACGGACTGTCTGCTGGAGCTCCGATTCAACTAATTTGTCACTCTGCTATACGCCAGTTTCTCTGGATATAGCAGCTAAACATAGTTGGTAGTAAACTCTTTGGAGTTTGGCAAGAGTCGCTTTATTTTTTTCTTTGCTTGTGAGAGTGGACTGCACTGAAACTTGGGATCGACCCGCTTTGGTCAGGCTTGGACCTGGCGCATTCTTTCTGCGGCTTCAAACACTGCGAAAGTTTTTGGCCAGGGCACAGATCTGAAGACTGAACTACACTCAGCAGCTGCTACCCGAGTCCAGAACCAACACACCTGGGCGACCGGTTTGAGAGCCGCTGACGAGACGTCAAAGAAACGTTTTCAAGGTAAGGAAAGACGACAAGACTTTTATTTCTTTGTTTTTTTTTTTCCTTTTCTGTTTCCTGTTTGTCTGCTTCATACACCCGTTGTATGAAAGTTACAAAGTAAAGTTAAGAGGCGGGTGTGACTTGCCTTGCAGAAGCGGAGTTTGTTTCAGCACTCTTGTCAGTTTAAAGCCGCCTGTCGCTGTCCGTGGTGCTGAAACTCTCTACCGGCTTCTACAGTTAAAATGTTCGTGCAACTTGAATCAACTGCGCTGCTTTTTGTATATATTTCAGCTACTGTGTGCAACACTGTTTGTTCCCATAACATCCATCTACTTAAAATATATTTCGGAACTGTTGAAAAGTTCTAGCACCGCATTGCCTCACATGTAGTCTGCTGCTAGAGTAGCAGAGTACTTTGTCATGCCTCCGGGTGACGCGACCTGATAGTTCAGCAACAGAAAGTCAAGTCAGACCGTAGCAACTGGTTGCTTGATAGAAATTTCTGTTATGCTTGTATTATTTATTTTGCAGGACAGATACAGTTGAGGTAAAATATGTTACAATTGTAACATATGTTACAATTATATGACATGTGCACTGCAAAACAATTAAGTTTCCGAATAAGCGCATGCACATGTATTGCAAACATTTTTGCAGTAATGGCTTAAACAACTGCAAAGATATGACAACTCCATTTAGATGAAAGAGACTGTTTGCTTGTATCATATCAAATGGGAAAACCTGCAGACTGAGTTTTTTTCTTTAAGAAAGGAAAGACTACAGCAGAGATACGTACGACCAGGATTTCATTACATCTGCTGCAATGAAATCCTTTTCTGACTCTGAACACACACACGCTTTCTCAAAACTTAGCTCCAAGCCCCATATCAGCAATCTGCGGTGATTTTTTTAGTTTTGCTGTTGGCATGTTTTTGCTGTCACAGTTTTGCAGCAAAGCCATCGGGTGGTCTAGTTTCTTGCACGTGTGCAAGTACTTGCACTGGGTGCAGAAAAGAAAAAGCATAAGCAAAATGTGGATGAGGAATGGCCAGCAATTGCTACACACATGGCTTTTCTCAACGTTGCTTCTGCAAAAAGAAAGCAATTTGCAAAGAAAAGAAAAGATCGAGAATTTGTCTTTCAGTCATTCTCTGTCAATTGCACTCACATTTCCATACACACAAACATTATCATTCAATAGTGGAAGAAAAATCCTATTTAGAACAACATTCAGACTAAAAAGCTCATATGTCACACGTTAGCCGATGTAAGTCTGACTGGAAAATCTTAACCCAGCTTTCAAGTTGTTGCAGCAGCTGAACAGCAATTAGTTTGTCTAAATATATACTGATATTAAAGTAGCTATACAGTTACTCAGGCTATATCTTTTCACAGCTTTCTGCTTCTGGTAGTCATGCAGATTACTTGACTGCCTGCAGGTGTTCATGAACAGTCAGTGAAACTGGCACATCTCATCATATGCCTGCACATTTCTTATTGCTTTACAATATAGCATTGTTTGTCTTGCTCAAAAACCCTTGTTTCTCTTGCTTGTGATTTATGCAAAGCTTGCTTTATCTGTGATGAGACAGGCTTCTACAAAACTGTGCACACCAGCATAAACCAGCATGTCGCTAATGGTAATTTTGCAATTTTTGTGTTTTTCACACTGATCTGCAAAAAATAAACTCTGTCTCCATAACGACAAACTGCCTGCACTTTAGGCTGCCTGCTAAGCAGAAAATGTTGTTGACGACAGCAAACGGACAAACAAGAGGCAGGGACAGGGAGGTTGGGTGTGGGAAGTCAGCGGCCATGTAGAAAAAGAGCAACACAGAAACAGAGTTCTCCCACCACAACTGAACCATTCTTTTCACTCCGTGCCTCATCAGATGCCCATTCATGGAACTTCCGGTTGATGGAAGGCGGGAGAGAGACATGCACCTGTACAAAGCAGAGGTCTTTGCTGCGTTGCACACAGGAGAGGGGAGGGTGAGGCAGAGGGAGGGAGGGCGGAATGTGAAAAGGGATGCAACGAACGTAATTATGAGTTGTCTGGCTGAAAAGTGCAGGTGCTTCTCAAAGGGACTGTCACTCCAGGCGTCAATTGTGTTGCCATGTGTATGCAATGCCCCATCTTTAAGATTAACCCCCTCAGTCACATACAGCAAATACAGACTGCTTCTGCAGAGGCTCAAATAAAACCCCGTGCCTCCTTCTAAATTCCTGATCACAATGTGTATTATATTTCATATTGAATTAGGTCTTTGGTGGGTGCAACTGTCAATCCCTGACAAAAGAAAGAAAGAGCAGGAAAACATGAGAAAGCAGAAGAAAATCCCTGACTGCATGAGAGATGTTGCTGAGCAACCGTGTTTCCTCCTCTTGTCTGAGCTGCAAAGAGCATCTATTACTTCTGTTGGTCCAGTCAAATACAGAGACCTTGACAGTGACTATATGTCCTTTCTCAGGGCAGGATTAGTCACACAATGACAAAAAGTCAGAGTCTCTGCAAGATAAAGGGAGATCTGGGCAAAGCATGCTTGCAAGATGATGGAAAAAGTGAAAAGAAAATTACCATGGATGCATAATTTGAATGCATGTAGACCCTCTGCAAAGTAGCAAAAAATGCATGATTAGAAAATAGTTTTAGTCATGCACAAGTGTAAAATGTGCATGCATCTGCCTTAACATGTAAGCTTTTGCCTTAATGTGCAAGAGAGACAGTCATTTGTCACTGCACACGCACATATCGTCTCACTTCATGCTCTGGTATGTAATGCAGGAAATATTCCCAAAGCAGTTTTTAAGATGGCACAGTAGGGTATGTAATCACTCCTCACCATGGACACAAACCAGCAATTTCTCTTGTTTACCGCTCAATAGGAGGAGTGCATTGCACAAATAATGGAACTAATAAGCGTCTGTGGTTGCCAGTGGCAATGCTTCTATGGACGTCAGACTGACGCACATGATTCGCAGTACAGTTCAGTGTGTGGGAGGAAAGAGCAGAAGCTTGGAGATACCAGCTTGCTGTGAAGGACTGTAATTGCACTGCAGAAGCAATTATGTACCAAAGAACAGCGTATTTTAGATCATTGTACATAGCCTGAAATGCTCTGACACAGATCGCAGACAGACCCCTAATGCATAAATATTAGTTTGACAATAGGTCCCATTATAATGCATTTTTCTGTCCTCCATGCTAATATATGGTGTGTGTTTTGGTTATTTAGATGTTTGGAGTATTCTGACTTTTTTCCTCTGCTTCATTTTTTTCTGTTTTTCTGCAGCTCCCTCTCTAATACAGACATGATAGACTGTCTGATTTACTAAAACCTACAAATCCAACAATTCTTCAGAGGGCTTGTGAAGATAAACAGAAGATCTGCAACACGTGCAGTAACTTGCAACAAAGAAGTCAAAGAAACAACCTGCTGAAACCAGCAATCACAGATACAGCACCAACACCGTCCTCTAGCTAAGCCGACCAAATGGCTTGGTCAGGTGTTACCGGCCCCTGTGTGGCCCTTGTCCTGCTCTTCTTCGGTTTGACCTCCTGCACTCCCTCCGGCCCGGCCTCCGCCACCTGTGCCACCCTGGAACAGAGCCGCTTCTTTGGTGTATTCTCTTCTACGACCACCCTGCCCTCTACGCCGTGCTCCTGGACCCTGCAGAATCCCGACCCTCGCCGCTACACTGTCTACATGAAAATCACCAAGCCCACCGATTCCTGCATGCCGCGCCAGATCAGGACCTTCCAGTTCGACTCCTTCATTGAGACCTCCCGCACCTACCTGGGTATGGAGAGCTTCGATGAGGTCGTCAGGCTGTGCGACGCGTCAACCACCGTCACCTACCTTGAGTCTAGCAAGCAGTTCCTGCAGATCCGCAAAGTGGCCCCAAGAAACGCCATGGAGATCACAGAGGGGCAGAATGATGTTAGCGAGTTCAAGGCTGAGTTTCTAGTCGTGGGGAAGAGGAACCCAAGTATGCCTGCCTGCCAGATGCTGTGCCAGTGGCTGGAGAAGTGCCTGTCCAGCAGCACCCATGATAATCCCTGTGGCATCATGAACACCCCCTGCCAGTGCTGGGAGGCCCCAAAGAGGAAGCCAGGAAGCTGCTACAGGGGCGGTGTCTATGTGGAGAAGTGCCTTTCTGTTCCCAGAGACAACAACGGACGCGATGCTGAGATTATCAGTAAGTTTGTAGCATGACTGGTTTGATATATGCCCAGAGAAAGCTTTTAAAAATGTGAAAGAAATCAAAGAAAAACTGAAAAATCTCAAGAAGTTTATCCAAACATTGAACCTCAAAAGAAACAACAACAAAAAAAAAGATATGTCCTCTTGCAATTGTTGAGGTGTTTTGTAACGAGATCCAGCCTGTTGACCAGGTGGAGAAGCACATGTTCCCAAAGATACCAGAGCTCTGCAGGCTGCCTCCAGCCGTGCTGTCACTCAGTGTTTGTGTCTTAAGAGCCACTGAGTGTAATTATCCATGTCTGAAGAACTGGGGCAGAGGATGTGCACTTTGCCGCCTCAAAGTAAATCAAAGGTGTTAGAGAAATGTGCCAGTGCATCTTCAGGTGTAAGTGGCAGTATCTACAGAACCTCACGCATCAGTTTGTCTCAGAGGGCAGACTTGTTGAGTTTAATGCTTGGCAAGGAGTCTGGCTTTTAGGGGGCGGGAGGGGGGGGGCAGATAGAGGGCATGTTTGTGTGTTAGATTAAGGGCAGAGAAGATCACAAAGACCTCAGTCAGCTGGCAGCAGAAATCGAAGCTGCACTCGTCGTCGTCGCCACAGCAACACGCAGGTCGGCCTCTCACACCGCTCTGCCGTGGCTCACAATGAGTGGTTAAAAGCAAACAATCACCATTTCAAATGGAACATCTATCGGCTTGAGTGCTCAGTTTTCCTCACAAAGAATCGTCCTTGCACATTCTCTGCACATAAAACAGACATTACTCACTTCCTGTTCAGAGGTTTGGAGGCTGTTTGTTGAGTCATGCTTTTGTACACTTCTTGCACCTAAACAACTACGGATTGTCAAGTTTTACACACAGCCAAGTTTCAGATGGAGCCCTATCATTTCATGCAAAACTGTCCATTTCCAACTTTGCTCAGTGCACGCGTTCTTATCTCTTTCCTGCAGAGGGCTGGGCCGGTTGGGGACGCTGGTCTGTCTGCAGCCAGGAATGCGGAGGCGGAGTCCAGGTGCGCAGCCGAGCCTGCCAGCCCGAGGATGATGTGTGTGAAGGAACAGTTGAAGAAGGCCGCGCTTGCAACCCTCAATCATGCATTGGTAAGCCTTACTATAATTTAGCCATTTCATATTTTCGTGGGGGGGGGGGCGGGGCACACAAAATCACTATGACCACAGCTTAATAGCGACAAATCCCGCAACACAAAGCACATAAACCATGACAACGTCACCAAAAACAGCAACCTGCAGCGGACACCATACATAAGAAAAAATAGCGCACTCACCCTCTTTGGAGCTTGCTGAGTCTAATAAAGCTGGAGACGCGTTTGCTTGCAAAATCCATCCTCCTCAGCAAACAGTTGTTCCGCTTCCAGGTTACATTTCCATGTCAGACACTCAAGGTTAGCTTTGTGCACGTGAAACATACTCCTTTTGGTTTGCTGAAGACGCTTTTCAATGCCGGGAAAGAGTTCTCGCAGGCCGCAATGGAGGCTCCAAACATTAAAGCACACTTTAATGCAATGATTTGCAAAATTATCGATAAAGCGAATCCTCGCTCAGCTGATCCCGCCAAAATTCGAAACTCGAGTCAATGGTCTGACGTCATGTGACTCACAGCCTACTACAGGTGAAAAATGGCATCAATCACGGGTGGGGCGGGGCTATTGTCATTTCTGGCCCGCCCTGAATGAGGAGCGCTGCTACAGACGGCTCAAATCCATGCTATAATCATGCAATTTTCAAATTCTTTCAGGCAAAGAGCGCAACAGGAGTCAGGGTCTGCGGGCCATCGTCGGTTTGAAGAGAGACAATGCTGATGATTCCAGCCCAGGAGTTGTTGCCACCCAGACAGGTGAGATAATGAGGTCTTTGAATTGTTTATCCATAGATATTACAGAGATATTGCAAACTGCTTTGCAAAACTAAACTTTTCTTAGTTTACAAGGGCTGACCCTCTATTTCACTTTGTTCACAGTAGATGCTAAGACAGATGAGTGGTCCCCCTGGAGTTCATGTTCAATTACCTGCGGGGAGGGCTGGCAGGGTCGCACCCGTGTCTGTGCCACGTCCTCCTTCACCACCCAGTGCACCGGACCCCTGCGTGAGAACCGTCTCTGCAATAACACCGCTGTCTGCCCTGGTGAGTGCCTGGTTCCTCCCTCTCTTTAATGTGACAGGAAGAGAAAAGAATAGAGAATTATTCTAGAGAAAAGCAAAAGAATAGAGTGTGATCTAGAAATTTGGTATTTTTGTAGTGCACAATAGAAGTCAAAGCCATTATTTCTCCATGATTTCTGTTTATACAGCCCCAGCCACAAAGGAAAAGTTGCCTAGATAATGAGAAGCAGACAAGATAGAGAGGCTTGTTTGAGCTTTTACTTTCTGAGCTTTGGACTTGTGAACAAAGGCTGCTATAGAATATCAAGTCCTTTTCCCTAATGGGCCTGTGATGTTGTGTGGAGGACTGCCCCACCTAGTGGAGAGTCCACCCATCATGACCTTCCTGTGAATTTAACAAATTACACTGTGACATAGTTTCAATAAACTGTCATATGCTTTATTGAAATCCCCCTCTGTGTTACTCCTGTGCAGTGAATGGTGCTTGGGATGAGTGGACCCCCTGGAGCTTGTGCTCATCCACTTGTGGTCGTGGTTATCGTGACCGTACCCGCACATGCAAGCTGCCCCAGAATGGAGGAGAGCCTTGCCGCGGCCCAACTAGACAAACAAAGTTTTGCAACATTGCTGTCTGCCCAGGTGAGTCAAGGATTTCAATATTTGAAGAATTTTTTTTAATTGCTGATTTCAATTTTGTGATATACAATAAGATACATCTAGTATCAAATCAATGAAAAATCCAAACTTTGCTCTAATTGGAGAGCTTGATTTTTTTACTACCATATACTTCTCTCCATGACAACTAACTCGGGCTATGATTAACTCCTCAGCTAACTGATTCATATCCTAGAGCATATTAAAGCACTTATCACCATCACCAACAGTAACTGCAATGGTAGGTTGGCATTACATCTGACGCATCAGAATAAAAGCCTCCCTGTTCATTAGTCAGAGCAGCTTTAGAGCAAGCGCCTGTGACTCACACTGTGCTCATGGTCACACAGAAGTTTTCCTACTCTGCCACCTACACGTGAGCTGTAAAGATTGAAGTCAATTTCAAGTCTCAGCTGCAGTTTGATAGTTTTACCCAGTGGCTGTCATTATCACATGTATGCTTTTATTAAAAAAAAAAAAAAAGAAGTGATTTCTTAGTCTGAATATAGTCTTATTGCAATTGCGTTTTACCATCAGCAGATGTCTCTGTGCACCACAGCTGCATTACTGTTAATTTCTGTGACAGAGAAAGTCATTACTGAGAGATTATTACACATTTCATTTCAAACTGGAAGGTTTAGGAAATTAAGTCTTCCTTAATGGCCCATTTGGCACAATAAAAATTCTTAATTTGACCAATCTGACTTTTTTTTTTTTAAAGACTATTCAATTTATTCTATCTATTTGGCCATATAACAAGGCAACATTTAATAGCAGCTGTGCTAGATTTTTTTTTTTCTAAGTTATTTAATCTTTTTAGGGCTATTGTACTGCCAGATTTAAATCTGCTATATAAAAAGTTTTCCTGTCATGAGTCAATATTCCCTCTCATTTATTTTTGTGCCCTTTTTTTAAAAATGCCCAAGACAGAGTTTTTATAACAGTATTGCTTCTCAATATGACATGAAAATGGTTCTCTTGGTCTGTATCTTGGATCTTCTCATCAGCTTGGCTAAATCAAGTTCACAAATAATGTCCATAATGGTTTTAAAGACAGTGGATCTTCGAGGTTGAGAGGGTACATACAGTTATGCTTGAAGGGCAGACCACTTCACTCCAACTCTCTATTTCATTTAAACTCAGCTAAAGTAGGTCATGTGAAAAGTTAATAGCATCAATGACTGTGTCTTGATGCCTGTGGCCTGTGGGTCCATCCTGTCCTCACACCAGCTGTAACTCTCTTGTGTATATGTTCCTCTGCTTCCCTCTAGTGGACGGATCCTGGAATGATTGGTCCGCCTGGACTGCGTGCTCTGCCTCTTGCTCCAACGGCACCATGCAAAGAACCAGAGAGTGCAATGGACCATCCTACGGCGGCTCAGAGTGCCACGGCAGCTGGAAAGAGACAAACAACTGTTTCCTGAAAGACTGTCCCGGTAAATTAAAAAAATAATACAAATTAAAGATTCACTCTCCAGATAAAATGGAAATGATTTAGACATGTCCCAGTGCAGGGTTCATGGAGTGAAATGTTGTCTTTCTGTAGTTGATGGACGCTGGCATGCATGGAGCTCATGGGGAAGCTGCAGCAAGACCTGCGGTGGAGGCATCCAGCAGAGACAGAGAGTCTGTGAAGGGCCTTTCTTTGGAGGAGAACTTTGCCCCGGTGAAACAGGAGAACAGAGGCGCTGCAATGAGAAGAGATGTCCTGGTTAGTGGCTTCAACACAATAAATAAGTGGCATATCAGTACAGTACATCGCTAATACAAAAGCAAATTGATTGACTCATTGACTATGATGCATCAATCACATCATACCTGATTCTTTTAACCTTTCAGAGCCCCATGAGATCTGCTCTGAACAGAACACTGGAGATGTCATGTGGAAGAACACCCCCGCTGGAGACATGGCTGCCACCGCCTGCCCTGTTGATGCATCAGGTACAGTGACAGTGATGCAGGATGTGCTCTGTCTCTTTTTCTTTGCATGTTACAGTGTTTAAAATCCCCCACCATGCCAACAACAGGTGTCTGCTTTCTCCCATTGACAGGTCTGATTCTGCGTCGCTGCACCCTGGATGCTGTAGGTCTGGCATCCTGGGAGAGCCCAACTCATATCAAGTGTGTCTCCAAGGACTATGAGAACATCCGTATCATGGTAAGCCCCGAAATCTTAACATGATTAAAATTCTAAATGCCTCATCTGTTTTGTTTTCATATGGCTAATTTCCCAGTAGTGCACTCAAAGGTTCAGATTAACCTCTCGACTTTCTGTCTGCAGTCAAGGGACTACATCTCCAAAGCGCAGATGGGGCAGAGCATTGATGGGGTCACTGAGGTGATTTCACGCCTGAGATTTTCTTCTGATCAAGGAGCAAAGTACAGCGGCGACCTCTTGGCTGTCATGGAAATCCTGAAGAACACCACTGAGCTGTACAAAGGAACTAGGCTGAGGCTGAGCAATGCTGATGTCGAGGTGAGCTCGAGTCTTGTTCGCAAACCACTGACATTGTGTATGTGCATATTTCAAAATAATATCATGCAGCGCTCTGTTTCTTATGATGTCTGACCAAAAATAGTTTCCAATTAAGCTGGATTTGGTATCTTCTTAAACATTTCCCTTGCTTTAATGATCTGCAGAACTATGTCCAGACCATCAGCAACTTACTGAAGGAGGAACATCATGACAAATGGCAAGAGGCACGGCTGGTAAGTGATAAAGAGGGTGTGATCCAGAGTCAATATGTGCAGGGGAGAAAATAGGTCTGTTATGTTAACCTTCTTGTGATGAGTGTGTCTGGGACAAATACAGGGTGTGTTTGACAAGTTTGTGTAAAACATTTTTTTTAAATGGGATGGGTTGGGGCAAGTCCACTACAAATGACTGGTGCACTTGCAATGATTAGCAGTCCAAAATGTTCTTTGAAGTTCAATTAGAAAGCAGTAAAAATCTGATGACGGTTACAAGAAGAAAAACAAAAACGTAATTTAAATGTATTCAATTCAATCACCGAGGACTACTTAGTTTGTTTTAATTTGCACATACGGTTCAGACTGAACAGAAGTTTGTCTTGTTTACATATGTTCTCCCCACTTTTGTGACACTGTCAGTGTTCCTGCTAAAAGTGAGTTCAGTAAGAATTTGGACAGACAGAAATGTTGGGAAAACGGAAAACTCCCATTACAGGGAGGAAATACACATATTTGTGTGTAAACTGAAAACAGGAGGCTCAATTACCAAGGCCACTGCGACAAGAGAAAGCACTTCAAGGTGACAGCAATAGAGAGAGAAAGAGAAAGCGAGAGAGTGAATCAGGGAGAATCACTACTCCCACTCTGCAATCTGTGAGTGTCCATGCCATCCTACATACTGATGGCCGTTGTGAGGACACACAGACAGCCCATTGCATACAAGCACACACCTTGCGCCCACATCGCTGCAGTTCTGCGTCAGAGCCACGCAAGTAAGGCAGCCCTCCCTTCCACTGAGCGAGAGAGCGAGAGGACAAAAAAACCCGAGTATGAATCAACAACCTGCCCATTTATGGCCTTAAGGAAGTTCTGAGGTTGCATAGCAGCAAGGAATGTGCTTCCTTTTTTTTTGTTTTCCTTCAGTCCACTGCTGAGTGCTCTGAAAGAATAAGTACAAGTTGGACTGGTACAAGAACAGGAAGTCCAGATATGGACATGTTATGAATGAACAGTTTTGTTTTCATGGTGCACAATTCAATTGTATTAATTGCATATAATGAAACGAGATGAATGTACCCCTGCCTTTTCCCTTATTTCCTTATTTTTGACTCCTCTCCATCTCTCTTCCTTCTCTTTTTATGCAGATGGGTGCCAACGTTAAGGAGTTCCTCCGCCTTGTCGAGGACTTTGTGAACATGATCGGTACGCAAATGAGTGGCTTTCAGGACATTTACGAAGTCACCGAGAATTTAGGTGAGCTCTAATTTCCTCTGCCAGCTGCTCTCTGCTGCCGTCTAGTCAGGATGATTTGTCCTTTCTGCAACCACAGAGTCCATCAATCTTAATCTCGCCTGTGAACCCGAGTCCATATAAGCAGCAGCAGAAGGCATCAGTCATAACTCTGACAGATTGTCCATCAGCTGCACCATATTACTTGTGCTATCTCCCAAGATGTTGTGCGAGTATATTTGGCACAACACAAGAGAAACTTCTCTGTTAAGAATAACTGAGTGTGAAATGTAAACGTCACACAGATTCACTCTGTGCGACTTGTGCGAGTGTTTTGGCTCAGTCAATGTGACAGTCTCACAGGATTTAGTAAGACATGACTAATCTGGTCAGATAACACATGAAACCAGAATGTCCTTGGCACTGTTTGCACCGTTTCATTCAGCCGATACTGTGGAGAAAGTGTGTTGATGACCTCTTGAGTGCTGTTCGCTGACAAAAGCCAATGTCTCTATCTCTGCCCCTCTCAGTGCTGAGCATCCACAAGCGTCCTACAACCACAAACTCCAACTTCACCTTCCCTGTGAAGGGCTGGAGAGGCATGCTGGAGTGGGTCACAACCTCTGAGGAGAAGATCTCCGTGTCCCGTGATGCTCTGGCTCTCGAACATTCTGGTAAGATCAATAAAACATAACCATTTTTTTCGGACGTCAACTAATGTTCATTCTTCTGAATTTGAGTCTGATCAGGCAGTTTGTTTTTTGTTTTTTTCCAGAAGGCAACGATGCTTTTGTGACCGGCGTTGTCCTCTACAGAAACCTCTCTTCTCTTCTGTCCTTCCAGAGGTAACATTATTTCTCTGCTTTTATGTGTATGAAGCCAGCCTTTCATGAAATATATTTTGTAGACACAAGATGGCGCCCCTTGTTGAAAGAGTCATTACTTCCATGTCACTGCATCATCTCATTTTTATTGTAAGGCCTCACAGACATCTCATAACAAACCGTTACCACATTCACTCTGCTATAATGTCTCATTTGCACTACACTGACTGTGTAATTTTCTTTCTTCACAGTAACACTACCCTGCTCAACTCCAAGGTGGTGTCAGTAATCGTCAAGCCCAACCCAACTTTCCTGTCAACCCCCGTTGAGATCGAATTCCCCCACCTTCATAATGTGAGTTCCTAATGGTTACCCAATCTAATGGAGCCTTACGAAAAATATCAGCCCCCCCTCTGGGTGTTTGCTCACCACAGTGCACGGAGCCTGACATTTTGCTGACATTTGCAGTGACACTGTGACTTTTTACTTTCCTTGTGCCATTGCAACTCGGCAAAGATCGCAGCGCAACCAAATAGTCATGCGCAATAATTAGTCTCTGCAGCTGACAAGAATCTGTTTTCAGTCTCGTGCATGTATCGCAAGTGAGGGATGGCGTGAAATGTGGGCAGGTGGCTGACATCAAGCTGTTGCATCTCACACCTTTTTATAGTAAGGTGTCCCAGCCTACATGTTTCCCTTTTTCTGCATAAATTTCTCACACTGTTTTCTCCATCTATGTCTTCTTTGCAGGGCACTGTGAATGAGACATGCCTCTCATGGGATGAAAGTGAAACGTAAGTGTTGACGACAGTTGTTTTTCTTCCTAAATGTGCGTCTAACCATCACTCGCATCACATTTTTTTGTCCTCTATGGCCTTGTAAACTGATGTAGTTGTTGTTTATTGCCTCGCTTTAAAGCCAAGGTCCTTTCAGTCATGCGTCTTTCACTGCACATGAACATTCAACCTCCCCCAGTCCTCCACTCACTAGAGAGGGAGCACAAATGTTTCATCCATTTTTCATGTCAATCATTTCTGACAAGGAGGACAAAGAACGCATGTTCACGCTGACCCGTCTGTCCCAGCCAGAAGCACCAGGCCTCACTCAGCTGTCTGACACACTTAGTGCATGATACACAGACTTAAGAAATGACAACTCTAATGATCCACAGTGGTTCAAGATGAGTGACACTTCCCTTTGATCTAATGGTCTCCTGTATCACACCACATCCTGAGGGAGTGGAACAATACACAGGCAGCTCTTCTTAACTCATTACATAGATCTGTGTAAATTAAACACAGCACCTATAAGTCACACACCAGAGTGTCAGTCTAAAGAATATGGCAGCTCTCCCTCCTTCACTCCTCAGCCCTGTTCTTATGTTACTGCTGAGGTTAATGTCTATGGAATTGGGGAGTTTTTAAAGATGCTTACATGCATTTGAATGACTTTGCCTGGATCAGTCAGACCAACTATACCCTCCTGAACAATACACAGGTGGACCATTTGCATTTAGATAGATTTGTATACTTGTGGAGCACTGATAAGAAATGAAAAAGCACCTGCACCAAGTTCCCCACTAGGCCTATTTTACATAAGCCAACAACAACCAAATTCAGAGTGTAAGCAAAAGCAGAAATGAATTGAAGGAGAAAATGTAATTAACTCGTATACTTTCAGAGGGAGGGCCATGTGCCTCAAGTCAAATTAGATTCATTTGTGACAGCGGATGTGATTAATGGCAGGATAGAGGCAGTGGAAATGACAGAGGATGAGGCTCTGGCTGACGGCAGAGTTTGGGGTCATTGTTTGCTTGCGCAGTTGTATATGTTTGAGAGCGCTCTGATCACAAGAAGTGGTCCATTAGCTTTTCTCCACCACTGGACTTTATCCGGATGGATACAGATAAAATGATAAGCAGCTTTGTCAATAACAGGGTCACAAGGCCTACTTTGCCTCCCATTTCAACATGCACCATTTAACCCATCTGCGTGGTATGACAATTCGCAGACAGCGCACATTAAACCGTGCAGCCAAGCCTACTTCGATGTCCTTCCAGTAAACTGTCATGATGATTTTGTCCTGCGGCTGTCCTCCCATGACACTCTGTACCAGGCTGGTCCTGCTGGCTATGATGCCCCTCTGTATTCACCAGTCAGTCAAGAGCCTGAGGGTGCTGCTCATTGCCTTAAACTTCTCTCTGCTCTCTGGCATCTTCTTCTGCAAGTAGTGTTGCAGTGTAGGTTTTCTCAAAATGGAGAAATAATCACAACTCAGACTGTCTTCACCTTCCCTTCCTTAGTTTTGAAGAGGGAACACTCTGTCCTCTGTCTCCACTGAGCAAGACAGATGTTGCCAATGATCTCATGTCTTCAGAGGAAAGATTGCACCTAACAAGAAAATTATACAGATTATGCTAATAATGACTTTTATAAGGGCCGATCATTATTAATCATAGCACAGATGGCTATTAATCACATTAATGTAAAAGTAAATAACAAACTGCATCCTGAGGCGCAAATGATCAACTCAAGTTACGTAAAATGTTTATTTATCTCAAAAAACAATTAATTAAGTCTTTCAGTATCAAAATGTTATATAAGAGGCAAAAATAAAAGGTGATTCTATGTATTGGATCACTAAAAATTCAAACCATATGCCTCTACAAATGTGTACATTTGTTTAAAATATATATTTTTCCACCACACATATATAATAAAAGTTGCATAAAGAGGCATTCACATGAGAGATTTGTCAGATCTCTCCTCTCCTAACCCATCTTTCCCTCTCTTTCCCTGTGCAGTTCTTCTCTGCTTGGCTCTTGGTCTGCTCGGAGCTGCAGAGCGGTGCCCGTTCATTCATTCAGAACCAAATGCGTGTGTGACAGCCTCTCCACCTTCGCCATTTTAGCGCACATCAACTTCGACTCGGTAAGTCATCCGTCTATTCACAATATGGGCTTGTGTTTTTTAATCACCATACATCTTAAATGTCTCGTGCAGTGAGTGTGTGTGTGTTGATGCGGTGCAGTGTTCAGTACTTGTTGTTTTCGAGCGGTTTGCTGTAGCGCTGCCTGCCAGCACTTCTTTGTGTCAGTGCAGGTGCCGCTGATCGGAGAATTGCAGCCGGGCTGTTTTTTAATTGAGGGGAAATAACCGAGCAACATGTTGATGTGGAGAAATTGCATTTCGATTTTAAAATCAAAACATTATGAATTGCACATTAGCGAATCGATTTTGCACGAGTTTGTTAATTTTGTGCTAATTTGCTTGCAGTCAGCTGCATAATTGACAAAATAAATATTATCGCTACAGTGAGAAACTGCTTATAGTGTCTTGCATGAAAAATTTAGAAACATTTCCCCTAAATTATCGATCTAATCACTCAAAATGACTTTCACTGTTCATTTCGGTTTGCATTTAATTTCCAATTATGCATGATTTAAAATCATGCATAATCGAACTGCAGAGTTATTGCAGGGGAACTTGCATACCAGATGCGATGATCACTAAAATTTGTCATTAGGCATCGCTGTATTTCATGCGCAAAGACAATGTGTAATTTTCCCCTTTAGACCGTGTTGCCTCTGAAGCTGCTCGCTCTCCAGTTGCCTTGGTAACGGCTTCTGCAGCGCGGCCTGTGTGATTTCTGATAACTGAGAAGCTGGGGACACACACACACACACACACACACACACACACACACACACACACACACAGAGCCCTCTCTTCTCTGAACAGCCCCCCAGGACAGAGGAAATGGTCTGTCTGTCTCTGCTGAAATGTGATTGCAGCATGCTGCACACAATAAACAATCAACAGATGTCTATTAGATTGAGGAAATGTATATTTTAAATGGGCAGAAGTCTCCTCCTCTGGCCTATTTAGTTGGCAGTTGCAGTGCAGCTTATGAATTTAGACTGCAGTGTTTTTACTGCTGCTAAACCCACTGAGTCTCTTCTTCTCTCCCTAACCTGTTGTTTACGTCCCTCATTTGATTTGCCTTGCTGTTGCCAGTCTGAACAGCGCCGCCCATATTTGTTATAGGCTGCACATACCCCCTCCTCTGAACCTCCCACAACCGTAAAAAGGCAGCTGCGCCAATCATTTCGTCTGCCAATATCTCTGAATTCTCGATTACACCCCCACCCCACCCCTTCTCCTCCTCCTCCTCCTTCCTCTTCGGCCACAGCAGTAAGTCTGAAAATGCCAGAGAGGCGGACCAATGAGAGACAGACGTCTGGTCATGCACTGATGGTTCCTTCTCTTCCCCACCCACCCCGACCCCACCCGCATCTTCATCCATCCTTTGATGTGTGCCGTGGATATTTTCAATCTCAGTCTCCCTGCGAGTTGTATGAGGAACACCAGCAAGAGGCAGAAATAGAAAGGAAGGAGTGAGGAGATGTGGAAAAACGGCCAGATAGTGCAGTGTGTTGGCTCTCATTCGACATGGTCTCATTTCAGGAGTTCTCAGGCATCATGTGTGTTGGAGACATAATGGTCCTGTGAGAGCAGCCCACATAGTTAGTACAGCAGATGCCCTTGACCACTGGCTTAATCAGTTTTTTAAAAAAAACCAGCTGGAAATAGGATTTCTCGTTTTTTTTCTTCATTCACCTGCTTTAGATTTCTTCAAAATGAGAACATGTGATTCAGTCAAGGACAGGCAGAAGACATGCTTCATATTTAGGTCAAACAGACTGAATTTTACTCAGTGGCCCATGGTGCAAGATTCAACCCAGATATAGAAACTGAGAAAAGAGGGAACAGGACATGCTGTGTGCAGCAGGGTGTTTTTTTCTTTCCCCAGATTCAGTAAAAGCAAGAGGCGAAAAGACAACTCGCCACTCTGCTATCTGCCATCTGTTTTGGGGTGCTTCGATGTCGCTAGATAGATTTTGAAACAAATTTACCACACTAAATTAGTCCCTGGCTACCATAGGCTGGACTTCACCAGCTGTGCTTTGATATCAGAGAAGCCTATGTGGAGCACATATTGAGATGGAGGCTCAGTATTGCATTGTTTCAATTCTGGGACACAGCAATGGGAAATGTATTAGAAGCCATGCTTCCCATACGCCTGTAATACAAGAATTTATGGCCATCATAAATCGAAAGAAGGCCAAAGCGGTGTCTATTTCATTCCCCACTATCAGTGCTAATTTGATACTTGCAGATTTATTACATTTCAGGACATTTTCTCACTTACCTTCTTGAGACACTTAGCTATTTTTCAACACATTATTAAAAATATAGCCACACCATTTGTCAATGAGGGATTCTTCATCAGTAACCCAGACCATTTTTATCCAACTCACACACTTGGCGACGATGACAACTTAATCAGAGGTGTTAGATGAACGCGAAACCTTATTATGGCCGTCAGAGTAGGTGTGAGACAGACAAAGATTAGATCCATTGAAACCACACGGCTATCTGTTGGAGGGGTTTCAAGGCGTGTTAGCTGGCAGATTTGTATGCGCAGCCTTGACCCGTTGGCCCGCCAGGTGAATGAGCAGCAGGGAAGACGGGCAAAAGAACAATCCCTCCACCAGAGGTTGGGTGCTAGGGCTGTTTGAAACATGGGATGGTCACCGCCACTGGCAGTGGTGGGCGATAAGCGGCTGTCAGAGATCAGAAGGGCAGGTGGTGGCAGATTAATGTACAGGTGATAATGGTCCACCTGTTCACCCCTCCAGGGATCGACAAGGAGCTACTGGTTTGGCACCAAAGCAGTGAGAAAATGCTCAAACACAGCTAACAGGGAGAGGAAAAAAAAAGGAGGTCGCAGTAGCAGCTCAAAATAATGACTGAATACAGCAAACCCCCCTGAACTGTCCCTGGCCATTGAACACCCCCCACCCCCCCTCCTTCTTGCCTAATGGACAGAGATATGTGTATCCTCCTCACCTCATTTGCTGACTCAAAAGCTCAATGGTGAAAGGCAGCGACCCTGACCATTTGTTTAGTTTGCCGCTCCATCTTTCTGACACGTTCACCTTGAGGTCACCTTGCCTCAGCCGTGGCCTGATTGTGCCATTCAACCATTTGCCTACAGGGAGCCATCTGCTATTCCAGATAGCGCACACACACCCAGAGGCGTCATATCTTGCGTGTGTGTGTGTGGCTCTCATTGCTGGTTTCTTCTCTGTATGAATGTGTATTTGCAATCAGCTCTAAGAGGCATATTTGGTCTTGTCTCCTCTCTGCAGATCATGGACAAGGCACTGCTTCCGTCCGTGACCCTCATCGTTGGCTGTGGGGTCTCCTCTCTCACCCTGCTGCTCCTCATCATCATCTACGTCTCCGTGTGGAAGTAAGTAACCCCGCAAGCAACGTCCGGCCATGTCAGCCTCTAATACTATATGTTGTATTCTGTGGTTTCTCTTTACTCTGCCTGCTTATCCCTAAACTCACTCTTCTCTCCTCCCTTTTTCAAAACTCCAGGTACATCCGCTCAGAGCGCTCCGTTATCCTTATCAACTTCTGCCTCTCTATTATATGCTCCAATGCCCTCATTCTTGTCGGACAAACTCAGGCTCGCAACAAGGTAAGGCACTCTTTCACTCCTTTCTAAAACCTTACTCAAACTCACTGCTTTGGGGACTTTGGGCGTAGCAATGCTACTGACACAGATTCCTCATCTTTCCTCTCCATCTCCTTCCTCCTGGGCTCCCACAGGTGGTGTGCACTCTTGTCGCAGCTTTGCTGCACTTCTTTTTCCTCTCCTCCTTCTGCTGGGTGCTGACAGAAGCTTGGCAATCTTACATGGCTGTCACTGGTCGTCTGCGCAACCGCATCATCCGCAAGCGCTTCTTGTGCTTAGGCTGGGGTAAGTGTCTTTAATGTTCATCTCTTTTTTTCTTTTTTTTCTCACCCGTGTTGCATCACTTTTCTCCATTTAACTATTAGGCTCTAACTTTTTTCCCCTTTTGCATATTTTCCTGTCTTTCAGGCCTTCCTGCTCTGGTTGTGGCAGTCTCTGTTGGCTTTACGAAAGCTAAGGGATACGGCACTGTCACCTAGTAAGTGTAGTCTCAGCCTTCCACTTCTGCATCTTCTCTTTTCTTTGCATTTGTTTTGAGAAAACGTTTCCCTGAGCTCAAGCATTCATATTCTTCTCCTTCCTAGCTGCTGGCTGTCTCTCGAGGGTGGACTCCTCTACTCCTTTGTTGGCCCCGCTGCAGCTGTTGTTTTGGTTCGTATTCTGACTTTGACATCCCAATCCATCCCAATACGTTGTCTGTTTGTAAAAGCATTACCCATTATAACATCGTCTCACTCGTGGTTTTTTGGTTGTTTTTTTTTTTTTATCTTGCAAACAGGTGAACATGGTCATTGGTATTCTAGTCTTCAACAAGCTGGTATCCAAGGACGGCATCACCGACGTGAAACTGAAGGAGAGAGCCGGGTAGGTCTTATTGATCTTCTCTGCACACGGGAGTATTGTGCTTATCACCCTCATCAGTGCCATTACAGGTTTATTGATGATGTGCTTTGATATCAAGCCTCACAATCAAACAGCAGGAGTTGTGTCTAATCTGTTGTTTTTTTCACCCTGCAGGGCATCGCTGTGGAGCTCCTGCGTAGTTCTGCCCCTCTTGGCCCTCACTTGGATGTCTGCTGTCCTGGCCATCACAGACCGCCGCTCTGCCCTCTTTCAGATCCTCTTTGCCGTCTTCGACTCTCTGGAGGGTTTCATCATCGTCATGGTGCACTGCATCCTGCGTAGAGAGGTAAGACAAACAATTAGTTAAGATAAAATGAATTAAGATGAAAAGGAAAATTAATTTGTTTTGTTTTTTATGGAGTTACATGAGCTACTACATAGCGAACAATTTCCTGAATTTCCCTTCCATCCATTAGGTTCAAGAGGCTGTAAAGTGCAGAGTAGTTGACCGCAAGGACGATGGAAATGGTGACTCTGGCAGCTCCCTTCACAATGGCCACACCCAGCATATGGTAAATTTCTTGGCTTATTGCCTTTTTAATGTCTTGAGTGCCTCTTGCATTTACCCTTAAATGAATATGTGCATACATTAAACACTGATAGAATATTTTTTTGTTCTTTTATCAGCAGTCTGATAACGAAAAGGATGGAGATTCAAGCAGACAAGGTGAGGCCCTATTACATCAACTTTTCTCTCTCGCCCTTAACCATTTTTCCATTTGCATTACAATTTCTGAGCCTTGCACTTAAAACATCTTACCTTGCATAAAAAGAGCACTTTTTTATTGAACCAGATTTTTCACGTGGTTGGTTCTTTATTATGTTTAACTCTCTTTTTACAATTTTTTCTTAAAAGGAATGAAGAGCTGCTCTGAAGAGAAGATGCCTCCTCCTCAGCTGCCTCTTCCCATGGGCTCCAACTTCCACACACTGCCCTCCAACCCTAGTAAGAGTCACATGCAGGCGGTTCCTGAGTACTCCAGCCACACCCTCACCCTGAAGAGAGAGAAAAGTCGGCTGGCAGGAGGAGTCGACCCATCCTGCGGGAAACCTGTGTACGTCTGTGAAGGGGAGCTCTTCAGCCAACTGGACGCTGATCTCGCTCGGGCCCAGGCTGAGGGCAGCATCTCTGACGGCAGCGGCTACGTCCTCTTGCCCAACACCACCTCCACCCTTAGGACCAAGCCCAAAGATGACACAACAAAATACAATATTGCCGTGGAGCAGCTGCCGCAGGCCAGACTCATGCACCTCGGCGGGCCCTACGCCGAACCCCAGGCCGCCTTTGGGATGAAGTCCATCCCCCCCGACCAGGTCAGCGTGTCGTACTCCGAGAGAGACTCGCCAATCCAGAACATCCACAACATGTCCAGCGAGTCTCACATCACCCACAGCAGCCTGGAGAACACCTTTGAGTCCATGAACTCCATGATGTCCAAGAGTGAGACCATCTCTACTCTTTCCATGAGCTCCTTGGAGGTAAGACGAGACAGAATAGTTGTTTTATGGATTCTTGTCAAATCTTTCTAATATTTATTTGAAGCTAAACCTTCTTTTTTGTGTTTTGTTTTTCTTTGCAGAGACAGAAATCTCGTTATGCTGAGTTGGACTTTGAGGTAAATATTGTTTGGATAAGGTTTTTAAAAACATTATAAAAGACATGTGGTATATGTGAATGCATTGTAGCAAGTACTAATTTTGAGAATGTTTGTTTTTTAGAAAATAATGCACACTAAGAAACGCCACCAGAACATGTTCCAGGACCTTAACAGGAAGCTACATCATGCTGAGAAAGACAGAGAGTCTCCTGCTTCTGACAGCAAGGTAACATATCCTGATATTATCCTCATCATCCATTTCCATGGACATTCAATTCCATGAAATGCAAAAAAAAAGAAAATCCAGAGGCAATGATACAGTTAAAAAAATATTCTCTGGTGTGAAAATGACCTTTATAAAACAATGTACAACATAGTGTATTGAACTATGGTTGTCAGTATCTCGGGGTCATTTGAATAAGGATGTATTTTCTTCATTCCTTCCTTCTTACAGTCTGTGAGATGGAGTGTGTCCTCAGGAGGAAGTGACAAAACGAACCACAGCGTGAGTGTTTATAGACAACCTCACAATCTCAAAATGTACAGCCTGTAGAGAAGACACACCACAAGATAGTGCATATGCCTGAAGGATGTGTAATTTGCCCAAATGGCAGCATGACTTTCATTATTAGAAAATCACCTCTGATGAAGCCCATTTCATTTTGATGAGATCAGAAATGAGCTCAGGGCTCATGAGTGACACCAGTGCTAAAGTGTCTCCTCTCTCTGCTCCAACAGGACAAACAGCAGGCTCCTCTGGAGAGGCCATGGGAGGGAGTCCGGGGAATACCGCAGTCACCCCCAGCATGGGTGCGCAAAGACCTGGAGCCCTTAGCTGCCTCGCCTCTGGAGCTGCACTCTGTAGAGTGGGAGAAGACCAGCACCACCATCCCTCTGGTGGGGCAGGACATCATCGACCTGCAAACAGAGGTCTGAGGGGGAGGAAGGGGGCTAGCAGAGCCGCCTGATTTCACCTCGGTCACCTTTTTTGGTTTGGGAATGGGATCCTTTATGGATAGATTAGAAGAAGCCAAGAAAGGATGGAAATGAGAAAGTAGGTCCCAGAATCAGTGTCTTCAAACCCTCAGCCAGAGCAGGAAGGACGGAAGAGATGGAGGAGTGGAGTTGGAGTTGACGGGACGTTTAATGTAGCTTCTCTGTGTGGACTTATCTGCAGCTCTTATCGAGAGTGCTCTAAAGGTGAAAGGGTTAGTTGGGCGATTAGTGGTGTCCATGGACCAGGACGGTCTGTGGTTCCATTACCGCTTCACTGGGAGTTTCCTGAACCCTGCACACTGGGTTTCAGAAGATGTGGTCAACATGTCTGTGCTTCTCTTTTTTCCTTCAACTTAACATTGGAGAAAAATTCAATAATATTGAAACGGCGTGTCCTCCCTGCTTCTCGGGAGGAACAGCCGGAACTCTTTGGCTGCTCTTCTTCCAGCCAAGTTACCTTCCAAAACAGGACAAGGCAATTGAGCATAAGGGACCAGTTTCATGCTCCAATACTCTGCACTTAAATGGGCGCACACATTATTTTTTTTTTTTTTTTTTTTTTCGTTTGTTTGTGTGTTCAGCTTCACACCTGGAACTGCTACTTCAGAGCTGAAAATGACTGAAAAATGACTCTCCTACTGGAGGACAAGCTTAATCACATGAACAATGCTTCTCACTATTGTTTTCATTATTTTTGTTATTATTCCAATGATTATTACCAGTGTTATAATTAGCATTGTTCTTGCCATTGTTGAGTTTATGGCCTTTATTTTGATTTTTTTTTTCAGTCCTCTCATGACTATTAGGCACAAGATTTATCATTTTTCTACTGTGACCTATAACAGTATTCTCCAATAAAAAACATATGAACTGCATCGGGACAAACGTACTGAGTGGTGATGGAGGTGGGAGTTACTTCTCCAACATTTCCTGGTTTCTCCAATATTCTGCTTCAATACCAAAACACCAGCACAAGGATGAACACAGACTCTCACAAAGGAAGAGCAGTGCACTCTGGGAAATGCTGGATGGATTTGTGAGGAGGTCTGGGGGGTGATACCACCCCCCTCCTCTCAGCTGGGGCAAGATGCAGGCTCTTCCATGTTGTACATGTGGATTCAAGGGGTCAGTGAGACCTTTCATCATCGCCCTTTTGTTTCTCAGCCTTGCAGAACTCTTGGAGCAGCAGAGGCTCTTAAGCTTTCCAGTGCCGCGTCAGGTCCTCAAGACTTCAACACATTTGTGTTTTCAGCCATCAAGTGTGAAATAGTGCAATATGATGGGCGCTTGATGCTCAAGCAAGACTGATATTAGGATTTAGGAGTTTTTTCTTACCAATGTTTCAAAACTTTTATACCATCTTCCACATATTTACAGAGCATATAGATGCTTTATGAAAATATTGTATTAGTAATTCAAAGAATTTATTCACTAGAGATTTGTTAGCACAAGACTCCATATTTGGAGCACTATGTGACAGGTAGATAATTGTATTTCTATAAAGCTAACATGTAGAATGAATGATAGTCTATGAATATCTCTTAACTGTGCTTCAGGATAATTGCGATTACTCTCCGCTGTGTAGCGACGGGTAATTGAACCTCATGTCTTCTGTAACCGTTTGTTACTGTAACCTCGTCAATAACTCAGCAGTATGTGCTACCAGCCAATTCCCCTGTTCCTTTCAATTCCTCTGTCCCTCGCACAGCCCTATTCATGCCTCGAGTTACTTGTACTGAATACCCATTTGTATTATCTTGTCACTACGTTGTTTTTTATGTTCTGTCTTACCTCCTGTAAATGTACAGTTTTCACAGCACAAAATGAATGTGACTTATTTCTAATAAAAACACATCTATACTACATAACGTGCAAATGTGGTCCTTGTTGAGCGATATAATGGTGAAATGCAACTTTAAATCTCATATTCTCGCATGTCTTCTAATAATCAGATTCAGAACAACTGACCAAATAACCTCTCCTGCAGAGTCAAATCAGCATGTCGTCTGACAGCAATTTCTGAAACCCAGGACAAAACAAATTGGCATCTAAAAAATTAAAGTTCGAAAGTAAAATAACTAGGAAACAAATGGAAAATGCTGCACCATGTACAAAGATAGAACAAGGAGAAATGGATTTTGAACTCCTGCCACATTAAAGCCGCTGGCAAACATTTCACTCTCTAAATATAGATATGATTTGCAGGTACATTAAACAGCAATCTCTTAAGATGATAAAAGTGCAATTCCCCTCTGTTCTATTTTCATGCTTTGCAGGGAGGCAAATCACTACCAAGAAAAAAGATTTGTGAAGTTGAGTAATGAGAAAACAAACACATTTGACAGGGGCCAGAATATGATTGTGACCTCTTTAAAAATAGGAAATTGTCTCAGCAGCTTAAATTTAGATTTGCCTACTCTGTCTTCAGTATTGCCCCTCTGCTTTCTCTCCTCTCCATAATCAGTTCTTGTGCTGTAATTCTGCTGCAAGGCATAAGCAAAAGGAGATTTACATCATCCATTTGTTGAGCACCGCTCTCATTTTGTGAGGTCACCAGGAGAGCAGACTGGCTCCTGTGCAAATGGTGCTTTACTGTACGTGCCGTTTTCACTGCATCTTGTGTTTGTTAGCACATGATATCACGTGATATGCACCATTTTCTCATGGCTTCTGAATAATTTTGGCTTGGTAGAACATTTTGTGCTAATTTATGCTCCCAACAAAAGTCATTGGTTCAATGTGCAGTATGTGCAGTCGGCTAATAATGATTCAAAAACATCTAATGTTGGAGACAATTTTCCAGTTTCCAGGCTCAGTGGCCCCTCGTTCTTTGTATTTCTTTCATGTGTTGAGCTGCAGATAGTTCCAATCAATTAGCAGGAAGACGGGTATGTGGACAGACAGAATGGAAATGGCGGTACTTGCCTTATATTTGCTCATATACACACATTTTAATACCACAATATGCATTCACATTATAAAGAAAAGACAAAAACTTATATCTGCGCTCCGGCTTCCTAATATTACCCAACCTCAAGGTATATGTAGCAGGACTTGCCAGTGACCCACATACTACTGCAAATACTCACAGAAGCACATAAATATGCTGTGCACGCAGCAATAAAGGAGAAAAGACAACTGCATGTTTCCTAATATCCACTGTATAAGTATACAGCCTCTGTCCGAATCAGACTTTAACAAATCTAATCAATGTCACAATGATTGTATGCAGACGCCATGTTTGTCTGTGTGCGTGCGTGTTTATGTCAAAGACAGAATCCCAATGCTAATCAGATCCTAAAGCTGTTGATGATTGCCCACCCCCTCTCTAACACACACACAGCCTCTAATTCTCAGCTCAACCCCCACCCGATGTTAAATCCAGTATCAATTAGCACCTTGCAGGCTAATAGCAAGATCCTGCCTGTCTCTTAATTGAAAGCTGTTGCTATAGAAACAGCAAGTGCTAATCCTAAAGATGGGAAAAGAAGAGAAGGTCTTTAAAACAGAAAAGAGAAGTGAAAGAACATCTTTGGACAGGCAGTAATGTCCTCTTAATGGCCCTCGGCAGTACATGAAATTATTATAATTATCAAGTGTGAGGCAGCAGAGAGGTTAACACCGAATTGTCTTAATCTCTTGTAGTTAATACTTTTATTAAGCTGGAGGATATTAAATACAAGGAAAGAAGTTTGATTAACTTGGTCATCTTTATAATAACCCTGCATGTCAATTTGGGATGTGATTGAACTCATTCTTTTTTTTTTTATTGTGTATGCACAGTATACTTGTATATTTATTCGCAAGCAGATGTTTTGTTTTTTGTGGATGCATACTGCAAATTACTCTTACACATTGCATCTACTTGGACCCATCAGAAAAACAAATTAAATACATGAACGCAGCATCCAGAGGTTTTAAAGTTCAAATGGAAAACATACTCCAGCAAATTATTATTGCCATAATTTCTACCACTTCCAATAGTAGGCCTGCAACCAGCAATGTGCTCTGACTCCCCAGTGGAGGGTTTATGAAAAATTTCCCGATATGATGATGATAATATCAACTCCAGCGCTACGTGGATGGATAAGCAATACCCTGCATCTTATTCCAAACATTGGCAGTGAGTCTGAGATTGAATGGCTCAACTCAAAGCTGTCTACAGAGGGCACAATATTATACTGTGCATCACGGAGAAAAGAGAAGGCTGAGGACACCAGTGAAAGTAAAAAAAAAAAAAAGGCTTTTGTCTCTATGAAACCCTTATTGATTCCACAACTGGCATGTTGTCATTTGTATGACATTGAAAGGTGACATTTTATTTGAAATACTGGAAAGGAGCAGTAATTAGAGACACCGTTTCTCAACTGAACAGTTGGAGCATGGATTATATCCCAGGCTGGAACCGGTCGATGTCTTTCAATTGCAACCTGTCAACGTATTGTGGAGCAAACACACTGAAATGCCACCTGCGCCCTCACTGGAGAAACATCGGCTTCAAGTCTGTCTACTGTTATGCAATGCCTTGTCATTTGTATGCAGGTGTGGACACAATAGAAAAAGCATCCTGTAGAGTCTATCAGAAAGGCCTGGAGTTTTGAATCACAAAGTCTTCATCAGGAGATTGAGTTTGTCTGTAGATATATAAAATGTTTACTAAACTGCTCAGGAAGAGGACAATTAGACAAACTCAATCTGCTGATTGTGCATTCTTTTTGTAGTCTTGCTTTTTCTAATTCCTTTATATTATGATGTGTATTGGTAATTTTGAACATAGTATGAGTTTATAACTATTAGGTATATTCAAAAGAAGCGCTCAACAATCAGCACAGATTTTCATACAATCTCAACAGAAACTGTTTGTGTGCTGTGCCGTGCTGCTTTTCTTACAAAACTGTGCTGGATTCAAATCGTTACCGGGGAATGAAACTTCAGCTCTGGAGATTAGTACATCCATTGTTTTCAGCTGTAGCACAGCATGTCCTTCAGCTCAAATGATACCCTTGTCTTCCAGAGCGTAACAGATCCGAAAGCAAGTCTCCGACACCCTTAAACTGCTGGCTTGTCTGTGTCTGATGGCGCGATTTCTCTTGAATGGCAAGCAATCACAAAAACTCAGGGAATCGGCACAGGGAGCAGGTATGATGAGGAGGGCTGTTCAGGTTAATATTAGTTGGTCTCCCGCTGACCTGAAATAAGCACTTACACAGACCTCTACAAACACACTGTTTAATATCTCTCTCTCCTTGTCACTCTCACACCTTATGCTTTTATGCACTTTACCTCCTGATTAAGGTTGATAAAGAGCAGTTCACTGTAACATGGAGAAAGGGCCTCCCTCCCTCTGTGGCTTCTTTACCTTTGAATGGCAAAAAGCCAGATGTGGTGGGTTACAGCTGTGTTTGTGCGTCATCACTAAATGCCACCATTCTCTTGAGAGTGGTTTTCCAGGGGGTATTACAACATTCAGACGGTGTGCTAACCCCAGGGGTTGACTTGACTGGAGGGAGGCTAATGACTATCTTTTGTACTGATAGAATACAAAGGGCTTTCAAATTGAAGGACATTGGCCAGAAACAGTTGTGAATATAACGAAATTATATAAGAAAGAAACTCATGGGAAAAGTATTGACAACTATTAAAAAGACTGACATTTTCAACCACTTTTCACAAGTAGGTCTCAGAATTAGTATTTTGTGAAATATCACATCTACAACATGAATTGATAACATTTTGTAACGTACTACGGATGCACATTGCTGTCAAGTATCACATTATAACCGGAAAAGTTTATTGCTTTGACAAAAGGTTTTTCACATGGCAATATCAATGATCAAGTTATCATTTTAAACGTTTTATGCTAGAAGAAGAATTTATCATGTTTATCATGATAGATAGTACCTGATAAGTTTGTATGTTGTAATAACGTGAAAAGGTTTTTACATCATTATGTGATACTGAACCGTTTCTCTTTTTCTTGTGTGGCAGCAATACGGTTCCACAGTAGGCTACAAAATGTTCTTCATTCATTAATTCAGGCCATTGTCATGTCAACATTTTAATTGTACAGTACTTTCCTCATTGCTAACCAGTAAGTGTGAACCTAAGATGGTAAAAATGTTTGCTAAAAAATCTCTACGATATCATTAACAATTTGAGCATGCCAAGATTGGCATTTAGCTCAGATCACCTCTGACTCTGTATAAATTCAAGTTAAAAGAGCTGCTAACATGGAAGTAGAATATTTGTTTCTTGTTTCTCACTCTGTGATTGTAAAACCCTTCACAAGCTGTGAGTGAATGCAGCAAACAGCTGGGAGGAAAGTGACATTGTTTCAAAAGAACATTTGGCAGGGTGTTTTTTGAATTCGCCCCTCTTATTGCAGTCACCTAAATGAGTCAATTCCCTTTTTAATTACCCCTGAGCTGCCTATGAACCCGGCACGTAACGTCTGCCTTTGCCAAAAGACCTCGTATGTTCAGAACACAAAGAATCTGGACCCCTTTATCAATCCTGATGGTCACCATGGCAACAGTGGCAGCATCCAGGCAAGCTCATGAGAGCCATTAGCAGCAAGGAGTTTCAGCAGCAGCACACCCTGAGAAATAGATCAGCTGAAAGCACATAAAGGAAACCAAGAAGTCTAAACACATTTAAAGAAACAAGCAGAGTCTGTTCTTACAAAATATTATAGCTTCTTGAATTGCAGTTCTCATGCCATTATAATCAGGTAGTCTCATTGAGAAGGAGATCTGTCACATTCAGTATGTAGGCACAGCACAGCAAAGGCCAAACAACCACCAAGAAGGAATAAAAACAGTTACAAGCATCATAAAAACATCAAATAATGAATGCAAGTGATGTGAAAGAATCTAGCTTAAGGGGAGTTTGCACTATAAAAGGTGCGTAGTCCCAGTTCTGCCAAGGTTAGTGGGAACTTGAGGGAAATAGCGAGTCAGGGGATCTTGTAGTTGCATGAGTTTAGTGTGAGGTTGTTGGGAAGCTTTCATTGTAGCTCTTTATAGATGAATACAATGGGATGGTATTAATATTCACTAAATCTCCTATTTACTGTATGTCTCATTATTGGGCTCCACAAGATGGGCTTTTAGGAAAATATTGTATTAGTCATTTTACTATTTTATACTAAAGTAACTCCATGCCAACACAGTGCTATTACCTCAGCAATATGTGTTGAAATCCTGAACAAAAGGTTCAATTGCAGAGGTGTATCAACATGCTTTTCCCCAGAGGTATGAATGAATTTCTGATGGGAGTGCTATTTCATGAAATTACTGGTGATCTGGTAAAAGGAAGCAGATTACAAGCATTATGCATGACCTTCAAACATGTCGATTTTTTTTTTTTTTTTTTTTTCTAAAAGGCTGTTACATTGTTAGATAGAGACATGCAAATGTAATGTGAGTTCACATTAAATGTTATGCAAATAATAATCGTAAACAATGAAAGGATATTATGGCAAAAAAAAATGCAATGAGTGTGGAGCACAGGTTATGAAAAGAGATTGTCGTTCAAGAACATTGTGCCACATCTTTTCGTCTGCATGACCTTACTTTGTCTTTGCTCGGGTTAGTGCTGTTGCCAGGATACGATTTCCTATGGCAACACTTGAGCCGGCGAGGTGAACAGCTCTGAAAGGATCCAGGTAACTGGCAGCTATGCAAACTGTCGACCGGAAGTCTATACATGGCCTTAGAAAAACGCAGATGGACGCACTCAAAAACAGACATCAAAGTTCAGTCTGTCTCAGTGCAGTGGCTGTTTTTTTTCTCCTAAACACAAAATAAATTCAAATTGACCTGTACTTGTTGGTAATCTTTATTTAAAAGGTGTGCAAATAGAAGTTATTCATGCCTTATTCGTGGTTGCAGAACGAATATGTCCACCTCTTTTATCACTCATATTTTTCATCTGAAGCATTTGTCATGTTATTTTTTTCTCATATTTGTCGCAGCTGAGTTATGTGACAAATGCACGACAATTTTCCCCCTCAGTGAATATTGGAGCCTTCTGTCCAGCACTGCACTGCAACATTCATGGTTCTACAGGAAACTCAATTTCTATGCTCATTTGAAACAAAATGAGAGCAGCACTCTCTGTAGTCCATTACAAGAGAAGATGGCTTTGCTTTATATGAATGTTTCGTTCTCTGTATATGCACTGTTATACTGGAACAAGCTGCAGAACAGTCATAAGCTTTAGACACTCCTTCTTCTGGGAGACCTCAGCGTTACTCATCGCTCATAATTTATAATAATGTCACTGAATGTTTGAATTAGTAAATGCAGCATATGTGGGTGTTTGTGTCTGTGACGGTTGTCTAGTGTGAATTCATTTCCTTGTTGTGATATTGTTACTCCTTTTGCAAAAGAGATTTTAATCGCAATGAGATTTACAGAATAAATTAAGTATAACTAACAATCTAACAGCAGCTTGTTCCATATTCATTACAGCAGATACAGTCCATTTGTATGAGTGCATACTGCCACCATTTGTTGCAACACTGTCACTACCTCAGTGGTGCAGTTTCCTCCTGCTGATGTGGGAGTGTAGAAAGTAATGTCCAAGATCTGTCTCTAAAATGTCTTACTTAACCTAGAAAACACAGCTTCAGAAAAACACAGTACACATATGTTATTATTGATGCTGTTCATACTCTGTTGCACAATCGCTGCGTTGTATTTCAGCCTTCACACCTTCCGCCTCTGCCCTTTGTAATTACAGACACAGACCGGGGATGCTGCACAGAACGCAGGGGCCCAACAGGTTTCCATGCTTTTCTTTTCACAGATGCTTCCACATCCTCATGGTCATTGCTGAGCTAAACAGCTTGAAAGGATGCAGCGCGTCATCACAACAGCACCACGCCCACGCTTTCTCACTGACCCTCAACTCTGCAGGAATTAGAGAATGGAAGGGGAGTTTCAGGGATGGTGAGCTCATGCTATACACTGCAGTGGGATGAGCATTGTCGGACAGAGGGCAGCTCTTCATCAATGGGATTACATTATGACTCATATGTACTGAACACCCACCACCTCTCCTTATTGTGCAAAGCTTGCTCTTTGTGCCGCGGAGTGTGTCTCATCCAGCAGTTGAGAGATGAGCACTCTTCTTCTGTCATTTGTATTGTCGCAAGACTTGAGTAAAACTGCATCAGACACGGGTACAAATCTGTGACACATAATGGTAATTTGAATATTTTTCCAATTATCTTTGTAAGAAGGAGACCAGATGAGAATAAATGATGGCTTCAATCCCCCAATAATCTTGAACCAAAATCATTGGTTGAAATGGTGAATGAATTTTCAATGCAAGACAATTTTCTAGTTTCACATGCTGAAATGGGAATGCAAGTTCAGTTCAGTTCAGCTTAGAGCTTTGAACTGCAGGATATATAATCATAAACACACTCACATCACTGTCTGAAATACTGTCTTTAGTAATATAGTAGTCATAAACTGTTAGATGTGATGTTGCATGGAAATAAAAAAATATGTATTGTATTGTTTTAATTGTAATGGTTTTGTGATAATTTCCTAGAAGTTTCCTCGTGACAGAATTGGTCCTGATTGAAGGGAAATGTAGACTCAGAATCATAGTTATCTGCATAATTGTAACAACAGGTTAGCTTTTAGCTTAACATAAGAATTCAAGAAATGATAAATAAGCTATATGTATTAAGTTTCCATGAAAAAGTGAAAGTTTAATGTCGCAGTTCTTTCAAGAAAATAACATTTCTGTACAAGTGGTGCAATAGAATACAAGAACCTTCCTCGAATTTCTATAGGAAATTAAAAAGGTTATTTTTCACAGTACAGTATGCCACACTGCTAACAAAATTACATCTAATCCAGAAGCTCCTTTACTTGAAGTATAAAAGTATAGCAAAGTAAAACTAATTTGGTCCCTCTGACTGATATGGCATCATTCAATTATTAATGGTGAAGCATCATGTTACTGCTGGGGTTGGACGACTTTGATTTACTTTATATACAATTTTATATACAGGGACAGCAGATAAATCTGAGGGGTCGTCAGATTTGGTCCCTCTGTCACCAATCCAGTTTACTGAAAGAGAAACGAGGAAAAAAAATCTCATCTTTGATTTGTGGTGAGATATTAGACCATTTGAACGTTTATGAAAATGAAACCATTTGTTTAGAGGGAAAAATCTCTATTTTGTGGAGCTGTTAACAACTCACACACATCTGAAATGTAATCCTGTTCGGAAAGGAAGGTTGGAGACCAGTGGTTTAATCTTTAACATTGTGTTGTAGTTTAAAAGCTTGTTACATTATCCATTGTGTCAAAACTTTTTTTTTTTTTTTCAACAATTTTACTTACGTAAACATACCTGAATAAATGTACTTTACTTTCCACCAGTGCGGATAACATGCAGCTCTCACCCCTCACCAGATGGGGGCAGCAAGGAGCCCACATGTGCCACGGATAGTTGTCTCTCCACGCCCATATTTACTTCAAATTTCCGCATTTTGAGCGAGGAAGAAGAGGACACTGAAGTTTTCAGTCTGCTGCAGTTGCTTTTAATAATATCTGAGCGGTAATGGAAAAGCTTCTTCTGAGAGCAAACCTGAGGAGGTGCATCGCCTCTCAGATCAGAATGGCATCTGATCAGGTAAACTGCGCTGGATTGGTGACAGCTGTTTTTTTGTTTTTGTTTTTTTATGTTAGCATTAGCTCGCTAAAAACTGCCATACTAATGATGGTCGGCTGAAGCCGGCTGGTTGGTAACTTCTGATCCAGTCAAGGATCATCTTATCATGCGGGCTCGTTGATGATTCGTTAAACATATGTGCAGTTGGTAATCAAATAATCATAAATGACAAGCAATGAAATGAACCTATCATTTTACCCCAAAAAACTTTAATGAACTATATGCATAATCACTTTTCTAAATATATCTGTCAATTAACTTGTATATTTCGCAAACAGACAACCCCCATCAATTGATGTATTGTTGCCAAATGACCGTGTCTTTAGAGAGAAATAAGATGGATTATTGATCCTATTATAGGTTTTTAAAATGTGAAAATACAGCTGCAAGAGGAAGTAAAAGAATCCTTTGAAATTATCAGCATTTATATTTAAATTTGCTTCTAAAATGTGCCCAGATTTTTGTCTTAATCCCAATTTGCTGTCCATAAGAAACATGCTTCACAAAAAGGTGAGCTCAGAAGGCTTATTATCAAGAATTGTTTATTTGCATAAAGATAGATAGTGTCACCCATTAATCTCAGATAGTTTAGGTATTTATCAAACTACAGGAGACAAATTGTTTATACATGGAGGTGATCTCCCTGTTGAATGACCTCAACAGCCATTCACGCCAGATGTAATTCAAATCCAATGACCAGGAGGAATCAATCTTCTTTTGTTAATTGAAACCATTAACTCACAGCCTGGACGTGGGCGGTGCAATTAAACGACCCATTTCTGATTCACTTTAAGAGATGGTTCGTGAAGAACAGCCACACAACACAAAATCAATGTGGGTGTAAACCTGGTTGGCTCCTTGGTGTGAAAAGGGTATAAGAGTATGAAGTAGTTCTCTACGCCTGAATGATCCAAAATTCCCCCAGAAACTTGTGCAGCTCTGATGTGTTGCTGCTGGAAACGCTTGTACGAGGTTCCTGCCGCCAAAGGAGATTTGACCAGTTGTTAAATCCAAAATTTCACTTCTTTTCCCCACCGGTGCTGTGATTGTGTTCAATAAAAACGTGTTATAGTTTGTGTGTTATTAGCTTAAGTCCATGATATTTGTCTATAGCCTACTTGAAAAAATGTCCCCTCGGGGATTAATAAAGTAACTACCTAACCTTGTGGCTCAGATCAGGTCATGCAGAAAACCAAACGGTTCTCGAGCGTAACACTACCAGAAATGTTGTTTACAAATGTGTTACATTGTTGGATATAAAGGTAACAAATTATTTTAATGTGAACCTCCTTAACTTCACAAACATGAGTGGGTCTTCTTTTTAAAATATTGCAAAGAAAAGAAGATGGTTATGGAATAAAAGCTATTGTTCATTGTGATTCTTTTTCTCGTATGAAAGTTGTAACAAAGTACAATTTTGCCTTTTTTTTTGTATTGCAGCTCGGGGAGTTGGGCAAAGGAGCAGGGAAAGGT
This sequence comes from Embiotoca jacksoni, assembly GCF_022577435.1. Lineage (NCBI taxonomy): Eukaryota > Metazoa > Chordata > Actinopteri > Embiotocidae > Embiotoca > Embiotoca jacksoni. Next base: position 5,095,431 of record NW_027185425.1, read on the forward strand.
GGAGGAGGAGGAGGCTCAGTGAGGGAGGCAGGAGGTGCATTTGGAAAGAAGGGAGTGGCAGAGGAAGAGCGGTACTTCAGGTGAAAATCAGGATGATATAATTAATCCCACTGTTGAATTCTCATACCTGTATCAATGGTTTTCGATGATGTTTTTTTTTTTTTTTTAACCTGATTTGTCTTTATTTTGTTTCCCCCTGCAGGCAGAAGGAGAAGGAGCATCTGGAGGCACTGAGGAAGCATCACGCAGAAGAGATTGAGCACCACAAAAAAGAGATTGAGCGCCTACAGAAGGAGATCGACCGCCACAAGGGCAAAATCAGAAAGCTCAACCATGATGACTGAAGCTCAGAGGCGTGTCGTCACTTCTCTTCCCGAGAGAGTCCAGCCATGTTAATAACAATAAAATAATGATATAGCTATAGATTGATTGTTTGCTGGTCAAGGCAGGTCTGTATGGGATGTCATACTGACGTCATCAAAAGTACAAAAAAAAAAAAAAGAAAAAATCAAACAATAAAGTGATTAATTGTTTTGCTATCCTTGAAAGCTTTAGAATATGTGTGAGTCATTGTTCATCCCTCTCCTTTATTGTCACTTGTTCATTCAGTGCGCTTTTTGAATTGTGTTGGCACGGAGGAAAAAAAAAAAAAAAAGAGGCGGATCCGGTTTGCTGTCATTGGTTTAAAGTCCTGCCAGTCAAGAGTTCACTCGCTGTGGTTGGACAGTTGACGATAAAGCGCTGGACTCCTTCCCTGCGCCTCCCGCTTTGTTTTTTTAAAATTTCATAGCCACTTAGCTGCATTTAAACTATCTCCCCTCTACGTGTTGCTATTAAATCGTTGCCACTTCGACCCTTGAGCCGGGTAACGGCGTTTCCGAAAGCCGTCAAAAACCTTTTACCGCACAACGAGAAGACGGCTTGTCCCGAGCTGTCAAAAAAAAAAACACCCCATTCCCGCTTCGCGAGTTTTCGTTAACATCTCGCGATGGTTGCGGAGCGGTGGCGTTGTTCGGGCGAGCCGACGACGAGACCGTAGCCGTCTGGAAATTTGTCTCGTGGGTTAGACTCAAACGTTTTCTGCGTGTTAGACAATTTTGTACGCCGGACGAGTCGAATCGTTTCACATTTTAACACACACCGCAGTTAGTTTGCCGAATTAGACTGGTAAGTGTCGCTAACTATCTGTTCGCACCTTGTAGGGAGCGTGTGTTTGATTTGTGAACGGGTGTCTCTCAGCACGGCGAGGCCTAAAGTATAAGCTCGTTTAGCTAACCAGAAAGCCAACCATTATTTTTATTTTTTTTTTACTGTTTGCTCGAGAATGAGAAAGAAAAAGACTCGGAAGATCTAGCTCGTTATGAAAAAAAAATACAATACGTGCAAATGTGCGTTTATTCGGTAAATATCGGCGCATATGAATTTAAAAAAATGTAATTCATCTCGCTTGGTAAGCAGGCTGCATGTGAAGGGGGCGGGACTGGCTGTCGGTCTTGAAGTGACCGGGTTGTGTTACCGAACAAAATGCATCAACATTTCCACATCGATTGTGTTTTTTTTGTTTTTTATTATTATCAAACAAGGATTTGTAATAATTGCAACTCCCAACAGGATGTTAATCCGACCTCCACAACTGGCCTGTGTTAGTATTTGTTCATGGCTGTAATATCACACAAGGATACTAACTAAAAGTCGAGATGTTCATTCATTTGACAGCGAAAATAACAGGCTCAAAGGTTGTCATCGTTAAAAGGAACAATGTCATTTATGGTAGTGAAATTCTCGATTATGAGATCAATTCTTTTAAAAAAAAAAAAAGTGTATCGTTGATAATAAACTTTATTTTTTTGAGCACCTTTCACAGTTTCTTTTTTTTTTCTTTTTTTAATAGGTTTCGGGCGGGCTTAGGTGCTGTGGTAGTGGCGAGGGGTTGTGGGCAGTTATTTGACTAAAAACGACACATTTCCACGTAATTTTGGACTATAATCATTACGATATTGATTTTTTAAAAAGCTGTGTCTGCCATAAAATGAGCTATAGTGATTTAGGTGCAATGAAAACACACTTTGGATGCTGCAGCCAAGTGATATAATGGTGGGGGAAAACCCTGTTACATTGCATAAAAATGCTTTTTAAGTCAAATTAAAAACTAACAAATTAGCAATAATAAGAAAAACTACCTTGGGTGGAAAGAAACCGTTGTAAAGGTAAAAACAAATATCAAATAAAAACAGTAGTCTGAAAAAATTAAAAAAAATAACTTGATGTTACAAAACTTTGGTGCATAAAAAAAAGGGATGCTTCACCATACTTTTTTTTTTTTTTTTTTTTAATAATATTTAGCAAGCCTGCACTATTCGACCATGATAAAAAAAAAAAAAAAGTCAAATTATTATGAAGGTGCTGAACTAAAAAGAGTAAAAGAAGTTTAAAATCAATCCTCTGCCACCTCAGGCGGCCGGTGCAACGATGCTAAAAATGGGATCTCTTTTCCTGCCTCTTGTTAAAATCCCAGGTGCTGAATTTTGTTCAATTAGTCGTCTTTCTCGGTTGGTGTATCACAGGAGAATGGCTGCCGCTGAGGTGAACGGTAGTTCTGCCCCGGCGAAGGAGGAAGAGGAGCCCATGGACGTGACCGCAGCGCACACGGAGAACTACCAGACGCTCATCGATGCCGGGCTGCCCCAGAAAGTTGCTGAGAGCCTAGATAACATCTTCCAGACAGGTGGGAGGATTGTTGTTGTTTTGACTCCAAAAAAAAAACCTCTTCAGTGTAATTTTATCATGCCATTCTGGAAAAAAATAAAGCTGTCTGCTGTAGCTAAGCTTTGACAGCGACCCTTCCTTGTAACCGCAGGCTTGGTGGCATACGTTGACCTGGACGAAAGAGCTATCGATGCACTGCGGGAGTTCAACGAGGAGGGAGCGCTCACTGTGCTGCAGCAGTTCAAAGAGAGTGACCTGTCTCACGTACAGGTATCCACGGAGATGGATTACACTCCTTTTTGTCCTTGAGAGGAGTTTTATGTTAATGTAGATCGAAGGCACGTACTAAAATCTCAATTTATTTATTTATTTATTTATTTTTTAATGTAGAACAAAAGTGCTTTCCTTTGTGGAGTCATGAAGACCTACAGACAGCGAGAAAAACAAGGAAGTAAAGTACAAGAATCCACCAAGGGCCCAGATGAGGCAAAAATAAAGGTAAAAAAAAAAAAAAAAGAAAAGTCTTTTCCGTAGAAGGTCAGAAAGAGGGTCATATAAACACGCCTCCGCAGCTCAGTCAATGTGTGTTTTTGTGTGTGTTTTTCAGGCCCTGCTGGAGCGGACGGGATACACTCTGGATGTCACTACAGGGCAGAGAAAATACGGGGGTCCCCCACCTGAGGACGTGTTCAAAGGCACACAGCCGGGGATTGGAACTGAGGTAGCGAAGCGATCGATAGATATTGACGGAACCTGTCCGTCAGGAGTTTCACAGCTCCGTTTTAATTCGATTTGATAATTGAATTTGAAGCATTACGCCCGCGCCGCAGTGTCGCTCATAAAGAACCTTAACTATCTCGCCGCGTGTTGCGTTCGTCGCACCCTCACCTCCATTTCCCTCTTCCTCGCCAGGTGTTTGTTGGAAAGATCCCGAGGGATTTGTATGAAGATGAGCTGGTGCCGCTCTTCGAGTCTGCGGGTCCCATCTGGGACCTCAGGTTAATGATGGACCCCCTGTCTGGTCAGAATAGAGGTTATGCCTTCATCACATACTGCAATAAGGACGATGCACAAAAGGCTGTGAAGCTTGTGAGTAGCATCGCAGCAGGGTGGAAAAACGATGTCAATCCACATTTAAACAACTCAAAGAGGATTATTCTACAACTGTTTTACGTCCAGATGCTTTGGGAAATAGATGTATGACGGGGGGTTAACTTTAAAGACGATTTATTCTTGAAACTGTTGCTTTTATTTACTTTCCGTTTCACTCAGTGGTTAACCGCTCTTATTTTCTTTTCAGTGTGATAACCATGAAATCCGCCCCGGCAAGTACTTGGGAGTGTGTATATCTGTTGCAAACAATCGCCTGTTCGTCGGATCAATTCCAAAGAACAAGACAAGAGAAAGTATATTGGAAGACTTCGGCAAAGTCACAGGTTAGTTTTGAGTTCACAGGCGTGCATTTAGTTTCAGAAACTCATTAACATAAACCGTGGGTTATGAAAGGTGCGACAGCTGTTCGGATGTTGTTTTACCTTACAGAGGGTCTCCAGGAGGTGATATTGTACCACCAGCCAGATGACAAGAAGAAGAACCGGGGCTTCTGTTTCCTCGAGTACGAGGATCACAAGTCTGCAGCACAGGCTCGCCGCCGCCTCATGAGCGGCAAGGTCAAAGTGTGGGGGAACCCGGTCACTGTGGAGTGGGCCGACCCCGTGGCTGAACCCGACCCGGAGGTCATGGCCAAGGTTAGCGGTCGCCAGGTCTTTTAAAACGCACCAGACGCGCCGTTTTCTGCGGGGGGTGACAAATATCCTGCTTTTCTGCGATCACAGGTCAAGGTGCTCTTTGTGAGGAAGCTGGCCACAGCGGTGACTGAAGAGCTGCTTGAAAAGACTTTCTCTCAGTTTGGAAAGCTGGAACGAGTGAAGAAGTTGAAAGACTACGCTTTTGTTCATTTCGAGGAAAGGGATGCTGCCGTCAAGGTGGGGTTGTTCACACTTCGTTCAAGACGTGTTACTACACGAGTGAAGTTTCTGTGCATGCTAACGGCTGGTTTGGTTTGCTCAGGCAATGGATGAGATGAACGGGAAGGAGCTGGGAGGGGAGGAAATTGAGATCGTCCTGGCAAAGCCCCCAGACAAGAAGAGGAAAGAGCGCCAAGCAGCTCGGCAGACCACCAGGAATGCGGGGTGAGTCAGGCGACTGGTCAGCTACCTGATTTATTCTCACGTAAGGGATCGAATGCATGAAACACTATCCTCTCCGCTGCAGGTATGACGACTACTACTACTACCCTCCTCCGCGCATGCCGCCACCGGGCCGCGGCAGGGGCCGCGGAGGCCGCGGGGGCTATGCCTATCCACCAGATTACTATGGCTATGAGGACTACTATGACGACTACTATGGCTACGATTATCATGACTACCGTGGCGGCTATGAAGACCCTTACTACGGCTACGAAGACGTGTACAGCATGAGGGGCCGCGGTTCCCGTCCTAGCAGGGGAGGGCCTCCTCCACCGAGGTCTCGCGGAGCTCCGCCGGCACGAGGCCGGGGTGGCTACGCCCAAAGGGGGCCGCCCCTCGGCGGTCCGAGGGGAGGCCGAGGAGGGCGGGGAGCCCCTTTCCAGCCCCAGAGGGGCCGTGGTCCTCGCGGGGCCCGGGGCAACCGCGGCGGGAACGTCGGCGGAAAGAGGAAGGCAGACGTGTTTAACCAGCCTGACTCCAAGCGCCGCCAGACCAACAACCAGCAGAACTGGGGGTCCCAGCCCATCGCCCAGCAGCCCCTGCAGCAAGGGGCCGACTATTCCGGTAACTATGGTTACAGTAATGACACCATGGAGTTTTCACAGGATTCTTATGGGCAGCAGTGGAAGTAGATGCACCAAAAGGTATTACAAAAAAAAAAGAGAAAAACAACAATAAAAAAGAAAAAAACAGGAGATTGGCCACAATTTTTTGATTGACTTTTTATTCTTCATCCCTCTTAAAAAAAAAAAATCTGTATATATCTCAGAAAAAAACGGACAGACCCCAGAATTGGCTCGAGGTGATTGGCTGGAAAGCCCTTTGGCAGAAGAAATGAACGTAACCGTTGTGGTGAATCATTTGCTCCTCCTACGGTTTACATTGGGACACGTGTCTTTAAAAAAAAAAAAAACACACACACACAAAATACACTTTTACTGTTACTTTTTGTTCCCGGTTCTTTTAAAGCCAACAATGAACATTTCCAAAAAAAAAACAAAAAAAAAACGTGGACATTCATTCTCAAAAGTCTGAGAGGACATTAAATAATGAATATTGCCTTGCAGGAAGTTTTTGTCCATGCCCCCCTCCTCCCCTCTCCTTCTTGTACTCCCTTTATTTGTGGTTTCTCATAGTTGCTTAGGGACTTGCTTGTAAATAAATGCATATGGTTAGAGCTTCATACTTCATTTTTTGCAATGGTGGAGAAAAGAATCCACAGGAAGGAAGAAAAACAAAGTTTTGTAATGTTCAAAGTGTATGCCTAGCATTTCTAGAGATAGACGAATTGTGTTTTTTTTTAAAACTGATACCATAACTTCCTATGTTTTCTTTAAACTTGCCCAGTAGGATTTGGTTTGGCTCACCTTAAGAGCCTTAGCAGTTTGTTCTCTGATGTTCTTTGTATTTATAACTTTTACGTTTGTTCCGTTTCAATAAAACTCAGCTGAGCATCAGTCAATTGTCAGATACTCAAATTCAGTGTCGTCATTCAGTATTTGATTTGATTTTTTGAACCTCAATTCTCTCATTTGGATGAAGATCTTCTTTCCCCAAGTCAAATTTTTTTTTCCCCTCAGAGGATAATCACAAATTGAGCAGTCACACAACGGGACAAGAGAACTTTGAAAGGCGTCTGGATGATGCAGAGTTCAAACAGGATTTTTAACCCTTTATTCTCCAGTGCATGTCAGACTGCAGTCATTTCCTGCGCACACAGTTCATGTTGTGAATGTTACAGCGATACCAACAACAATTAAAGGAACCAAGCTGTAAATTTGACTTCTCGCCATTACTCAAGAGTGTTCCTGTCTGTCCAGTCTGTGCGCACAGGTGTGCAGTTTATGCTTTAGTAAACCTCAGCCTACCTTCAATAAATGTGGTTCTCTGCCATTCCAGATGAAGGGAAAGAAAGCCATTTACGCCTGTGAAAATTATGTGGATATTTATTGAGCTTGTATTGAAATATAACGCGTGTAAACGGCACATTTTATGACGATTTGTGCACATCTCTATGAGATGTAGTATTACGATGCAGTGGAAACACGTGATTTTCACGGCTGTAAATGTTTTGTGTCTTTGGACACCTTTTTAAATGTTCTTTTTTTTTTTCTTTTTTTTTTAAGACGGGGCTGACACCTACTTACTGAAGCTTATACTCTGTACACCTTCACACAAACTTGAGAGACAAGGACAGTTTTGTTTATTGGTCCTCAGTCAGAGCGACATTTTTGACTTGGACTGGATTTGTTCTTGTATGAGTTGTCTCCACATGAATTTTTTTTTTTTTATTTCCAAAAATCCGCTCATCAACCATCTTTTCTCTCCTTTTGAAGACACCAAGGATCTGACCATCCAAAGGGTTAAAATTCCTTTGAAAAAAAAAAAAAAGTGACTTTGGCAATCGGCAAATTTTTGTTCACAGTAGAAAATTGTTTTTAGCTTCTTGCCTTTTTGGTGCCATGATATCATTGTATTTTGTTTCATATGTCTGTCCTCTTATTCCAACCTACCTAGGTGGAGAAGCATTGAGAGCGGCACCGCTAGAATGAGGAACTCACCTGAACGGTACTCAAGGGTGAGCTAGCCTTGCACAGAGTACTGTCTCCTCTCCTGTAGCTCATTGTAATCACTGGAGAAACACTAGCCGTAATCATACCTTGCTTTTTTTATTTTTTTTAATTTTTTTTATTGCTTCCTCACTAATTTACTGTCCTATGAATCAACCTTTTATGTATTTATTTATTTATTTGGGGAGGAGTGGGATTTTTTTCTTTTCCAGGTATTAAAGAAGACGAGTCACTAAAGTTGACTGAACAATCATGGGAATATTAATTGCTATCGGGCTGTTTCTTGGGCTGACAGAACATATGAATTGTGCATATTTCCTTCAAAGACATTGTGCATATTTTGTCATCTAAAGCCAAAGAAGTGATGCACAGCTTTAAGGGGTCTAATTCCCGTTTCTTTAATCTGGAATAAAGAGCCAGGATTTGGTAAGCGCTATAAATGTAAAAACCACGCCAACACCTGCTGCCCGTCTTGGCTTACTGCACCTCAGCTGTCTGCACACACGTTCAGTGAATGGGAGGGAGGACGGGTGGGGTGGGGGAGAAATGGACATTTCACCTCCTGTGCCGCTAGAGGAAGCAGCTCCACACCAGCACGCCCAAGTGTTTGTTTTCTTTAATCCAACGATGCATATATTGACCGTTTTCTGAGCTGAATACTTGTTAATTAGTAGGTTGACATTAACTAGAGGAGCTGCTTTTTTTTTTTTTTTTTTAATTCATTGTGAAAGCAGCGGGGATGCTGAATTTATATGTTTGTGAAATTGGCTGATGTTGGAACAATGGCTGCACCTCAAAACCGATGTCTTTGCCCCGTATCGCCACAAGATGGCAGCAGAAGGGGTAGGTTATTTGTATTTCACAGGCAAGACTGGGATTAAGGGACCACAGTGCAGCAGACAGCTAATTGTTGACACCTACTGTGATTAAAGTGCCATTAAACAGCTTCTCATATCAGCACTCTGTCTTTATATGTCGCCTCTTGTCACCAGGCAGTAAAGGAGCTGCCTGCATCCATGTGAATGAGTTCACAGAATTGGAAGGGGCTGATTGGTAAGATTGTTCATTATCAATTTATGTTCAGAGAGACTACACGTTTGTATTTTTTTTTTTTCATTTGTTATAGTTTAAAGCATAATGCGGTCTATCACATCTTTACCTTCCAGAGCAAGTAAGTTCAATAATTTATTATTTTTTATTTTTTTTTTATTTTTTTTTATTTTTCAGAATAAATCAAGAATCAAGTCACTGATCTCGCGGATGTATTTTTTTTTTTTTTTTTTTTTTTTTTTAGATAAAAATGATACCTGCCTTATATTAAAGACAATACAGTCTGTCTGGTCATGTGGTGGGTTGGTTGGCGGTGTTTAGAAATTGATCTACCAAGATTTGTTGACAATGTCCTCGTCTGTGTGGCTCTTTTCTAGTTCTGAGTCAGAACAGTGTTCCTCCACGAGGTGCGAGCCGGGTCCGCCGTGGGATTTCACGTCCCTCTGGACGGGACCGCAGGACGCCGAGGTCCAGAATCCACCGAGGGTGCACCTGGCGCCTTTTACCTGCTTACAGCTCAGCAGAGGTGACGGGTGAGAAATAATCTCGGCTCAGTGCAGCTGCTCAGAAAAGCTTAGCGTTGTGTAACTTTCATTGACTCCTTAAGTCTCCATGTGAAATGAAATGTCAGCAGTTTTAGTGATTGTTTCGTAACTAAAGTTTAAACAGGAGTCAAACTGAAAGCGGAGGTGTGTCGATTTTAAAACAGATTTAAATATTCTCATGTTCTTGATGTCTTCTTTTTTCTTTTTTTTTTGCTTAGACCAGAACATTTGGAGGGGACAGTTGATGGACAACAATGACCCGGAGCTCCTTCCGGCATCCTGCTTATCCAGGCTTCGAGAATTACTCCTGGAAATGTAAATGAAATGTGCGTTTGGTTGTTTCAACACTTTGTTCAAATAAATAAATGTGTCTATTTACATTTTTAACTTTATATTAACGTGGACCTTGTGATGTGTTTTTTTTTTATTATTTCAAACCGCCGCGGCATGGTTGTGTTTTCCTTTTGGGAGGCCATTGTGAATGTTGAGCACTATCACGGGAGTTCATTGTGAAGTTGAATAGAAAATCATGGGTGGATTACTGCAGCTCTTGCTCAGCATCGTGATTTAACGACAAGCATCTGTGATAGTACTGTGTGTAAATCCAGTCACTACTGGGCTTGAAGAAGGGGATCTGTAATTATTTAAAATGACCTAGAAGTTTAGCAGGCTGTTAACATCAGATACATAGTGGGTATTTTTGTGGATCAAAGATGTTAAAAGTGTTAAACTACACGTCAATCAATGTGCTCGGTAAACCCGAGAGGCTTCCGTTCATTAATACAGACCGAGGCGAAAATAACTGAACGGTAAAGCGGAAGTGTTTTCTCTTTCTAGGAATTAGTTCCTGTATTTTCAAAATAAGGCAGGGTATAGTTTCAGTTTAAAAAAAAAAAAAAAAATACATAAATATATCTCCATGTTTTACATCTTAAGTTTCACATCATCCATACAGACAGCTTTCAGTTGGTATTTGTCAGCTGTCGTCGATCCAATACATTTTAATTTTTTTTATAGCCATTATTATTTTATAGCTAAAAAAAAAATCTATTTATTCATTTAAATCATTTCATAAATCGTTTGATAAAATTAATAAAAAACGTTTGTTATATACTGACGCGCAGACGAACTGAATTATTAAACGATTTTATTTTTATTTTGTTTCCTCACGAAGCGAACGTGTGGTCACGTGACGTCCCTACGTCACATGTAAACCAGGGTGAAGATGGCGGCCGCCGGAGGAGAGTCCTCTTGTCAGAGTGTGTCGGATGAATTATTTCAAAACTTCTACACGGAGGTACGACAGAGCTTCTGTTCGCTTGTGTTTTTCCGAAGCGCCGGCGACCCGCCGTTCATCGGCTGAAGCCGATTGGTCGGAGGTCGTCCCGTTCCTCAGCCGCGAGGCCTCGCAAGACGTGAACATCAGCTAACGACGAGGAGCTAACGTTGACTGGAGGTGTTTTGAGCAGCTTCACTCTGGCGTTGCACCGAAAGGGAAACACGTTTCCACTCTCTTATTCTCTGCTGACGTGACCGCGAAATCACAGTTTGCTGCACGGTCGTGGTTTTTTTTTAGGTGGAGAGGGTGGGGGGGTGTGTGTGTGTGTGGGGGGGGGGGGGGGTGTAGTAAGTGCACGTCGGTGGACGGTGTTGACCATCATGCATTCAAATCAAAAGGAGGTCAGGTGATCCCAGAAAAGATGCATTTCCTTCCGTGGTCACCTTTTACTGCTGAGTGCCGGCTGCAGAAAAAAAAAAAACAACACTCAGGGGAGGGGGGAGAAGAAAAAAAAAAAGGATTTTGAAGCTGCAGTTTCAAGATGAACTTCGGTTGTCGTTTTGAATGTTTTCGTGGGTCTTTGTTGTGACAGGTGAAGCAGATTGAGAAAAGAGACTCCGTGTTAACCTCCAAGCAGCAGATCGAAAGACTGCTCAGACCTGGTTCATCCTACTTCAATCTGAACCCCTTCGAGGTAACTTAAGTGTGTTTATTCATCACTGATAAACATGTTAACTAGTCTGTGTTATATATTTTTATTTATTTTTTTGACATAGTTTCTACGTCTAAATTAATGTTGCATGCAAAACAGCCAACATCTGTGATAAATAATAATGTGCTAAAATCAACAAACCCATCTGGGATGCTGAAGAAGAAGAAGAAGAAAAAAGTTGATTTACTTATAATAGATGACTGAAACATTTGGACTTTGCCATAAAACCCAAAATGTTATAGAGGCAATACAACGCCTGTCTGAACTTTCAGTGTTTCTCTTGCATGCCGACAGCAGCTGGAGTTCAGCACGCTAGTAATCTTGTGAATTGACACTTTGGTTACCATAACTAATGTATTATAAACCTGAGGAACGGCCATTTAAATATCCATGTCATTTTCAGGTGCTGCAAATTGATCCAGAAGCAACAGATGACGAACTGAAGAAAAGATTTCGGGCGGTAAGGAAAGCACGAGAAAACTGGGGGGGGGGGGGGGATAAATCATCTTTGAAGATATGCCTTATATTATATTAGGTTGCACTCGAAGCGCTTTATCTAGAGGGTCGTTTGTTGCTGCTAATTCTCCCCACCGGTGTTATTGTTTTAATATATCTTGTTCCACGTGTTGGATTTTGTTTACTGCTTTTATGATGCCTTTAAGAGTTGGATTTCTCCGTCTGCCTTTAGACTGGTTTACTGCATTATGTGCTGTATGCACGAGTGGTTCTATTTTTATTTTTCACGTAGAAACATTTCAGTCAATCGTGTGTTTATATCGCAAAGCAGTCAAATAAATAATGTTATAGATAATCATTCATTTTTAATTCCTAATCTTGGTCTCTTTAACTGTGCAGTTGTCCATTTTGGTCCATCCAGACAAAAATCAGGGTGACCCAGAGAGAGCACAGAAAGCCTTCGAAGGTATGAATACTCATATTTGACATTTTTGACCGTTTTCAAAGGCTTTCGTTAAACCTTTTTAAACCTGCTGTACGTTCAGTTGACGCTGACATCAATTCAAAACAAAGTTTTAATTCAACCTGAATTTACGATTATGTTCCAGCTGTGGACAAGGCATACAAACTTCTACTGGAACCAGAACAGAAGAAGAGAGCCTTAGATGTGATCCATGCAGGAAAGGAATATGTGGAGCACATGGTGAGTAGTCTCCACGTCCAATACCGTATTTCACACATTTTTGCTCAGAGTTACTGAGTTTTCTTAATCTGTACTGGTTTAGTAATGTTAATTTGATTGAACAGGTAAAGGAGAAAAGGAAACAGTTGAAGAAGGAAGGGAAGTCGTTGGATATGGAGGAAGATGACCCTGAAATGGTAAGTTCGAATTATTGAAATATTTTCTGAAACTAAATCAGACTTCAAGTTGAAATTGTAAAGGAAAGTGAGGATGAGTATAAAAAAAAAGAGTCATAATCACAGTCAAGGTGACTGTTAACATTAAGATTGAAAATTGACTATACTATATACTTATCATGCATAACTTTTTTTGTTTGTGGTTTTATTTTTTTTCTCCAGTTCAGGCAAGCTGTGTACAAACAGACCATGAAGCTGTTCGCAGAGCTTCAAATCAAGAGGAAGGAAAGGGAAGCAAAGGAAATGCATGAAAGGTATATTTAAAAAAAAAAAAAATTATATTCACAACCTGTTTGTTGTTGTTGCGGAAAACCATAAACTGTTGAGCTGCTTTTATTTAAATTTACTAATCATTAGTTTGTGTTTCTTGTGTTTCTCTTACTTTACCAGGAAAAGGGCGAGAGAGGAAGAAATCGAGGTAGCAGAGAAAGCAAAGCGGGAGAGAGAATGGCAGAAAAACTTTGAGGCATGCCCTTCCTTGACTGTGGCTATTCATCTCAAATAGGATGACCCCTCTATTGGAATTTAGTAAATCACTTTTTTTTTTTTATTACACATTTTTCAGGAAACAAGAGATGGGCGTGTGGACAGTTGGAGGAACTTCCAGGCCAAAGGGAAGACCAAGGAGAAGAAAAACAGGTCCTTCCTTAAACCTCCTAAAGTCAAGATGGAACAGAGGGAATGATGCTATAAAATGGACTTCACTAGATTAAAATCCACTGTTCAAAAAAAGAAAAGAAAAAAAAAAATCCCAGATCTGTGTATCCTCACCTCGTCGTCTGCAGTCAGCTGTGTAATCATCATCACAGTCATCAGGACACGTCTCATACCACGACTTCCTCCTCCCGACAAACGTAGTTTTGTACTTGGTTTTCTAATGTACATATTTGTGATCTGGAGATCAGACCTGCCTCGTGTAAGAAAGAGAAATGATGCATCTTCCATTTATGTAACTGGTGAGAAAAATGTTGTTTGTTGTCATTTTGCTTTTTTTTTTTTTTTCTTTCTTTTTTTTTTAAACTAAATAAAGCTCGGTCTCAAGCCTACTTTACTGTGGCCTACAAAGCGGAGTGTAATGTTCGCAGTGAAGCTACAGCCAGGTACGGATGGGAGTTTGGGAAATGGAAATCGAAGGAAATGTTTTCGATGATCTATCTCGATCCCTTTTCACAAGCCCAATATACAATAGTGACTACGTTTACGCGCAGTACTTTCAAATATGCTGTCAGAACAGGAAATATATTTCTTGACCGGCTGATAGCTCACAGAGATAAGTATTTTGAGGCTAGAGTACAAATGCATTTAGTGTCCCCGATACCGGCGTTAGGTCTGCACGTCTTTAATGTATTAATTTAAATGCTGTTGATTAAAAAAAAAAAAAAAAAAGACCAAACACCTCACTGGTGTTTTTTTTTTTTTTATTATTATTTCCTAAGCTGTTTTGGAAGAGCTGAATACAATTATGTTATGTGCTTAGTTTCTGCTTTGGATTTCAAACAAATTCCATAAAAATAAACCGACTGGCTCGTAAAATAACACCCGTGCAATTTCAAAGAGTCACAAGAGTTTTGTGAAATTTAATAATATTTCAGGAAAAGAAAACACTTCTCATTAAACAAGTAGACACACAGATGGTGACGGGATGCTAAAAGTGTACAACAAATGTCAAAGAGGCAAAACAATAGTAACGCAAACTTAAGATTCCTTTCCTTTCTTAGTGGTCTCATTTTCAACTCGCATCACCTTTCTCCCATCAGGTCTCCTTTTGTATGGAAATCTCTTCTGCATGCAGGCTATTCAAAAAGTCTCATCGTCCTCGAACGTGTTGCGGCGTCACATGACTTTACACTGATCTCCTCCACCTGCAGCAGCAGGACCTCCGTTAGTGCTACTCATCAGGCCGTCCAGACTGAGGCCCTGAAAGGCTCCAAATAAGGAATCGTTGTTCGCCGGGGCCGGTTTCCTGGCAGCGGTGGTCTGCTGCGGGTGGAAGAGACGGCAGCCAATGATTGTTGGATTTACATCTTGACAAGCAAAAAAAAAAAAAAAAAGAAATCTTCAGTGTCATTGTTGTCAATTCACTTACCCTCGGGAGGCAGTGGTGGCTCCTGAAGTGAGTTCTGACGGACCGATCTGCGTTCTTCTTGGCCAGTACGGCTTGCTGACGTTTCCTTTTGGCAAAAAAAAAAAAGAAAAAAGGAGCAAAACCTCAGGCATGTCACATGGACAAGCGGCTTATTCATGTGAGGAAGAACCTTTATCCTCACTAAGCCAAGTTCGGTCTGGCCAAGAGTCTCAGCTGGCTGACAAGTTATTTTAAACTTTAAATCCTGAAATAGTTTCTTGTCTTTTTAAACGAGTACAGAAACAATTCAGATTTTCAGAAAAAAAAACCTGAAGTGACTATGTTTACAGTGAAGGAAATAATGATTTGATCCGTTTGCCGATTTTGTATGTTTGCCCACTGACAAACAAATGAACGGTCTATAATTGTAATGGAAGGTTTATCTGAAGTGATAAGACAGAATATTAAATTTATTTTATTTTTTTTTAAATCCAGAAAATCACATCATATAAAACTTATAAATTGATTTGCATTTGATTGTGTGACATAAGTATTTGATCCTCTACCAGCCAGCAAGAATTCTGGCTCCCACCGACCGGTTAGATTCGTACTCTCACTTTAAAAAAGTACTCCGAATCTCGACTCATTACCCGTCTAAAAGACACCTGTCCACAGAATCAATCAATCAGATTCCAACCTCTCCACCGTGGTGGGCGAGACCAAAGAGCTGCCTGAGGACGTCGGGGACAAGATTGTAGACCTGCGCGAGGCTGGAATGGGCTACAAGACCATCGGCAAGCGGCTCGGTGAGAAGGAGACAGCTGTTGGTGCGATTATTCGGAAATGGCAGAAACACAAAATGACCATCAGTCGCCCTCGTGGGGCATCGACGATGATGAGAGAGGTGAGGGATCAGCCCAGAACTACACGGGAGGAACTTGTTCATGAACTCAAGACAGCCGGGACCGAAACATTACGCTTCGGGGGCGTTTCTCTGCTGAAGGGGGACGGGACGACTTCACCGCATCGAGGGGATGACGGACGGGGCCACGTACCGGGGACATCTTGGGCGACAACCTCCTTCCCTCAGCCAGGACACTGAAAACGGGTTGTGGGCGGGCCTTCCAGCACGACAATGACCCAAAACCTACGGCCGAGGCGACAAAGGAGCGGCTCGAGAAGAAGCACATTGAGGTCATGGAGTGACCTCGCCGGTCTCCGGACCTTAATCCCACAGAAAAATCTGTGGAGGGAGCTGAAGCTTTGAGTTGCCGAGCGACGGTCTCGAAACCTTAAGGATTTGGAGAGGATCTGCAAAGAGGAGTCGACCAAAATCCCTCCTGAGATGTGTTCAAACCTGGTGACCAACGACAAGAAACGTCTGACCTCTGCGCTCGCCAACAGCAGTTTCTCCACCAAGTACCGAGTCACGTTTTGCTCGGGGATCAAATACTTATTTCACACAATCAAATGCAAATCAATTTATAACTTTTATATGATGTGACTTTCTGGATTTTTTTTAAATTTTTTTTTATTCTGTCTGTTAAAATAAACCTGCCATTACAATTATAGACCGTTCATTTCTTTTATCAGTGGGCAAACTAACAGAATCGGCGGGGGATCAAATCCTTATTTCCTTCACTGTAAATATGAAGGAAATTTTTTTTTTTAAATTCTTACCGAGGCAGAAAAATAGCACCATAAAAAGACTAAAACGTCAATTTCACAGTTAATAAGATTGAAATGCTCTTTCTCCGTACCGCTCTCTCTTCAGGTCAGCCTGGTACGCTCTGAGCCAGGAGTCTGGGACTTTCTGGCCGTTAGCGGGGAGGCTCCTCCTCCTGCCGACGCTCTTCCTGCGGGTGAAGCTGCTTCTGCGGACGGACTGGCTCCTGTTGGCTCCTCTCTTGGCGGAGGTGCTCTTCCCGGACACGCAGCTGGTGAACTGCTTCAGCGGAGCCCCCAGAGACATGAGGGAATCCATCTCCAGATGTTCGGTCTTGTGTAGGTGTTTTTTTGGTTTTTTTTTGTTGTTGTTGTTGTTTTTTTCCCCCCGGGGGTGGTCTCTCTTTATGGCAAAGTCAGTTCAGGATGCGACTGATGAGGCTGTAATCTGCAAATACAAAAAAAATACAAAAAAAAAAGAAGAAGGTATAACCATTATGAAAACCTTCAATACCTCCGTGACGCGTCAATAAAGAAAAGGCACCTCAGTGTTATCGAACTGAATTCCCATTTTAAAAAGTACAATTTAACATAATAGGCTTAGAGAAACAAATGGGACTGACCTGTGAGCGGTATCTCCTGCAGACACAATCGGCTGATAGCATCATTTGTTAAAGCTGCGAGACGTCGAGTCGATGCATTGCTTCGAGCACTTCGGTTTGTGTACCTGTAAACGCCTCCCCCCTCAGTCACGGGTTGCTCTTATGGGGATTTGACTGATGACCTCGCCGAGGATTAGCTGAGGACGCAAGTCGTTTATCTCATTTACAACGGAGCGGCTCCAGACAAATCTGCACAGGTGAGCAGCTGCTCGGTCCCTGAAATAGCTCACACATTATAAACGCGTTTTCAGTCGGGGGGGGGGGGGGGGGGGGGGGGGGGTTTGACCGCAAGTGGGCTGCGCCGAGTTTAAAAAAAGGTGCATCCTTCACTTTTCTCACGATGTAACTTTAAGTGACCCCCGCAGAGGAGACCGTTTGGTGATAAAGCATCGGAGGAAGCTGGACAGACTTGAGAGGTGGAGGATGACGCAGAGAGGATTCCTTTCTTTCCCCTGAAGACACGCCGTTTCATTAACGGGGGACATTAAGCAACCGCCTCGAAGCTAAATGACTCATTTCTTTCATCCACGCGGTTAACTGAATCCGGACTCTCAAGTCTGTCCACATTTCTTCTAATCACTTAGCTCGGATTCTTCAGAAGGCTGCTACTGAAATGAGAAGTCTATTCCGAACACATTGAATATCAGGAACTTCAATTAAATACTTGAATTTTGAGACTCCTAAGCTTTAAGAGCTGACACTTTCTGAACTGCAGTCTATTTCTTATATTACTATTGTATCTGCTCATGTATAACTATCCAATTCAATTTGAGCTCTATAATGTCAAAAGACAACATAAATCATCTCGGGATGCTTTTCATAGTAAGGTCAACCTTACAGTATTGTAAGAAGAAACCAACAATCTCCTCTCCCCCCCCCCCCCCTTGAGCAGCATTTGGCTACAGTGGGAAAGAATAACTCCCTTTTAACAGGAAGAAACCTCAGACAGAAGCGGACTCAGAGGTGGGCGGCCCATCGGCTTCCACCGGTTGGCAGCATAGAGATAGAGCAAAAAAATAAATAAAATAAACAGAGCAGGTAGGTGGGGCCAGTAACCACAGATCAGAAACATTCCTGCAGAAAGTTAGAGAGAGAGAGACAAGACAGATGAAAAAGTAGAAACTATGGAAGACCAAGCGGGCACAGTTGTCGCATATAAATGCGTGGAGAGCCACAGGTAGTGGAGTCTGCTTCCCGAACCCAGAGCGGGAGCTGGTTCCACAGGAGAGAGCCTGAACGCCGAAGGTTCCGCCTCCATTCTGTTTTTGGAAACTCTAGGGGAACCACGAGCCGTCACTCTGAGAGCGTAGCGCTCTATTGGGAAAGTCGGGCACGATAAGGTCTTCAAGACGGGATGTAGATTGGCTTATAAAGGGCCTTGTATGCAAGAAGGAGGATTTTAAACTCTGTTCTTCACTTCACGGGGAGCGAATGAAGAGAAGCTAAAATGGGAGGAAATTTGATCTAAGCCGCTCTGAGTCAGTCAACAGTGGCTCGCTGTGATGAAGTCAAACGTTTTTTTTTTTTCTAAATGTAGTTATAGCTGTGGTAGAATTTTGGTCACATATGGTGGCCAACGCCAATTGATTAAAGGCTGATCTAATGTTTAAAAAAATAAAATAAAAATGAACCCGAGGTCTATGATTCTCTACGGAGAGTGGCAAGACCCATAAATTCAGGCAGTAAATTTGGGTCGGGTAACACCGGGCTGGTGATGTCATAAAGCAGGGTCCCAATTTTGGCTACAGTATAAATAGCGTAGTAGGGGTCTCCGCAGCTAGAACGAGCCTTCCACACACAGGACTGCAGTGAGACAGAATGCGGACAGTGAGGTTAATAACAGTAAACTGGCACATACCCACAGATGGTGACGCCTACACGACAGGGATACACCTGTTGCAGCAGATCTTCCGTGCTTCCGTCCTCTTCCGGTCTTCACGAGGTGGCAGCTGAGCTCAGATTTTGGAAGGGAATGAAAGAAGAGATTAGTTTCCGACAGAAATTAACGAACAAGATAGGACTGCTGATAGAAGGCAAGCGATATCGGTACATGTGCCTGCCAGGAGGGATTAATGGCAAAGCCAGCACTTTAGGACACCGTGCCTACAAGCTTAGCAATTACAAACTCAAGTTACTTTAAACTAGTTACAGAGGGGGGGGGGGGAACAAGACTAATTTTGAAAACCAAATTAAATATGTAAATGGATTTCTCTGAACTCGAGATGTACTGGACTGCAGTACACCGCAGAGCTGCCTGGTAAAACAACTAGGAAGATGGCACTTTTCCAAAGGTTGCCGTTTCTTTGAAGCAAATCTGCAAAACTATTTAAAGAATGTGCTTTAAATAGGGAAATAATCACTGTTGTGATCCGTATGAGGTAAGAGATGGACTCGGGACACGGTGGTGGTATTTAAAGACAGACCGCCTTCCTTCAGCTGCCAGAGGCCCAAACTGATACTAAGAGCACCATAAGCCTTTGGCAAGGAGGACTTTAATTCTACACAATAATACATATGTACAGTTATATACGCTTTAATTTCATACAAAAAAAAAAAAAAAAAAACAAGTCATGTACAGGTGGCGGGGGTGGGAACGATGACCTATTGGAACTCCTCATCATAATAAATACTGTCAACAGGAACTGTGCTTAACCTCAGTGGAGAGACTTCAGGTTGGACCATGTCAGACATGGAAAAGGCAGTCTACGTTTTTTTCGACAAATTTTTACCTAAACCAATGAACAAAACATGAACCCACACACCCACACACATCTACACACACACACGCACATCTGCGCGCGCACACACACACACACACGCACACACACTCGCATCAGCATCCCAAACACATATATATATATATATCTTTAATAAGACAGGCTACGGAGGCCTGAGTGACTGGAGTGACCATCACCATTATCATCTCACTGGCAAATAATAACAGGCCCACCGACCGGAGATTTAGGGCAGCATCTCCATATAGGGGAAAATTCCTTTTATACATAAAATAAGAAACATGAAAAACTATATGCAATGCAAGTGCTCACTTGACAGCGTAAACAAAAACTTGAGACACCCGTCTCGGCTGGAGATACTCGTATCGAGATTGACCGACTTCACTGGAATACCGTGCGTGTCTCCATGTTTAAATGTGCGTGAGGACTTGCGCTGCATATACAGCTCTATCTCCTTTTTTTTTTTTTACCCTTTCCATGGACTTCAGAATCGGAAGACATCTCCTCTCCAAAGCTGAGTTCTTTTATGACTGACTGTAGTCGTGCTTATTTCCTTTGAGAGGTGTATTATTTTCTTTACATGCGGATGAAAATAATAGACGGATGGACGGAAGGGAGGAAGGTGGTTCAGAAGTCAAAAGGAAGACAGGAGCTGCATAGAGGGCTACTTTGGATATAAACAATGTTCCATTTAAGATTTTTCGGCCTCCGACTGAGGCTGTGGCCGCTCGAAAGGATTCATCTGGACTCTTTCCCGGGCTCTCGTGGGGTTATTTTGGTCTCTGTTGCAGAAACATGCCTCTCGTGGCTGCAGAGGAGGAAGTCAGAGGGGCGGGGCGGAGTAAGAAGTTCATGCTTTAATGACAAACGACAGAACACCTCTGAAGCCCCCAATCCATTCAATAGTTCAGCTGCTCCACATAGAAAGGACTCGACTTCTTCCATCATTCAGTGTCCCGGTGGCTCTCGGGTCACCGGCTGATGTCCCGGTTTCCCTCCCAGTTCTTGCTGCCTGCTGCCTCACCACTGCCCCCGCTCTCGAAGAAAGGGTGTTTGAGGGAGTCGGCCAGCACCAACCTCTTGGAGGGCTCGTACTCCAACATGCTTTCAATGAGGTCAAACAGCTGGTGGTGCTCCTCCGCTTCGGACAGCAGATACCGCTGACAGAAGGAACAGACGGGCAACCAAGAAAGAGAAGGGGAAAAACGAGCGGGATTAGCAGGAGACAAACTCCAGTACGAAACAAAGAGCACTGTTGTCGCTTCAGTACACCGGACTATTTTCAGTTTTCGGCCCTGCGAAACATACAGTATTCATTCCTCTCCCACTCCTCTTACCCGTAAGGGTTTGCAGTTTTCTCGGACATATTTCCCCGCTGAGGAGCTCTCATCCCAATCCAGACGGCCACGGTAGAAATACTTCTGCTTCCTGAGAGTGTAAGGTGATCAGCGTAGGCAGCGTTAAAGCGTGTGCGTCCTCTTTTCCGTACAGAAGGTGGATTCATGTGCGTAAATTTTCGACACTTTTTTCTGCTTTCCTACCTGGTCTTACGAATCATCCTAGAGGGCACTGGTCCGAGGATTCTTTCCATCATGGCCAAATGCTCCCTGTTGTCATGAGTCTGAAAGAAATATAAGCGAGACAACCATAACCACGCAGGTTCTGCAGTTACATATGGCGTCAGGCAGATTGACGGAGCGCACAAATGACACCGAGGGTTAATTCCTACCAGGTAAACTGCTGGATTCACTAAATGCTACAACACTTCACATTTACACATACACGTGTTGATGCATACTACATCTCTAACTGTCTTGAGATACAGGCAGAATATCAATGAATCAATATAAAAGACAAGGAAGTAAGTCCTAACTGAATAAAAGGCGACATCCTGCTAAAGTACGTAGAGATACTGTTGTGTACCTGAAACAAGGTGAAGCCCAGGTAGTACTCAAACAGGATACAGCCGATACTCCACACATCACAGGGGTGACTCCAACCCAGTTCTGAGGAACAGAAACATGTTATGAACACATGAAAACACAAGAGGAAAAAAAATGTGTTTTGTGCAGGAAGTGAATGCTTTTGCTGACATGACATAAAATTAGCCCAAATTTTTGATTCTCAATTTCATGTATTTCCAAGAAGATTTAAAAACCTAGATGGCAGCCATTATTCAGACAAAGTGTTAATATGTACGCGTGTACTTCTCCACCTACAGTCATTCTCACCTAGTATGACCTCGGGCGCTCTGTAATGCCGTGTTGACACAATGGTGCTGTGGTGTTCGTGGTCAAATGTGGCACTGCCAAAGTCCACCACCCGTACTGCCGTGCTCTTAACGGTCCTCTCCTCTCGTTTCTGCAAGATAGACAACACGCTTAATAGGACTTCCTTATGCAAACTTTGTTACAGTAGTAACCGTGTCAAAGAAACGTTTGCTTTACCCAAAACACACCCGTGGTTATTTCATATCTATTTATGAGACATGCAAGCACTATCTAGCATTTAAATCTTCCCTCGCTCATGGATCTCATGAATATTACCTGGAACTGGACAGTCTGTCTTCTCTATAAGTGAGCTGAATACGATACTGGCTGGTCAGGTTCAGAACAAACCTGCTGACAGGCAAAATTAGACTTTTCACCTTCTCTTCTTACCTTCTCTACATTGTAGGACATCGTGAAGTCCGAGTTGACAAACAAGATGTTCTCAGGCTTCAGGTCTGTGTGTGTCAGCTTATTGTCATGGAGGACTATGGAGAAAAAACATCTGGTTAGTATTTCACCCTTAGACAGGAAATGAACATAAAGCAACTTTATGCAAACCATCTTCTTATCATTCAGTGCTCATTTTTCTTCCTTTTAGATCAAATTAGATTTTTGAAACATCTAATTATGATCATGGTAATATGATGAACACTGATTAAAAAAAAATAATTTAAAACAGTATTATAATTACTACAGTAAATAAGCCCATTAGAACAATATTTACCAACTAAAAAGACCTGGCCAGGACTTATACAGCATTTATTTCCCATGAAGAAGCTGAAAAAGTTAATAGTTTATTTGGCTCTAATGCCCTCATGTGGTTAAAGGAGGTCTGCCACAAACAGCAGATGATTTTAATTCAGCTGCTCCACATGTAGGCAACGGATGAAGAGACATTAATGACAGAGAGCGGGTTTGTTGGACAACAACATATTTTTAGGGACGTCAAGTCAAAAAGCTTACAGGTACATTCAAATTCAAGCTGAAGATTCAGAGTAGTGTATCCACTCTATTCTTAAATATCCCACTTATCCAGGCTTCGTGGTCATACATTTTCAACACATAAAAATAACTTACACTTCACAGCAAGACAGATTTGGTAGGCCATGTGTCGAACTTGACATATGGAGTAGGGCAGGTAGTTGTTTTCCTTTAGAAAGTCGAAGGTGCTCAGAGCCAGCAGCTCAAAAGAGATGCACATGTGACCGTGGTAGTCAAACCAGTCATACATCTGAACACACAGACTGAAAGATAAACAGAAACATGCGAGGGTTGACAGTAAAGCAGCAGACCTTTCTTGCTGATCATTTCACAGTGAAGCTACTGAAATGAGCAAAACTAGTTTGGTTATTGACATTTAACTTCAGTGCTCGTAAATGTGTCATCACCCAGCTACAAGGCTGAGCGTGGTGTCAGTTTTAAAAAGCTGTATAGAGTAAAATGATTATTTTGTACTCAATCAGAACTCACAATTTGTTATCAGGGTCCTTCTCATTGATCTTCTCTAGCACATTAATCTCCAGGCGAGCTGCTTCCTTGTATTTCTCCACATTCTTGATGATTTTCAGAGCAACGTGGGCTCCTCCTCTGTAAAACATAAGACGCTGTTAAGCCAAAAACGGGTAATGAAAGACAAAATATGCACTGCTTGTAGTGTAGACGCAGATCCACGAAAAAGGGCTTGCCAGTTACACTGAATGCCAGACACCAAACTGACCATGATCTGTTTATTTTTGCACTTATATGGTGTGAGAAAAAAAAAAAAAGAGAAAAAAGAGGGAAGTTACTCCTACAGCAGCTCCAGCTGGTAAAAAGCCCCAGATCACTGTGTGTCAGCCTACATTTCCTGGCCATGAACTAAATACTTGAGGTACATTTCTGAACCTGTCACAAAACAATAACTCTTCCACGAAGAGAGGCACTTGCAGCACCCCTTTTTTTTTCAGGCCCACAGCCGCATGAGGCTAAGACATAGCAGAGCTGATTTCACCACGTGATCAACAAAGGCAGCACAAATAAAGTGGGAAAATTGAACGTAGTAGCTTGTAGTTGACAGCCACTAACAGGAAGCAGCAAACACAGAATGAAACAATAATACGGGTGCATGTTTAATACTGGTATCCCCAGGTACGAGTATACGTAATACGACCCCAGAGGGTGCCAGTTGTTGTTTTTCAGTTTGAGCTGACACACACCTGCGATGGTCAATGCACTGCATCACCCTCCCAAAGGTGCCTTCTCCCAAAGTGCTGACAATCTCATCTGCAACACAACACAGAGAGAAAAGGAAGAGAGAGGGGGAGTGGGGAAAGAAAGAACAGCAGCATTAGACATGTGGACGAGAGCAGCGATACATCATGCCAAAGTGTAGACAGGCGAATCAGTGCTAGCGCCCATCCCCTTTTCAAATCGCTGCCTAT
The DNA here is from genome assembly GCF_022577435.1 of Embiotoca jacksoni. Classification (NCBI taxonomy): domain Eukaryota; kingdom Metazoa; phylum Chordata; class Actinopteri; family Embiotocidae; genus Embiotoca; species Embiotoca jacksoni. Next base: position 5,119,733 of record NW_027185425.1, read on the forward strand.
TCAATCTGGCAGGATCCAAACACTTTGAGGTGGTCTATGATAACTGAATACACGGCACTATGATCAAATAATAAGGGGGCAAACATAAGGCTCCCCCTTCCGTTGATGACCAATTTGCAGTCATTGAAAATGTGAGCACATCCTTTCAAGATGTGGCTGTCTTTGCCCAAAAGAATAAGGGGGTAATGTATGAAACTGAAAGAAATTCAATCTGATTAGTATTTCTAGCACAAATGATTTATTCACAGAAGAAGAGTTAAATGTAAATAAAGTGTCTATATGTACAACGGTTGTACTAATCTTAACGAAAAATAACTAAATAAGTGATGTTGGTGAGATCTTTCTACTCCCCAAAAAAAAAAAAAAAAAAAAAAAAAACATCCCTGAAACCCTTATTGTGGAAAATTGCTGACTTACATTACAGGTTTAAAACCTGTAACTGAGTTTTAAGCTAAAGCGCAACAGAAACAAACATATGCAAACGGGATTCTATGTTTAGGAAATTCAAGTAACCTGTGAAACATAGAAAAATGCTCCACAGCTTAAAATCCTAAAACAAAGAGCAGAATGTACCTAAAGTCCCTCTCAAAATCTTCAACATTCTTGCACTCCACCCTGCTATTTCAGCTAGAGCGAAGAGCATTCTAGCGAGGCATCATCATCATCATCATCATCATCATCATCATCATCAGGCACTCCCATGTCATGTAAATGCTCTATGCTTTAATACTCATATGGAGAAGGGTTACGATAGAGTAGTGGCAGTGAGTACATCTCTCTTGCAGGACGTCCCCACTCCGACAGATCAGGTGCCCTTCCTCGTCGTCCCTCACACTCAGTGCCCGCGTCCGGCTGTCGCTCCGCTGTTTTCACACCCAAACGCCCATCAGCAGGTCACAACACGACCGAAGGGGACAGGGGGGGTTTCAGGGGCAGCCGCAGCCACGGCGTCAGGCGGCACAGGTAGACGAGGAGGGAGGAGGAGGGTGGTGTTGGCAGTAGTTGATGTAGTTGTGGTTGTAGGTGGGTTTCGTGGTCATGGGGCGATTCACGCATGACACCACGTGAAGGAAATATATAACGATAGGGATATAGTGCAAGGGAACAAGTCAAAGATCACATGTTGTCCTCTGCTCCTCTCCCCCCTCTACCTTTAAACCACAGCTGCTTACAAACAGAGAAGCAACTGGCATATCCATTCATCAACGCAAAAAAACCAATAAAGACAGTAATGTAACTAGTTCAAAACTTTTCAGGCTAACTTGCTTAAGTTAAACAAGACGGAAATAAAATGACAGGACCAAAAGCATTCAAGCAGGAAATATTTAAAAAAATAACTCCAACATTCATACTACGTCAAATTCAACCCCTCGCTCACTTACATTTATAATATTAGAAGGAAACTTCGGTGTTCTCCAACCTGGACCCTAGTTGGCCATCATTATAGGTCTAGATGATTAATGGGGACAACAACTTTGGAAATCGATTCAGTATTAAGCCGGAGCCCTTCAGTCGGCAAGCTCAGGCTGTTAGAATAAATGTCTGACACCATCACTAATCCAAAAGCAGAAGTTTTGCTCCAAAGATCTCACTGAGTTGTAAGAAGTCAACGGTGGAAACATGAGTGAGACTTGGAGATACGGATGCCATGACAAATTTGTTGTGTTGGAGTACAGAAAAACAGAAGTCATAGCTTAGAGTGATCTAAAAGATTTAGTAAAAAAAATTAAATAAAAAAAAAAGAAAAGAAATGGTACCTGTTTGCACATTTCTGAACTGTGCCAAAACAAATGTTATGCAACACTTAGCGTAGCTTTCATGGATAGGAACATGCTGAATTGAGGCTAATTGTGTTACAAACGGATGCTGACGCTTGTTGTCCAAACACTGTGACGTGCAGACCACAGAGTCAGCTTTGATCATTTAGACTGAGATGACTACTGCCAGCCGAAGATGACAAGAAATTGTCTGTGACAAAGACTTTCTCAAGAGAAATGTTGTTTCAAAAGTAGAAATACCTCCTGCAAACAGAGTTGGCGGCGATGTTTTAAGCTAAAGTCATGACTCGGTTGAAATTTTGCACAAACCGCTGGCTCAATGACTGACTGTTTTTGCCCTTATCCTGCCATTGACCGATTTAGAAAATTGCTCCCATAAGTCACTTTAGACCCAAAATGAAGGGGTATCAAAGTCCAGGTTGAAAAAAATGTAAAACTGTTTCCTTTAGCAGGTGTGGTTAAACATACCGCACACAAAAAGAAAGATTTAATGGATCGAAGTCGTTTTTAAGTGCCGATAACGTCTAACAAAAGTCTGAATACCGTTAAAATCGAAATTTTGCATTGTGTTTGGTAGAACATTTTCACTTTCTTCAGTCTATCTTTACTAATATTCACAAGTGGCCAAATAACTACTATAACAGGCATTCCTGCCTTTTCTAGTAAAACTGAAAAATACTTAACTTAAAATTTATGAACAGAATTATGTGTCACCGGTTGTAACTTGGCTTTCAAAGGGAAATGTTAGAAAAGACATGGTGGGTGTGTATGTGAAGAACAGCAAGAAGTCGTGGTTGATCATTAATGAACTCCTGAAGAAGTGCTTGCATAAAAATGAAAATGCTCTGCCAAAATGAAATGCCAATTTAAGCAAAACCCGCTTAAACAAAACAAAAACAAAATCAAAATCAAAATCAAAATCCCTCTGACAGAACAAAAGCAAATCATAAAGATTGTACTACTTACCAAGTCCAATGGCTGTAAAGAGGAAATGGTTATGGAAAGACAGAGACAGCAAGAGCTGAGTGAAAGAAACAAGAGGTGGAAAGAAAGAGTACGAGAGAGTTAAAATACAATCTCGGGTCTGGCTGTACTCACCGAGGAGGATGGGCTATAGGACCTGGTTCTACGCCGCCTTCGTTTGTGCTTACGCCTGCTGCCTTTCCGCCGGTACGACTCGTCCCGTTCGCGCTCCCTCTCACGGCCACGTCGGTAGTCATACATGTTTGGAGAGAAGTCCCGTGGATAGTAATTCTCAGCTGCTCCATGAGGCTCCCTCTCTCTGTCGCGGTCTTGATCTCGGCCCTGATCTAAGCGTCTGTATCCCTCGCAGTATCTTCGGTCAAATGGTCGGTGTTCCGTCGAGCGATTGTCATAGCTGCGACTGAATTAAGGGAACGTAGGCACATTTTACGACCGATACGAAAAAGAAAGCAGCCTTCAAGACAGGATTTACAGTGCTGGTAATGTAAAACTCATTTACAGCATAACAACCCAAGCAAATTTCGGCATTCGCACAAACATACCTCCTTGAGTGTACAAAGCTTCCGTCCTGTCTGTGTCCCCGTCCCCTTCTGTCTCGGTCTCTCTCTCTGTCACTGCTGGAGGAGTAAGTAGGTGACCTTCTGTGCCGATGTCTTCGTCCTCTGTCTCTATCTCGATCTCTGTAACGGTCTTGGTAGCTGCCTCGACTGTCTCTTTCCGAGGATGTGTACCGTCTGGTGTGAGGCATCTATTAGAAGAACAACAAAACATTTGCGTATAAAAAAAAAAAGAAAGAAGAAGAATTAGGGCCTGGACCAAAAATTCCCTTTAAAGTTTATTCAGATTTAGCCAAAAGCCAGGAAACTCCTTCCCACGGTTAGACATGTTATTCTTCAATATTCACCTGTTCAGCTTACTGCCAGACTCAAGTGGTTTGCGGGACTCAAATGACAAACATCAAAATTCAGCTGAACCGTCACATTAAACCTCTCATTGTCGGGACATCACATTTAACTCTACATGAAATGCACAGTGAATATTACTCCTTAAAAAATAAAAAAAAAAATCAGATCATGGGGGGGTTTGACTGAGGGCAACAGCTTAAACTTATTTGATGAAGAAACGTGGCTGTATAAGAGGCCTGTACGCGACTACAGCCACAGTTGAACATAAACGCGTGTCAACATGAGACATGCAGCCTATAAATATGTGCAAAAAAAACCCCTGCAAATATGAGAGAGAACAGCGTTTAAATGCAGGGAGACTTGGTTAATAAACCCTGTTGCATGATCCTATTTAACTATTGACAACCTCTTTCAGGGTAAATACAGTGGCCCTTCAAACGACTGTAAACAACAAACAAACCGACACGATTGTCACGAACAGAAAACGAGAAAACGATGCCATTTCGGTAAAGCTTTGACTAAAACTACTCTCGTAACATAACAGCACATCGTTGTTTCGTGAAATTAGGTTGTCTATTCAGCCCACAAGCGTCGAAAAGCCTCTTTTTTTGTTTGTTTCCTCTCCAACCTTGTAAGACGATTCAACACCCGCGTTAACGTTAGAAAAAAAAAAAAAAAAAAAACTGCCGTTAACGCTTGTTAGTTCCCACACGAAGCACCAGAGCAACAACTACTACATCTCAACATCTTGTCCCAAAACAACAACAACAACAACAACAAACCCCCCCCCCCAAAAAAAAGATCAGCTCCGAGCACGAAAAAAAAAAAAAAAAAAAAACTTGCGATCAACGAGCGACGCACTGGCGGTTTAGCATACGCTGCTAGCAGCGAGCTAATGTAAATAATTTGACCGCCATCTTAGCTTTAGCTGCGTTCAATCGGCTGAACGGCTCCTCGCGCAAAGACAGCTTTATTTAACAGCGACAAACCCTTCAAAATGTCACATTTTACCGTTTTAGCAGCGAGGCCGGTACGCTTGTCCCACAAAAAGTCCGTGGTGGCGTTCCAGTTTTCCCCTATTATCTTGTCACTGGCCCGCAGTTCAAGGCTCCGGAGCTAACACGCAGCCAGCTTTTCTTTTTCTTTTTTTTTCTGTGTGTGTGTGTGTGTGTGTGTGTGTCTCTGTGTGTGTCTGTGTGTGTGTGTGTGTGTGTGTCTCTGTGTGTGTGTGTGTCCCCCTCCAGTCTCGGTAACACAGCTCACAGCTCGTTCTGGTTCAGACTAGTAACGCCTCCCTGAGCTCGGATGTAAGTCCTGCATGAACACAACCACACACACGCACACAGCTATGGAGGGGGCGACCCACCTCCAACCTGCAACAGCTAAAATAATAAAAAATAATAATATAAATAAACAAAAATGCGATATCTGACAAGGTGTTTTGAGTTCATGTGATACTAGTTGAGAAATGGTATTTAATTTAAGTCAGAAACTTGACCGATGTCGTAAATTCTGATTTTAGCAAAATCCATCACAGTACAATAACACTGTTGACTGTGTTTCTTGGTTGTTTGTATATTATATATATAGATATGTTGACTGTTTCTTGGTTTGTTGTATATAATATATATAGATATATAATGTATTGTATATACTGTGCATTTTATATTTATATTTTTTACTGCTATTTACTGCTATTTTATTTTATTGCTTTTCTATTATTATATTATTCTATTCTATTCTATTATTATTTTATTCTATTGTTTCTATTATTGTCTTATTGCTTCTGTATGTATGCTGCTGTAGCGAAAAAATTTCCCCTCGGGGATTAATAAAGTATATACCTACCTACCTACCTTATCTCACCTTGCTGTCTAAAAAAAAAATATATATCTATATATATATATATATATATATATATATATATATATATATATATTTGATTTACTATAAGCTTAATGTTGACTTTTTGTAAATTAAACTTACCAACTCAAACGTTTTGAATTCTCATAATTGTGTAATGTTATTTTTGATCATGTCTAACATTTAGGTTAGGTTAGGTAGTTACTTCATTAACCCCCGAGGGGAATTTTTTTTCGCTACAGCAGCATACAGGAAGATAATAATAGAATAATAGAAAGCAATAAAATAGCAGTAAAATGGCAGTAAAAATATAAAATATAAAATGCACAGTATATACAGTATATACAGTACGGTATATATCTATATATATTATATACAAACTTATATTTACTTATTTTACTTTCCCGGTAAAAAAAAAAAAAAACATCTTAAAAGTTTGCAGATTGTACGTTCACGTAAGGGCTGGATACGGCCCGATCCACGCCCAACGACAAGATGCCTGTTTGGATACTGTTGTTTTTTTGTTTTTTTTACCTGTCTTGGTAAAAACCTTCAGCTGGGCCAGATGTTTCTGATAAAAATACATATCCTTTAGCAAATGGTAGAGTTTTGTTCACAAACTAAAACAAAGTGAGACAAAAAAAGTACACTGAGGCCATCAGAATTCAATCCAATCCAATGTGAGATTTGCGGTATATCAAAAGACAATACAGAAAACTGGGAGGTACTCCATGGTAAAGCACCATTTATGTAATTTCTTTCTGAGAATTCATCACTCTTGTTTCCTGATGTCCTAAAAGTGTGGCCTTGAGTTCCTTGCACAAAGGTGTGATTCCAAAACAAGCACTTTTCATTTACTGTGATTTCCAAAACATGTAAAAAAAAAAAAAAAGTAAGATACAAATGAGCAGTTGTAATATACCACATCTCAGAGAAAATAATAAAAAAAAAGGTTTATGGTCCCTTATAAATTTATCTCACCCTTGATTCCACCTTGATCACACTACTGTTATACAATTATTCACCACACCACACCCTATGCACCTTATGACTCCTTGGAATTGTTTTGATAGCATCATAAAAAGGCTCATACTCTTAAACTATACTCATCTTGCATTTTCCTGTCCGAAACTGATACCACAAAAGGGACGTGTGTGTGATTAGTGTATTTTATATATTAATATATCTATTATCAATAAGAGTAATTTGTAGCCATTAATTGACAAAATATTCTGCGCTGCCCTCGAAGCTCCTGTAATCTTCCTATGCAAATGTTTTACTTTTGAGTTTGAATAGTTCTGGATGCTGCCCTCCTCTTTGCCACATTTGTAGGTTAAAAACTTCAAAATTCAGGTTCAAGGCAATTTATTTATATTCAAGGGCATAAGACTTTAATAAAATATCATTTAAAAACAAATGCTTCCGAGTGAATTTGACACATTTCAGCCTTCTCAATGAGGTAGAACTTTCAACAGGACATTAGAATCCTCATCCACGGTCCCCTTCAGGCCCGCAGGAACAGCACCAGGCTCCGAGAGGGTTTTGGGCGTAGAGACCATCGTTCTCTTCACATGTTCACATCATTGTAATGGTTTTGATGATTCTGACGTACACAAGACAAGTAAATACATGAGAAAAATTTAAATAAGATATTAAGAAAAAAATTAAGAATTTGTAGCTTATTTTGGAGTACGAATTTAATTTACCCACGACTGAGACGGACATATTCTTCTTGTTTCCCTCCTTTTTCATTGCTATAACCTTCCTCATATTAATGATCTGTTCCAAGCGTAGGGAGCCTCGATAGATCCACTCCTCACGTTGATCCTTCTAGGGATGATGACACACAAACTACTATAAATCAATGTGAATAAATACAACAGTATGAAGAAAAAAAAATTGATAATCCAGAATGAATGGAGGTACTTCAAAGGGCAATGTGATATGATACTGACCAGAAAATTAATCTTCATCAAGCTGCTGTCGATCTCCAGCACCTCACACCTCTGCAGGAATCCATTGAGTTGTGCGTTAATGTTCTGTCCCACCTTGTACTGGGTCTGAGGCACATTGGGCCAGGAACGCACGTAATCCATCATAAAGTCCCGGTGATAGTCTTCTGGGATATCGTCCAAGGGGTCTGGCACTGTCACAGAAAATGGAAGGAAAAAAAAAAAAAAAAAGTCTTGTCACTCTTTTTAATATCAGCATAATAATAGCAGATCCTGTGGACAACATGTACAATTTGGAAGTCTGATTCCAACTCCACCACACAAATTTCCATTAATTCTTAACAGGGAGACTCTTCACATCTTTTCAGACAGAGATAAAAAAAAAAAGAAAAAAGAAAAAAGGAAAAAAAAAAAAAAGCTTTTGAAAAACTGCAATAAAAATGGCAGCAAGCACAGATAGGCTGGTGTTTGGCTTGGCTTTTGACGTAATTTTGTTTTTATTTTACACAAAAGACATTTAGACTTTTCACACAGCAGAGAAGCACTGGTCCAAATAGCAACACTTGTGCTTTTCCTTTTAAAGTTAAGTCAAAATGTTTGAAGTGAACCAGGCACATTTTTATCTGCCTTTCACAAGATTTGGCATCCACTGCCTTTACTTGTAGAGTTTACATAAAATCAGAGATAAACCCAAACATTGTATGTAGACGAGAGAAGTTTTCCAAAATTGCTTTTTCACTTAATCTCTCAAACAGATCAACTTGTGTCTGAAAAAAAATATCCATTGTAAATTAAAACACGTAAACTTACGTGGTTTGCACACCAGGTAAAGTGAAGGTAAGGGAACATAGACTGGTGTGAGATCATCACAAAAGACCAAGAACCTGTAAAATTAAAAACATATTTAAAGTAGTAAAATTGACCGTGCTTTATCATAAAAACTGAGTGAATACATTTCTAAAAGGCATCTTCTGAATTTATCGTAAAAAGAATAACACACACACACAAACCTCATGTGGTTTTTCCTGCTCGGGACCTCTGCCAGGACACCAGGCAGGAACTTCTGCTTGTCAGCGTTGCACTTGACCACCACGCGTGCACCAACAATAAGCTGATCCACTTTTGCCAAGCAGTCAAAGGCAATGTGGTGGCCAGACAATAGGCTCTTCCCCTTCTCCTCAAACTTGACCTTGTATTTCAATTTACCATCTTCTGAAATGAAAAAACGAAACAAAACAAAAAACAGGTACTGGTACTCTGAAAACCTTTTGTAGATGAAAAACCTCTTTTAATCAGTTCTCTGAATACATCAGCCCCTGAATACACAGACCAGATCATTTAAAACTCAAACTTTGTAATGTGAAAGGCCTGTATATCATTAGCCTGGTATTACCAGACCCAAATTCACTGTGAGATTTTTCCTAGTCATTGCATCCTATTAAGCATAGACATCAGGTGAATTTCGAAACTATTAGAGCAACTTTTAACCAATCGGCATTGACCACCAAATAACATGTTGCAGAAACTGACCCGAAGGAGTGCAACAAATCACTGCAGTTGTGTCAGGAACCGACCTGTTTTAAAAATATTAGGCACTGCCCTCGTATTTAAACTTAACATTTTCTGAAATGGAGAGGAAAAAAAACGACTTCACTAGTCATATCACTTCATCTAGCTCTACCACTGCCGCCATTGTTGGAACTGCATTGCAAAATTAAATGTGGGGGTAAATTGCAGAACAAGACCCCTTAAAGAGAGAAATAGCCGTCAAGTTGAAGACAAATGCATTATATTGGGTTGTGCTTGCTGATAAAAAAAACATTTTTAATTCCTACCCTTTGTTATTATTTTCACAACTGTTCCTTGTTGCCAGTCTATGGTACCCTTTCTGGCCAGGACCGGCATGTTTACGCTGATCTCTTCGGGAAGCACGCTGGGAGCGGTTTTGGCACGCCCTGTAGAGGAATGTGAAGCTGATATTATACACCCAGAGGTACCTGACAGTTTACGAGGAGCATTACATGTTAATGTTAAAACTGAAACAAATTAATTTCTGTCCATTCCCAAGTGATGTCCCACGAAGCCATGGTGAGGGCAGCCAATTGTGATCAACCGGGCAAGATGGAGTTGTTTCCGGTTTAGGTTGCAAAACATGAAACGGACTTTAGATTGTAATTGTCCTGCTTTACCTACATCTTTATCTAAATTACTGATATAAGGCTAAAAAAAAAAAAATGCAGATCGTCTAATGTGTCAGTTTGCTCTCTAAATCAGCAGAAAAGTAAAGCATCTTTGCACAAGCAGAAAGACATGGACATGACAACACAAACTATGGTGACTAAATGACAGATTTCTTTCTCATGGCACAGGTGATTTGGAAGAAATTAAGTTTTATTTTCAAGACCATGAAAAAAAAAAAACTATAGCCCTTACCTTCCTTGTTTGATGTCGATGCTTTTATGGTGTTGTTCTTGGCGTTGGCTTGAGGTGCTTCTGTGTTTTTTGTGCTGCTTTTAGCATTAGTCTTTGCGGCTACTCGCGATGTCGATGCTTTCGTTTTATTGCTCTTTGCACAGCTGTTTGTGCTCGCTGTGGGCACCGACGTCTTTGCTCTTTTGCTCTTTGCGTCAGAATTTCTGCTTGCTTGCATTGTTCCATGTCTCGTATGACTCGTTTCAGACTTTTGACTAATTTTTCTCCTCTTGTTTGACCCACTGTTAAAACTTGAGAGAGAAATATCAGAGTCATCGATTGAGTCATCTGGTTCCCACCGGATAACGGACCCAGTGGTGCTTAAAGATTCATCTCCAATGCAGTCATTCTGAGGCGGTGATGAAGCTGAATACTTGTTGATCGTAGACAGAGGAAGTTTAGTCAAGACCACCACCAGTTCCCTCATTAAAGGGAGACGCCGTTTTGTTCCATTAACTTTCTCCTGGTTCTCATTGACTTGTGGCTTTGGTAACAGAGGGGCGGGGCCAGTGGAAGTTGCTGAGCTGCAGGCTGAACTCTTACATTCATCAGACTCTGAGAGAATGGTTTGTCTTTTACCACAGACTCTAGGGTTATCATCATCATCTGAATCTGTGTCACTGTACGTCCATCCCAGCAAAGAGTACTGTTTCCGTACAATTTCCTCACATGCTGCCACCGACCTGAACGATGTCAACAACAAAGGGAGCATGAATAAAGCAAATAACTCAAACACGTAAGCAAAATAAATGTACTTCAAGTCCAGAGAAAGGGACCCGTATATCCTTTACATATCCTTTACATTTTCTCTTATCCTTTTATGAATCATAATGTATCCGTCCAATCTGATTAAAACAATAAATAATATTGACATACACAAAAACTGATTGACAAAAGCCAGTTTTAGAATAGTTGTATGAATTTGAAAGAAATGTATAAACAAAAGTTTTTGGGGTTTTAAGAACATAGGAAATCATGTTAAAATCAAGGTTTGGATTTTTTCTTTTTTTTAATTTCAGGATTGCCAGAGTCACTGCAATTATTTTCTTTTACGGGAGGCAGAAATAAGAGCATGAAGTAGATACAACACTCACTTGCAGAGCCTGAGGAGGTCGGCTGTCTGTTCTTCAATCTTTTCCAGCAGAGACTGCAGAACAGTGCATTTCTCTGGCACATCTGGCGAGAACAGCGTGCCCCTCTTTACCTCGTGTTGGATCCACCGCTGGAACTCCTCTTTGCTCATCTCCATCTCGTCCTCCTCCATAATGTCTGCAACACACAACATTTTAAATCACAAGCCAGAGGTTTAATTGTTTAGCAAGAAAATGGGAGGGGGGCACTCTGTAAATTTGCTATTTTGAGGCCTCAAGTCTGAAAATTCGACCGTCACAACTTGTTTTTTTTTATTTAGTGGAAAGAGACCATATCTGGACGAAGTGCGAAGGGGGAGTGAAGGGTGGATCTCACTGAGAACCAGAGGACAACACGCCTGCCAACCTACACCGGCAACCTTACTGCCTGGCATGTCAATCAAACCATGCACGCCCTCAGACATTCCTCTCTTTGAGGCCTAATATCTCATTTCTAATGGAATTCTTTTCAGAAGGACCAGAGTGCCAGAGCACTGAAGGAGTAAATTCAGCAAATGACACCATAATGATGGTTTGAAAAATATTATTGACTTTATATTTCATGAAAAGTTGAGGCTCGTTGAATGGGAGTCTATTGGAGCCAGAGTTTTTTTTTGGAGCTGACGCCTGGTGACCCTCAGTGAACCGGAAGCTACATCTTTTTATATTCAGTCTATACTCTGCACTGATTGCGCAACTTCATGGCATGAAAAATCTTTAAAATTACATTTATACAGATGTGAAGCCTTAACGGTCTTTAAATCTGACATACCAATATAAAGCTATTGTCTTGTATACCTGTATTTCACTATTTATTAATAAATAGTTTTACATTTATTTAAGTAATAACATCAAACAGATAACATGGCGAATAACATGGGAACTTAAAATGGAGGTTGAATCATGAGCAGGAACCACAGACCACCTGTGAAGCATTTAAAGAGGCTCCCCGGTCAAAAAATAAAACAACACTTAAGTTGTTTTTTTTAAAGACAACAGCCTGCACCAGCTGCATCAGTGATCCTGGGCAACAATACTCCGTGGCACGTACTGCTCTTCATCAAACCAATAAACCGAGATACATTAACCGACCTGATCGCTGAGTTCTCGACCAATAAACACTTTATTTTGTAATAGGTAGGTATTTTTTCATTTAAATGCGTCAAATAAGGCACAAATCATACCTTCAGACAGCTTCCTCCAAATCTTTCATGTGCCTCGTCTTCTTCGCTTCATGTTGCTGCATCAAGCCGTGAGGAGCTCACTGCTGCCCCCTGTGTTCGTAAATACCGAACACGTCCTTCACGTTGGCCTTTTTGCTACTTCAAAGCAGTTTAAAAAAAATAATACAATATGCATATATATTGTATATAAAACAGCCAGTAGGGACTTAACTAAGGACATGTAGTTAAAACAAATAAAACAAATGAATGTTACAAACAGCCTCCAAAATACAGTTCTTAGTAAAAGTAGTACTTTGGTAAAAAAAAATAGCATTTGAAGAAATACACTCCACAATGAGGACATGTCCTGCAATTAAAATATTGGTTAAATAAAATAATAGTATATGTTGGCAATCAAATGTCCAACCCTATTTCCCCAAAAGTTGGGAATGTAAATAAAAACGTAATTTGATGATTTGCAAATGATCTCAACCCATATTTCATTGGAAAGACTAGATACAGTATCAAATGTTGAAACCGTTGTATGGAAAATGTTTTTGCAAATTTGTTGCTGGCATCAAATTCAAAATGAGAATACATTTTTCACAACACAATAACATTTCTCAGTTTTAACATTTGACATGTTGTCTTTGGTCTATTTTCAATTAAATACAATGGGTACGGAAAGTATTCAGACCCCTTTACATTTTTCACTCTTTGTTTCATTGCAGCCATTTGCTAAAATCAAAAAAGTTCATTTTATTTCTCATTAATGTACACTCAGCACCCCATCTTGACAGAAAAAAACAGAAATGTAGAAATTTGTGCAAATTTATTAAAAAAGAAAAACTGAAATATCACATGGTCATAAGTATTCAGACCCTTTGCTGTGACACTCATATTTAACTCACATGCTGTCCATTTCTTCTGATCCTCCTTGAGATGGTTCTACTCCTTCATTGGAGTCCAGCTGTGTTTAATTAAACTGATTGGACTTGATTAGGAAAGGCACACACCTGTCTATATAAGACCTTACAGCTCACAGTGCATGTCAGAGCAAATGAGAATCATGAGGTCGAAGGAACTGTCCAAGGAGCTCAGAGACAGAATTGTGGCAAGGCACAGATCTGGCCAAGGTTACAAAATCATTTCTGCAGCACTCAAGGTTCCTAAGAGCACAGTGGCCTCCATAATCCTTAAATGGAAGAAGTTTGGGACAACCAGAACTCTTCCTAGACCTGGCCGTCCAGCCAAATTGAGCAATCGTGGGAGAAGAGCCTTGGTGAGAGAGGTAAAGAAGAACCCAAAGATCACTGTGGCTGAGCTCCAGAGATGCAGTAGGGAGATGGGAGAAAGTTCCACAAAGTCAACTATCACTGCAGCCCTCCACCAGTCGGGGCTTTATGGCAGAGTGGAGAAGCCTCTCCTCAGTGCAAGACATATGAAAGCCCGCATAGAGTTTGCCAAAAAAAACACATGAAGGACTCCCAGACTATGAGAAATAAGATTCTCTGGTCTGATGAGACCAAGATTGAACTTTTTGGCGTTAATTCTAAGCGGTATGTGTGGAGAAAACCAGGCACTGCTCATCACCTGCCCAATACAATCCCAACAGTGAAACGTGGTGGCAGCATCATGCTATGGGGGTGTTTTTCAGCTGCAGGGACAGGACGACTGGTTGCAATTGAAGGAAAGATGAATGCGGCCAAGTACAGAGATATCCTGGAAGAAAACCTCTTCCAGAGTGCCCTGGACCTCAGACTGGGCCGAAGGTTCACCTTCCAACAAGACAATGACCCTCAGCACACAGCTAAAATAACAAAGGAGTGGCTTCAGAACAACTCTGTGACCATTCTTGACTGGCCCAGCCAGAGCCCTGACCTAAACCCAATTGAGCATCTCTGGAGAGACCTGAAAATGGCTGTCCACCAACGTTCACCATCCAACCTGACGGAACTGGAGAGGATCTGCAAGGAAGAATGGCAGAGGATCCCCAAATCCAGGTGTGAAAAGCTTGTTGCATCATTCCCAAGAAGACTCATGGCTGTACTAGCTCAAAAGGGTGCTTCTACTCAATACTGAGCAAAGGGTCTGAATACTTATGACCATGTGATATTTCAGTTTTTCTTTTTTAATAAATTTGCACAAATTTCTACATTTCTGTTTTTTTTTCTGTGAAGATGGGGTGCTGAGTGTACATTAATGAGAAATAAAATGAACTTTTTTGATTTTAGCAAATGGCTGCAATGAAACAAAGAGTGAAAAATTTAAAGGGGTCTGAATACTTTCCGTACCCACTGTATGTATTAACATTTGTCAGTAAAGACATTCCTGTTTACAAAGGGGTTTGGGTCTTTGTAATTCGACTAAGTGTGGACTATGCGTTTTATATATGGTTTACTATATCTTTTTAACTCGCTTTTGTATCTTATTTTTACTTTGTAAAGCACTTTATGACTGTGAAAAAGTGCTATAGAAATAAGCTTCAATGACTTACAGGATTTGCATATCCTCAAATTAGTTTTTTTTGTTTTTTTTAAACAGGGTTGTACTTAAATCATTAAAAATAAAAGTTCTCATTGAGCAGATTAATACATGTTTTGGAGAAAAATAACAGTGTTTCGACTCCACAACATAGTAGAGTAGAAATAAAAAAGTAAAAAAGAAACACCCAAAGAACAAGTACCTCAAAAATCTACTGTAGTAGTGTTTGAGAAAATGTGCTTATTTTGAGCCTTCACCAGAAGGATTTTTGCAGATATTATAGACTGCACTGGTTTTATCAATTTTGCCTGATAAAATGGTTGTACATCTACACAATATCTTTATACAAATTAACATAACCTAAAGAGCTCCATTAATTTAAAAAAAAAGTAAGAAAGAAACCCCTTATATAAGCTTTATTTTCAAAATTCTACTGTGGTGCCCTCAGCTTCATTCATAAGGACTCCATAATGTAAATAGGTGGAAGAAGTGTAGATACAAAACAACGGAGGTTAGATATCTAAAAACAAGACAATCCTGATTTTTCTTTGAAGTAACAGGTAGTTAGAGGTCTGCGCACTTGGAGTGTTTGAGATATTTGATCACACAGCTGAAAAATATACAAAGTAAAACAAGAATGAGAAAGTAAAATATTTTATTTACATCTCATACTCTGGAAATGACGCTAAGGGTACTTGAGCATAAACTAATATACAATGTAGAACTATCTCACAATGAAACAAAAGAATGACACAAAGAATGGATAAGTGAAGCTAAACAAAGCAAGGAAATTGTAGAAAATCAAACTGGATGTTAGAAAAAAAGACTTTTTCATTGGAACAGTTTATTTCCAGATTTGAATAATGAAAACCAAGTATATGAAAATATTATCATAAAACATATTTACAGTGAGGTTCCCCAAAGTCTCAATTATGCAGTGCATCATGCATAACAAAAAATTGAATTAATACTGAAGATGGCTCTTCTCTTATTTCTTCAAAATGTTTCAACATTTTCACCTTTAAACCAAAATGGAAACATGTATTAAAAACCTTGCAGTTGATGCAAAATGCTGCAACAAGAGTACTGACGGGCTTTAACAAGAGAGATCATATGTAGTGCCATGAAATAACCTGTGTTGTGATTTGGCGTTATATAAATAAAATTGAATTGAATATTTAACCGTGGCTTACATGAGTTCTGTAATGTGCCCTAATACGAGAGATACGAGTGCACAAGCACAGATTAAATACAACGTTTCAATCATAAATTCGTTCGGGCTGTCATATTGTTAAACATATTCTTGCACATTTGCTTGTTTGAACACAGCTGCTTGAATGTGCTGCCAAAAGCTGTATGCAGCTAATTTCACATTTCTGGACAAATTGAAAAATTATTAACTTTAACATGGCTTCTGTGCTGATGATGCGCAGCTTTATTTGGGGATGCAATATTTCACCAATTAATGATATCTGCATATTTGTACAATTAAACTAAAACTAAAATAGAAAAGAAAAAAACTGCGTGAGGCTGGAACATGTTGGAACAGAAATGCTTGAATAGTTGATTGCACTCTCATATTTCAAACTGGATTTTGGGGTGAAATGGTTCCATTTACATAAAATCCAATGGCACATCCCTCCAAGGTGATCTATATTCTTAAAGACACCCTCCAATGAAACTCCAGCTTTTGTTAAATTGTCCTTGTGTTGCAGCTCGAGCCGCAGTGGGAAGCTGAACGGTGGATTATGAACAAAGGCGTAGGTGTAGTTACATCTAGGCCATCTTAAGGCATTAGGGGAGGTTTTTCTTGGGGGGGAAAACATTGTAAATATATCATTTTGATGAAGAAAGCTGCATTTTTATGGGTTTAATCAATGCCAGTGAGGAACTTTAAATGCAGCCACTTAATTATTTACCTGTCTCTGTGGATTATTAGTTAGAGTTCTCCTTGGTCTCTTTCAATTCCAAAAACCGAGCCATGTGTTCCAGTCGTAAGGAGCCTCGATAGATCCACTCCTTCTGTTGGTTTTCCTGAGTGTGACATAAAGATATTTAATTTAATTTTTATAAACTTGCATTCACAAAGATGACATGAGAAGACCATTAATAGTATAAACATATAAAATCTCTGTTAAGAATTCTTTTATTTTGACCGAAAAAATGGACATTGCTGCCGTCGTCTCTAAAAGTCAATATATTGATATTGAGGATGGGTCAGATTTGATTAATATTCAAATAGTTGTTCAAATGTAAAAAAAAAAAAAAAATGGTATGTGACTGTTCTTCCTTATTTCCCTTGTTTTTATCGGAATAGTCGATTAATAGTTGATTATTTCTCAGCAATTTCCAAATAGTATTTTTGCTTCAGATGCCCATCACTACCGGATATCACAGATATCAGCACTTTATGATCCAAATCAAAAATCAGTCAAGTTCTGGAGACTTTGGGAATTTTGCAAAAGTCAGCAGCAAGAAGACAGCTGCTGACTGCTTTATCTGTATGTCTTGTTTCCCATTTTATTCCTGTTTTACATTTTTATAATTTACCTATATTGCAGCACATGTAGCTGACTGGTTTGGTTTGGGGTGGGACGTTTTGTGTGCCTTTGTTTCTGTGATTGCTAATTTGTTGGGTACGGGTATACGTGTCTTAAAACCAGTTAAAAATCCACTTAAAGAAATGTAAACACAAATAAGAAAGACACTGACCTGAAAAACAACCTGAATCAAGCTGCAGTCGACCACCTGCACCTCACACCTCTGCTGGACTTCATTTAATTCAGCATTAAGGGTCTGTCCAACCCTGTACTGAGTTAAATGAGGATACGGCCAATCCTTCAGGTACTGTTTCATGAAGGTCTTGTGAGGGCCGTCAACAATGTCGTCCAAGACGTTTTCTACTGTTGAAAAAACACAAAACAAAAAGTCTGTCACACTCTGGTGTGTCGGAAAGTATATTACACTACGATTACACCCAGGGGCCACTTGTGTTCAAATTGTAAACACTTGTGGCACTGTCACTTGTATTACTGTCTGATGAATTATGTATACGAGTTGTGATCAAAAAGTTCCAAGTTTCGCAGGACAGTGACGTGCACGCAGCACGGGGAAGTGTTGACTTTTGGGAGGACTTATTTCAAGTTATGTCAGTTAATCGCCATCAGCACCCGAGTATCACTCGTTTTTGTGCATATTTTCAATTTCACCACGGACCTCCTCCTCACTCTGTGCGTGTCACAGTGCGGCACTCCGTTTACACAGAACAAACAGGAGGAGTCTCTGAACTTTTTGATCGCCCCTCATAAATGATCCAAACAAAACAGAAAACCAGTCAGAGCTACTGAAACCTCCGCCGGGTACTGTGACGGCACTATCTGTTATCGTGTACACAATAGGTAAGCAACAGGTGAAAAGACCTGCACCGTAATAGCACATACTGTTAACTCTGCATTATGTAAATCTTCATAGGCAGTTTGTTTTCTTTCTCTGCAAACACTTCCATCTTGCTGTTTTTTGATTACCTTGAGGCTCTGTCAAAGAAACTCAGCATTTCCTAAACAGACACTTCACAAAAACCTTTAAGCACCACAGAGGACATAATGCCTCCTTTTCATGGTTCACTTTTAATGTAGAATATCTGCAGAAATCAGTGGATGAAAACCTTGTTTCTGTTTGAGAGGACCAAATCAAAACAGGCACAAATCACACAACGGAAAGATAAGATGGAAATAAGAAATAAAGGCCAATCTCTGATCCAAGCCTGTTTCAAATAAAGGCTTGTCTCGCTTTGTAAATGGAGGCACTGCACAGGAGTTTAGAATTTACAAGTGTAAGCAAACACCCTCAGCATGAAAACAGTAAAACTTACATGGTCTGCAGGCCAGGTGAAGTAAAGGTAAAGCAACATAGACCGGCGTGTGATCGTCCAAAAAGACCAAGAACCTGTAAAATGAAAATGTGTCTCCATCAAATCAAACTTTTACATTTGGACTTTCAGGAGTGAGTTGTGAGGTATTCAGTCGTAGAAGTACGAAGAAATACTCGTTCAACTACACACCTTAAGCGGTTCTTTCTGCTGGGGAGCTCGGCCAAAATACCGGGCCGGAACCGGAACTTGTTATTTGGAGACCGAATCACGACCCGGGCACCGACAAACAGCTGTTCCAGTTTCGGTGAGGCGTCGAAGGCGATGTGGTGCCCGGAAACGAGTCTCTTCCCCTTTTCTTCATAACCAACTTTGTACTTTAACCGTCCACCTTCTGCAAAAACAAAATATCAGTGAATAAAATTGGTCAAATCATCATCAGTTATTTCATTTTCCACCTTATTGTAGTTACTAATTGTTAAAAAAGTGAAAAGAATAATTATTTGTGAGAGGAATATGTGGAAGCTGCATTTATGCATGAATATGTAAAAAAACAAAACAGAAATGGATTCTGTTATTGATAAAAATGTTGTTTTTAATCAATAAATTATTATTTATTCTATGAAATATTATTATATATCATTTTATATTATTATAATATAAAATATTTAAAAAATGCAACCAGTCACACAAAGTCCAAGGTGACATCCTTAAATTGAATTTGTCCAAAAAATTTCCAAAACTCAAAGATATTCATATTGAAACAAACAAAAAAAGAGAAAAGTAGCAAAACCTGCACATTTGCAGATGACTTCAATGATTAAATATCTAAATAATGTGATGAATTACTTGACAACATCATTCACTGATACTTATAACCCATAATTCAATACGCTTAT
This sequence comes from Embiotoca jacksoni, assembly GCF_022577435.1. Lineage (NCBI taxonomy): Eukaryota > Metazoa > Chordata > Actinopteri > Embiotocidae > Embiotoca > Embiotoca jacksoni. The sequence goes on from NW_027185425.1 coordinate 5,139,231, forward strand.
AATATTCTTCTTAAAAGCTCTTATTCTTCCAAATAATTCTTTCGGGGTATGTGCAGCAGTATTTTCTTACCTTTTGTCACTATATCCAGTATTTTCCCTCGTTGCCATCTCATGGTTCTCTTCTTGGCCAGAACCATCATGTCCACTTTGACTTCTTCCTCTGGCAAGTTAGGACGAACCTTCGTGGTTTCATTGGAGGAATGGGCAAATGCTGATGATATAACCAAGGGTGCTTCTTCTACTACTGTGGAAAACAAAATGTGAAATTGTGAAGTCCTTGAGCGTTTTAAAGTATTTTCTTTTTTACCATCAGTTTTCATCTGTGAGGAACATCTGTGTGGCCTTACCATTGCTGTTGTTACTGGTTGTTGGCAATTCAGGGGTATTCACCGTTTCACATTTGATGACTTTTGAAGTGTTTGGTTTATTGTTGGAGGCTGAAAAATCACAATCACTAGAATCGTCCTCTGGTTTCCACAGCATATCAGAGTCAGAGCTGCTGAGGGATTCGTCTTCACTATAGAACTGCTGAGGCGTTGGTGGTCGCAGAGCGCTGATCTTATAATCAGGAAGTCTCGTCAAAACTACCACCGGGTTTTTTGATAGACGGAGAAGTTCCAAGTCGTTGTCACATTTTATTATCTTGGGAATGAATGAGCATGTGGATATAGACATACTTTCTGCAAAGAAAAATAAAATTATTTTGATGTGCAACAATTAAAAAACCTACAGCAGACATTGTTGTGCTACAACAATTACTTATTAAATTAGTGGAAAATTAACGAATGACCCTATTAAAAACAAGTTAACTGATCGAGTCAATTTTCAAACAGATGCATCTCATATATGTGGATTTGGATCTTAATTGTGTCACTTTGATAAATAAATAAATATTTAAAATTAAAAAAAAAAAATCAGCCCTTGGTACTTACCATCAGCCTCTACTTTTATTTGTATTTCCGAGTTGTTTATCAGCCTCCCACCGGACTCCTGATGCTCCAACTCATCCACCTCCATAACCGCTGAAAAACAAAACAACATTTAACTTACGTAAACATCTTATTACATAAAGGGATATGACCGCAGTGTTTTTTTATTATGCGAGATGTGAAGACACATATTGCATACTAGAGTGCAAACATTTATACTGCCATGGTCAATAAATCTCTTACTGTGAATGTGGTGTAGAAAATCTACTGATATTTTAGAGGCTTGCAAAAAAAAACAAAAAACAAAAAAAAGGTTAATTTGAATATTGGTTTAGATGTCGATTATTTTCTTGAATAACAGATTAGCTGTTTGGTCTTTAAAATGTCAGCAAATGGTGCAAAAAATGGTATCCAGAAGACCAAGGTTCAGCCTAAAACCAGTCAACAACCAAGTATTTAGTCTTACTATCACGGAGGACTAAAGAAACCAGAAAATACGTCTCAACTAAACCACAAAAATATAAAATAGAGAACTTTATTTGGACTTCAGGGGCATTAAAATCCAGTAAATGTCATCGTAGTAAGGGGGGGGGGGGGAGAAACCAGATGTAAACGGTGGATGTAACGTATTTTAAACACACAATGTCGGCAGGTATGGCTTCGTGTTTAAGATTTATTGGTGCTGTCGTTGTTCGGCGGATGTAAAAGTCGTTGGGACATTTTTGACTTTGTGAGTTACGGTCGAAACTTAAAACTAAAAAAAGCGATAAATACTTCAACCGAAAAAAAAAAAACAAAAAAAAAAAACACAGCTTACCTGATGTTGTTTCAAATTCTGGTCACAGCAAGACGCAAATGAAAATTTTGCGTGCAAAAAATAAATAAATAAATAAAATAAGCTGCCGTTTGGTAGTCGAGGAAGATAGCGATCAGGCTAACAACATACAAGCTCGTACTGAAAATACAAACTGTTTAAGAAACACTCCGGTTAATAGTCTTCGTGATTTCGCATCACGGTTGTATTCCAATTGTACAAAAGGTCGTGCAACTTTGTTCTGCTAAATAAGTGTCATACAAAAGATAATCTTAAACCATTTCCTCCATTTTACATATCGGTGTTGTCGTCTTTGCTTCTTCGGAGACCTTCATCTTCTTCTTCTTCTTCTTCTTCTTCTTCTTCTTTTTCTGCACTTCCGGCAGACTGGATGTCTTTCAGTACGTTGCTGCCCCCTACAGGTTACAGTTAGATTGCAGTTCGGAGGACTACTTTGACAGTCCTAGTGGGATTCAGCTCTTCATTGTGATCATCTTTGTGCCTTTGTGATTCAAGTAGCAGCATTCAGTATCTCTCTTTCTTATATTTAAAAGTTGTATTCGAAGTGTTTCATAGTTTGTTGTTTTCTGAAGTCCATCCTCATGTTTGCCAAGTCCCACGCCGTCTCTGGCTCAGTCTAGTCATACAAGCTATGTGCCTTTTCTCTTTCTCTCTTAATAACGGTCCTTTCTTTACATGACTTTGCATTGCAAAATAGTGAAGCCACTTCTTTTGATTTCCCAATCTTTCTGCCACGTGGTTGTTGGGTTTCTCTTGATAATGGACATATTCTAATAAACAGTCTCACATCTTTGCCTTTCTTCAGTGCTTTTTTTTTTTTTTTTTTTTTTAGCACCATATCTTTTACCGCATTCCCTTCCACCCCCCCCACATGGGTAGACACCTAAAGAAACCCCACTGAACCTCCAGCCTGCTCAGTCACACAATCCTCAGTTCCACCACAAAGTCTGTCCAGGCTCCGACCTTTCAATCCCAAAATGTCATACAAAATGAAGCTGAATCTAAACATGACAGCTCACTTTGGCTTCACTTTCTCAACACTGATATCATAGCCATTAATTCAGTGATAAAACCCCAAAACTCCTTCAGACAGTCATTCTGTAATTTCCAAATCTGGATTTTCCAGTTTTAGGGTCTTAGGTTCCATTATTATAAATTTGGAGATACGTTCTCAGTTGTTCTTTAGCCTTTCCATTACTTTGTCACCAAAAGCAATTGTACCATGTGTCGTTATTGCCAGTTTGAGTCATCGTATTCCCAATGGAGTTTCTCCCATTTCTATGAGTGAAGGTGGAACTGGGGTGGCATGGAAACCCACGTATCATATTCCCAGTGCCTTTGCTTGCACTACATCCAATGTACTGAGAGCTGATTTGGCTTCTGTTCCGTAACATAAACACCCATAGTTTAATCTGTGTCCTCTCATACTCATGTAAATCATTAATTGTGTCTTGGCCAGCATCCCATGTGCTTCCTGAGAGGGAACGCATTACATTAATTACCACGTTGGCCTTCTATCAAAGTGCAGTCCCCAGAAATTTGATTTCTTTTATCCTCTCAGTTGCATGTCCATACAGAAGTAAACTGCAACATTCAGGCTCTTTCCGTCCTCTTCTTCTTGTTATAGTTTCGTGATGGTTGGCAAACAATAAAATGATGCATCAGCACCATGAACTGGTCTGGAGCGTAGCTCCGGATTAACCAAAGTCGCTTATTTTTGATTGATAGCGGACACTCTCCAAAAGAATGTCACAAACTCAGTCTACATTGCATTCACATGCTTTATTGTATAAAACAACAAATGCAATGTTATTTGGTAACTGTTCGCTTCATTACCATGACCATTATCGCAAACTTTTCTATGAGTCTATCAAAATAACACTTTGGGGGATGGTTCATGACTCTGAGGAGAAACATTTTCTATAGCAGTTGCTCCTTTCACAGACCGTTTTTCAAAGATTAACAGGCATTCAAACTCTTTTACCAATTGTATGATAGCTTTAATATTTTCATTCAGGCTGACGGTAGCTTCAGTATGAATGTAGCTGTGTATATGGGATTTATTTTAAGATTGGCAGAAAAATATCAAACGGTTTATATCATCAAGAGAAGCAGGAGTGAGTCGACTCAGCTCTTTGACTTTCCAATGAAATGGATCTTGTTTTACTTGAAACATAGGTTCTGGGTAGGTAGGGCCCCTTGATGCCTCTGGCCCCTGGGCATCATTATCTGTAATCCATCCATCCGCTGTTCGAGAGGAATTCAAGTCGGAAACACTCAAATACAACCGGATGCATGTCCCCACTTCCATCAGAGTGTAGTTATGATTACTTTTTGTTCAAAGTGGACTAGTCTCTGTGTCTCATGTAGACTTCATGTATTCTGAAGTATCCATACAGCTGTGATCTTAATTTTGCTGCCGAGTCTTAGTTAGTGACAGATTTCTCTCTCCACTGGATCAGTTGATCTGCTCCTCCTGGTAGGTGGAGGTGGAGATGGAGCCGTAAGGATCCATCACCGTCTGGGCACAGCGCACCACCGTCACCAGGAGGAAGAAACACAGGAGGACGAGGAAGAAGAGTGCGAAGCCGAGGTCCACGTCCACCTCAAACTGCGGTGCAGGGTGAGGAGCCTGGTCCATGTGGGCGAAGATAACAGCTGATCCTTCGTTAAACGATTCTCCTCCTCGTCAGTTCAGCACCATCACTTTAGGAAGTGCCGTCTGTGCGCATGTGCTACGGTGATGGTGGTGATGACTTAGTGCCAGAAATATAAATCAAAAAGAAAGATAAAGATAAAGGAGATTAAAATAAGCTTCAAAATGCAGAAACAGCTCTTAACATTATAATCTTATACTGCCGGCCCAGAGAAAGATGTAATAAATATAACTGCAAATGTCTGTGGTTGGATTCAGGTCAGGAACGTCTTGCATGTCCTGTCTCTCCCCGTCTCTCCCTGTCCCTCTCTTGTCTGTATCTTCACTGTGCAACTACATAAAGGAAAAACAAAACAAACAAAAAAATGCCACAAAGGCCCCTGAATTCACACTTAACCATGACTTTTTTTTCACATATTTTCATGACTGAGTAATAGTGATGTCATTCTCATAATTTGCTGTTTACTGTTTTTTTTTTACTTGTTTTTTTGTTTGTTTTTCTAAATATTTTTGCTATTGTTTTTTTCTGTTTTTTTTTTTAACTGTTTTGTAAACTTCTTCCTGTTTTTACTGTTTTATTAATGTGTTATGCTGTTTTATAAACTGTTACTTATGAAGAACATTGTAACTTTGTTCTGCGAAAGGAGCTTTAATAAATAAACTTAATACTACTTAATACTTAATTACCTGGGAGTGAATGTTTGGTCTATAAAATATCTGAAAATCCAGGGAAATTAATAAACTAAAGCTGATGTTAGATCACTGCACTGGCATCTTATTGGCGTATATGTCAGCTCATAAAACCTGCAGTTCAAATAATACAGTAGAACTGAGGTCAGTCCGAAACCATGTCACCATTACGGTTTGCTCAGCAGAGGAAGTTCACTGTTGATTTTTACGCTATAAAAACTCACTTTAGACTATATCTTGGTCACGATTTTCAAAAAATATTGTTCTGTCTTTATGTTAAAAAGTACAATCAGTCCCATCAGCCTGTGAAGAAGTCTATATCAATAATCTAAAATAATGATTAAAGCCGTATGGGATGAAAAACAAATGTTGTTATACATTTAAAGTCCTATTTGGCATTACCTCTAGATAGTTGTTATTTATTAATCTTAAAGATATAGTTTCAAACTCACCATAGCTCCTGTGCGGTCATCAGTGACCCGGGTGTTCTGCTGCAGAGCCTCTCCACCACCTGCCCAAACCTTTGAAAAGCTTTCATAGCATCCTCGTCTCCTCTGAGGTTCCTTATTACTCAAGTTACATAAGACAGTCATCAGTTACCAAAGTCTGAACTGTCCTCCCCTTTCATGATCATCACAAGAAAAATGAGCAGCCCACAGATTAGCTCACGTGCTCAAAAGACACATGCATAAGCATGCAAGATACACAAGCATGCACTTGCACCTTCCAACCTCCCCCTGGCATGTAAAGCCTTTATTAATACTTAAGCAGGAATTGAATAACGGTCTACACAATTCACAAGTGAATCAAACACCCCACCGCTTTTGTTCTCCTGTCAAGAGGACCTTCATGGTTGTCATCAATTCACACCACCACAACTCAGGCACCTCGGGCGACAATGACCTCATATTCATTTCACTAGGCTGAAAAGGCAGCAGAGGAAGGAGGAGGAGAGGGGAGGAGAAAGGTGGGGGGGAGGGGGAAGACAACTTAATGTAAAAGGAAAGGCAAAGATTTAAGGAGGAGTAGGACAGGACACATAAGGGGGGCGTGGACAGGAAGGCCCAGACTCGGTTCGGAGCGGGAGAAACAGGAGATGCATTAGCAATTAAACTGCAGAGCCAGATGCAAAGGAGCAGGGTGGAAATTGACCCTGCCGCTTTAAAATGGAGATTGTTACAGTGAGGTTGGCAGTGACAAGAACAGTGTGGTGGCTGAAGTGCATGGCACGGAGGTAAAGTGATCCCACTCAATATGCAATTAGCCAAGAAGGCCTTTTAGGTTGCGGCCAAACTACTGTAGTGGGAGAGTGAGAGGAAGGAGGAAGAAACATAAACTGGTTTCTTTTTAGGGTGGCTGAGAAAAAAAATAAAAATCTTTCAGCCTCAAACTTTTTTTTTTTTTTTTTTACCTGAAACTGGGAGAGATATTTTTGACAACAAAGATCATCCCCAGAATGTGCCAGCTGGTGAGTCACCACTACAGTGCCATCTGATATTGTAATAGCTCCATGCTGCCCTCAGCTCTACTCTATACCAATAGAACCAATGACTGATGTATAACACACATACCAGACTTTCTGCAGCCCACTTCCACAGGGCTGCTGAATTTAAATGACGGCCCGGATCATTTTAGTTTTGTCCAAAGACAGCACGACACTTTCTCCGATTTACAAAATTGTATCAGTCTTTGAAATGTCAGAGGGAATGAGGATAATCAAGGTCTTTGTTTTCGTGTAACCACCAGAAGTAGAAAAGATAAAAACAGGACTGAGTAGAACTAATGGACTGAATGGGCAACCGAAGTACTGCTTCTGCTACTTGTACTGCTTTTGTTGCTGTTTAGCACTGATGAAGGCCACGAGATGTGGACACAAGAAAGAGGTTTTTGTTCAACTTGTTCTTTTATAGCTGTTTCATGCATGCAAGCCATCTTAAAAGTGATTTACAATGGTTACAAATATCAGATATTCAGTGTAGTGGAAACATTTCTTTGCACTATAACTGATTATTTCTGGAGGTTTTTCCCCTGGTTTTAAAGCTTTTTTGTGGCAACACAATCAGGTAATTGACTTACTGATAGAAACATTTGTGGAAAACAATTTTAATGAAAAAAAAAAAAATTCAGGTTCTTACTTCTCTTATTTTGTAAGGATTTATTGCCTTTTTGTTTTATGCGATTGAAATTTAAGTCTTTGGATTTTATAATGTTTTGCAAAACAACTAAATCAGAAGACATCACTTTGGGACCTGCAACTGTCATTGTCTTTTTAAAGTTTTTTTTAATTTATTTTTTTAAGCCAAATAAGAAATCCATTCATTAAAAAAAAAAAAAAAAAAAAAAAACATCTGACAGATTAAATGATATTATTAATAATAACTTACAGTCATTAAGGAGTTAAAGTTAAAAAAAAAAAAAGAAAACAAGATGCAACTCATTTATTTTCAAGGCACATCATGCATGCAACTGATGAAAAATTGTATGTTTTTGTTTTTTATTTTTTTCCAGCCAAAGAATCTCAGTCACTGCCGAGAATCTTGTCGAGGTTTGGCATTTTTGTGTGAAAAATAATCAATTAATTCTAAAAAAAATCTTATGAGGAGTCCTTAGAATTTTTTTTGACTTTTAATAATGTTTTCTGTTATTTTCTTTTTACTTACTTCTTTGTATTATTGCTTTGGTGCGAACTTCATTTTTCATATAATTCAATAAAACCTTGATAGATCTGAAACCTTTAAACTGTTGCTTCAGATTCAAATGTATAAAAGAGAGACAGAATGGTTATCCACAATTATCTTTATCATCTTTGTCATTATGATTTGACATCTTAGCAACGCATAACGCAGAATACAAACACTTCAGTGGAAGCCAAGCTCTTTAGAGGGAGCTGCGGGTGATTGGTCGAGGCATTCAGGAACGTTAGAGAACGAGTGAAGTGTTGGATGTGTTGACGGCAGAAATACAGACAAAGGGACAGAAATTACTCTTTTTTTTTCAACTAACACTGGAAATGATGAAGGCACTTGCAAATGACAAGGTAATAGAAAATGTAAACCATACTTTGGTGTTTTATTTTTACCTCTACTTAAGATTTCCTCTAGAAATGATTTTTTATATAATAAACAAAATGAACCAAAACAACGGCAAAGAGGAAAATCGTGTGTAGATAATAAGGAGAATAAATACTCAACAAAATTTAAATCAAGACTCCAAACCTCTCGGAACTAAAAGGAAGTCACATTTCAGTTTGAATGTAATATTATTTATGAGCTTGTGTCCTAGATTTTTTTTTTTTGTCAATGCTTTTCTATAGAAGAAACCATAAAGTGCATCTTTGGATGGATGGAAAAAACAACACTGAATGGAAATGCTATCGACTCTTCCAGTCCATAAAATAATTCATAAACCGTTACTGATTGTTTTGGGTTAAACTCAAAACAAATTGCTCCCAAATTTAAACCATCGACGGGACTTGAAAACAATTAAAACTTAAAGTACAAGTAAAAATCATACAACGAAAAGATCTTCATCATAAACAAAAAAAAAAACTTTTAAAAACGGTCTCTGTGCATTCTGCTTCTCAAAGCATTTTAAGACAAACTTCTACAAAGGCACATTCCAGTACAGGTGGCAGATGTAGCACCTCTCAAAACCGTTAAAAAAAAGTATTATTTATCATTGATTATTTCATTTTAAGCCTCACTGGAACAAATATATTTTAACAACACATTTCCTCAGAACCATTGGCAAGAACCAAAGTGACAAAATGGCTGCTGAAATACTTGGACTGATTAATTACCAACTGAAACTCTGGACTTTAGTGAACAGACTTCTGGTCCACGGAAGCACACCGTCACATTCACACTAGCGCTCGTCGCAATGTCTCCGACTTCTGTTTGGTTATTAAGAGCAAAAGAATCAGTCAAGTTTAAGGGCAGTAATACTTAGAAGAGTGTTAACTGGAAAAAAAAACAAAAAACATCCTAATCTCATGAAAAGACTTCCAGTAGTGAAACATAAAGCTACAAAGCAGGCAGGTTTGGCATGTGGCAACTTGGTCAACAGCACAAAATCCTGGCGAATAGCAAAAGACATCGGAGGGGAGAGAAACGAGGGAAAGAAATGCTTAAAGAGAAAACCACTCGGCTGCTTAGCAGATCATTGTGGTTCTCCGCTGCGGTCTTCCGCTCTCATTTTATTTAGTTAAATCCACAGAGAGGTGAAGTTATCCACACTGGACTACTGGGGTTTCAGAAAGGATGATATGAGTGTGTGTATATTTTTATGAGAGTGTGTGTGTGTGTGTGTGTGTGCGCGCGCGTGCGCGCGCTGCCTGCTGCCCCGTTCAACATGCCACGCTCCCGTTCTTTGGCTTTCAGGTGAGTGCCCGTCGTCACTCCTCATGCAGCCTCAACTCCAGCTCTCACTGTCCGATCAGTCCGTCTTACTGTGGTTGTTGTTGAGGACTGTGTGGCCGTTCTGCACGTGGCCGTTTTTAGACTTCTCCCTGCGCTCGTCATTTTCATCCTCCGACTCAGTCTCCTCTTTATCGCTCCGCTCGTCCTCAACGATATCCTGTCAGGTAAAAACAAGACAAAGTTTGCACAAGTGCTGGTCTGAGGCGATTGCGTGTTCGTTTAAAAATAATACAAATAATTCTGACCTTGCCCGGTAGGAATTTGACGACCATGCGTAGGATGAGAGCGGCCCAGAAAACGTGCAGGATCTGCAGCACTACCATCAGCCCGTTGAAGAAGTAGAAGCCAAGGAAGGGGGAGTAGAGAGTCAGCGGGTACACGCACGTCGTGTGTATGATCCTGGATGAGAGGACAAAGGCAGAACAGAGAGTCCAGTCAGAGGCACCTACAGTCACCCTCAACAGCCCATTGACGGAGGCCAGGAGGGGACACAATGGGTCTGTTGTTGTGTTTCCACTAAAAAGTCAGAAAAAAGGTTTTAACAAATTTCTGCGGAATAAAATATGACTCGGAAGAGTAGGTTTAAGTCAACTACCTGTATGCTGATATATTAAAGAGGATATGAGTATTATGTCAAATTAAAGGGAGCACCAATACATCTAATAAATCATGACATTCATTGTTGCTTCCCACCAAAGATGGCATTTGTGTCTTTTACACACAGCTGCTATTGTCATAGAGAGGGAGGTGACATGCAAAAAGACCGGGGCCGTTACCCACAGTTGTATTTATCTTCTTCTTTTTTTTGTAACCTGGGAAGCAGTCTAATACGAAAATTAAAGATGATACTGAACTTCTATATTTTGCTCACTAAAACCAATAATTTGTTTGTCCGTCTCGCAATAGTTTGATTTCCTGACACCAATTTACCCAATGTAAATCCTTCTTTTTTTTTTAAAAAAAAAAAGGTCACAAATAAATAGCTTATTAATTCTAAAAGGCAAAGTAAAATCTCAGACCAGCCAAGCACGGAATTTTTTAGCAAATAATGCAGTTGTTGGGGACTATTTATAGTACATATATTGTTCAGTGACCGTGTTCATCGTAATGAAGACAAAAATGCAGCTCTCCGATACGGAGAAATACACCACAGTATATGAGACTTTGACTACAAAGACGATGTGTACGATTATTGCGTCTTCTCTTCTTGACTTTTCTCTTTTGGCCAGGCATTAAAACCTTTTTTCGTTACTTCAACTTCTTTAAAACATGTGGTATTCTCACGTCGTAGTTTTTTTGTTTTGTATGCGTTTGCTGAAAATGCAAATGACACATGGCGAATTGGTGAAGAATGGCTGCCAAAAAGATCCCACTGTACTCTCACCAAAAACATGTTAAGTAAGTCAAAAACCCGTCGGCTCTGTGCTCATTACTGAAATGTTCTTATCACAAAGGAGTATCAGTGACTCCTATACAGTAACGCAAAGTCTGATGCAACAGTGTCTATACCAAAAGGGGAGGATGACGAGGCGGGTGATGATGAAAACTGCAGCGAACACAGTGAAGATGAAGTTGCAGGTTCTTCTCCAACCCGCGTAGTTGAACATTTTGGCTGACTGGAAAAAATAAAAAAAAAATAAAAAAAAAAAGAGATCAGAGGGTTACCTTTTCATTTATTTTCCTCTAGAGGGCAGACAGTGAACTGTGTGAGGAGTCCAGTGCTCTTCAACATGACCACTGAGCTACTCAGCAAATGCTATGAAGACAGGAGGGAGTTTTACTCAGGTGGACTGCTGTGAGAACGTGATTAAATTCTTAAAAACATGAATTACTTGTTTGAGATGTATGAAGAAAAATCTGGATTTAAATTTTTGTTTTTTAATGTTACTTTAGTTTATTAAAATAAAAGCTTATTACAACCATTTTCCTCAATGAAAACCCCTTTTTTTTTTTTTCTCTGACATGTTAGCGTGCTGTCGTACCTCCATTAGATAATCGGAGGCATCGTGCACCAACATGATCAATGTCCCTGCCCGGATGTAGTTGACCAGCCAGGAGAAACCGATGAGGGAGATGGTGGCCACATGGTGAACTATCTGCTCTTTGAAATCCTGCAGAGACACACACAAGAGATGATGTGAGAATAACAAATCTACACGTGTTTGGTCACTTATTGATCAAGCTGTAAAGATTGGTCACTAATCGCAAGTCTGCTTGATGCTGGATTCACAAATGATTAACTCTCTGCACGTAGCAGATTATAGAGCTTTACTGCTATAAAGGGAACCTAAATCCGTATAAAAAAAAAAATTAAGAAACTTAAGAAACTCAACGATAACACAAAACAAATCCTCAAATTAGAGGCTGATTTTCAACATGGTTCGTGATGGAAAACTCTTGATGTTTTGGTGTAAAAGATTTAGCTGCATGTTGTTGTGAGCTGGAGTAATAAAATGAGCACTGGCAGAGAGCGGAGGCCACGCAGTTGGCCGACAGGCTTGGAGGTCGGCCACATTTCACAACCGCATTTAGACCTGTGGATTAAATGGTCAATCGGTCTGTCCGTTCCCCGCAGAGCTCTGCTCACACATTAACTCACTGAGGATCCCGGGAAGCAGTAGCAGCAGCACCACCCCCCACCCAAAATGGAGAGGCGGTTTGCTTTGTTGCGCACTCATTATGACTTAGTAAACAGAGGTGTGGGGGAAGGGACTAGTGGAACCAAACATTATCTTCAATGGCGTTGTGAATGCCGACAGCCCCACTCAAACACAATACATAAAGTCAGGACATAATGGGGAAATCAATATCCAACCGCACAGATCATTATTTTATGCACTCCGAGCGATCCCTCTTGATGGAAGGTTGCTGTGGGGTTTTAAAGGATCGAGAGCGAACAACAGTATCGCTTACCTTACGTTTGACATCTGATGCTACACTAAAAAGCAGTGAGAAGTAGAAGCCCAGTTCGATCATGTAGTACCAGTACTGGGAAGGCAACAGTGGCTGGGGGAGAACAGAAAGAAAGAGGCAATAGTTTTACCTACAATTCAGTTTAGTGCTTTGGTAAACAAATAAAGGACTTTGAAAAGGGAAGCTAGGTTCTGCACTTTGCAATCTGTGAATGAGTTCATAATGAAACAAGAAAATTGGTTACCATTTTCGGGAAGTTTTCCCACATCTGCTTCATGTCATAGAACCATGGTTTCTGAGGGGAGATGGATTATCAGAGTATTAGTGATGGTTTAAAGGTCCCCACACAACACTTTCATCCACTGTGTGTCCACTATGGTTACAGGATAAAAATGTGTGACGCAAATCTTTCTTAACAAAGTGTAATATGTGGCAAACATGCTTTATAACGCTTGAGGAGAATGACAAAAAAAATGCTTTTCTTCAGCTGCCACTACATCAATAAAACCTTTTTCTAATTCTAAAAAGTAAGTTTCATGTGTTTTGAAATCACATGTATGCTGATTCTTTTTGTTTATTGTAAGAAATGACAACCAGATTGGGACCAACCACTCACATCGATGAGGACTGCCAGGCCAGCAAAGAAAGCAAGAAGGTAAAAGGTAAATCTCCAACTGTAAGAAAATGCACAACCGTCTCAGAAATACCGTTAAAGTAAAGCAGCACTTCACAGCGCAAAACTGGAAAACTGCTCCACCTGTTCACAAACAATGGCACAAAGACTTTGGGTTTCAGAGATATGTGGAAAAACAATATTCAAACAAAGAAGCACCAAGACTTGCTGCCACTGTGCTCATGTTAGTGCTGGAGAAAATAATCAATCTTTGACGTGTGATTAAAGGTTCTTAATTTAAACCAATTAAATGAAATTGTTTTAATTAAGTGAAGTGACAAAACAAAATAAACAGTTAAAGACTATTTTAACAATCTAAGCGTGTGGTCTAAAGCTCATGACGCAAGTGCATTCAGGGCGTTTCTAAAGTCACCTTTGGAAGTTCAACAGCAGATAATTTGAATGCACAATAATAATCTTTCTCACTGTAATCTTTTTCTTTGTAATCTTTTGCATGTTTATGTCCTTGTGTCTGTAACAAACAGAGTATCCACACGTTGCATGACTACCTTCATAAACTAACAATAAAAGTGTCTAAAGAGCACGTTTTTTTGTTGGTCAATCACTTTCCACGGCCAAAAGATAGCAACGCACCAACAATGCGCCAGACCATATCTCATTTTAAGCCTGACTTGCTCATGGACGCTCAAATAGGCACTAGTACATTTACTATTGAAACAACATGGGTGCTGGATGGGACAATGACATCTGTATTTGTCTGAAATGATCAAACACACTTTCATTGTCCTTGGCGCCGGGTATAAGACAGAGCCTTGAATCACACCGACAGCTGCAGGGAAACACCTGCGTTACATCCAATGTGTTCGGCACCAGCTGTCATCATTCTCCAACGCAAAAGTCCAGTAAGTATCATCTCGTCACTGTGGGTTGTCCTGCAACAACTTTAGAGACTTTCTTGCTCCCATTTAGTGGATGTGTCCGGGTTAAAAGCCGAGACACCTGTCGGTACACCACAGAGCAGTTAAATATAGGCTCATTAAATCTCTGATGTCCTGTAGTAGCAACTGGAACTAAAGTTTTACAAGAGATGGCTCAATAAACCACTGTTATTGTTTAACTAAAAAAAATTGTCTGCCTTCACACCAATGACTGGGATGTTTATAGCATTGCATCATGTTGCTGCTTATCATGTTAATGTTTGTTTTTTTGCATTTTGTATTGCTTGATTTATTTGTAATGGCTGATTTGTTTTAGTTCCGTTTGATTTTGTGCAGCACGCTGGTCATAAATTTGCTACATAAATCAATCACGCAATAAAAATTTATTTGTATAGCACATTTTAACACACATCAAAGGTTGCCCAAAGTGCTGCACATAGACAAGCAGTCATGCATTCGAAAAAAAACTGGATTACTAAAAGTAAGTAACATTAAAATCAACAAGAGAAGCAACAGAGAAGGACCTGTCGGCCCGGTTTGTAATTTTTGCCCTAGGAACAACTAAAAACTGTTGGTTGAGAGACCTTAGTGAGCGAGGTGGGATATAGGGCTGCAGCAGGTCAGACAGATAGACTGGGGTGGCTCCATTTAGACACTTAAAAACAAACATTAATTCTGTACTGGACTCGTAGCCAATGAAGGGATTTTAAGATCGGTGAAATGTGTTCATGCCTGCGTCTACCAGTTAAAAGTCTCGCTGCAGAGTTCTGCCCCAACTGAAGGAGTGCTGAAAGATTTTTGCCGATTCCAGCATACAAAGAATTACAATAGTCCAGTCTAGAGGTGATAAAAGCATGGATAACTTTCTCCAGGTCTTTCGAGGAGAGAAAGGATTTGACCTTAGCTAAGATTCTTAGCTGAAAGAAGCTGACTTTGACAACGGACGCAACTTGGAGATCCAATATAAAAGATGAGTCCAAAAATCACACCCAGATTTTTGACATGGAAATTACAGTGGGTTTCCATGGGGCCAAGTCACAATGAGGGAGTGTCCGGCATAGCAGCTGAAAGGCGAGAGGGATTGATTAACAGGATCTCTGTTTTACTTTTGTTGAAGCAAAGCATAGGAAATTTTTAAACTGACTTGACCTAAAAGTTTCAGTCATTTGACTCTTAACAGTTGACGCTTAAAAAATTAAAAAAAAAAAAAAAAAGGAGCAAGGTTTATTCAGGGCCCCACACAGGTTGGGTTTGGTTACGTGACAGAGAATCTGTAAGCACATCAGGACCTTTTTAAAATCCTGTTCGAACTGAAAATATGTTCAATCACAAGAAAATGCCGTCAAAACATTATTTCCCTTCGACTTCACTGATTGTGTTCAAAGTTAATTGGCAATTGAAGCAGTGTGATCAAATCTGAAATTTAGAAGGACGTGAAAGGATGAATTTGATGTCTCGTTGAAGAACCTGACCTACCTCGCTTCCCGAAATTTTTTCAGCTTGCTGGGCCGGTCCTGGTTTCTCCGCCGCCTGAACCACCTCTGGACCTGTCGTGCTGAGCAGCCCGTCTGTTTGCTTAAACTCTCTATGGAGCTCTGACAGCAAAAACAGGACAAGAAGTCGGCGTTGGCGCTGGATTTAACGTTTGGAGTTGTGAAACGATGTTCGTCGACACACGAGATTCAGGTGTGAAGACGCTGTATGTTGTCATTCTTGGCCATTTACACCTCAAATGCCAACACGTCTGAGTTCTATAATTAGACTGAGGACGTGCTGTTGTCAAAGGACATACAAAATGTATTAAACAGCAATGAGGCACTGATGTATGCAGGATGAGTACCTGTGTGGGCTGCTTTGATGTGCTGCCGAAATAGGACTCCAGGACGGGATTTGGAGGAGCACGAACGCGCTGCTTGTCCCTCACTCCCAGCAGAGAGGCCAGAGGAGTCGCTACTGTCCTGGAAAGAGGAGACGCACACATAATTTCATATTTGACAAAAGAGACACATGCAAATCAGGCACGTAGGGAAGCAAGCTAACAGGCAAATAATACTGAGACAAGTCTCACCGCTCAAATATCTGCCTGATGACCAGGAAGCAGAGAGCGATGGGTATAGTGGCCCACAGGTCCTGTGTTTTAGGGAAGACGTGGCCGTCACGGTCCTTCAAGTCATCCCAGCCGTGGCCTTCAGGAAACCAGATCCAGTCGGCCCATATCTGCTCTCTCAGCCAAGACAACATCCTAAAAACAAAATGGAGAGAGACGGATTTGAGGAAGGAAACTAAGACTAAGAAGATTATGTCTGCTTTCATTCAGATTTTCCATGAGTTAAATACAGCCACTACCTCAGGTGTGAACATATCCTGAGAGGAAGCAGAGAGCTGACAGGAATGGGTATTGATTGGAAGTTATTTATCTCACGGAGTCTGCAACAGGCTCCGTAATCTGGCCACTTCCTACTTCAGATGAAGGGCAAACAATGAGGGGAGGACTTTTATTGTGCTGTAAAACCGTGTAATCAAAAACCCAAAGAATTCAGCTGCAGAAGTAAACTGAACCTCAGTTTAAGAGGAAATTGCACAATTAATACAGAATGTGCTAATAATCTCTTGAGCAATACAACTCGTGATATTCCCGACTGTTAGCAGAGCATTAATGTGTTTCTACTATAAAACGGGACGAAACTACAACACAGGCAAATTTCTTGAACAAAACAATTGTGATGTTCTACATCACAGATAACTATGGAAGTAATGGCTATGTATGTTTTCTTACGCAGGACCTTTCAACAACAAGGCAATTCAGCAGGCTTAAAAGATTAAAAAAAAATAATAATAAAAAAATTTTTTTACTAAGACATCAAGATGAGGCAAGGAAAAACGCATCAACAGGATTTAAAATGGGCTAAAATATTATAAAATTTCATTTAACAAAAGACAGCATCACATGAAAAGGTTTCAAACCTGGATTTAAAAGGTCTTTTGGGCGTTTGTTTCAGGTATGTGCTGCATTAAAGCTAAACGCTGCGTCTCCAGGTTTAGTTTTAACCCTTGGGACAGAAAGCACACCCGTCCCAGATGACCTGAGACTTCTCAAGTTAACAAGGAAGCAGGAAATCAGGGAGTGCCATGAACCAGCAGCAATATGACGTAATATATATCGCTGACACAGAGGAGTTCGGTGGAAACACCTGAGGACTGGAGTGACGTGATCTACTTCCTTAGTCAGGACTCTGAATAAGCTGCATGTGTCCTATTTACTTTCTGCAGACATCCATGAATTCTCCACTGCAGTAGCTGAGCTTATTAACAAAAAAGACCATGACTGATTTTCTAGGTATTTTAATATTTTTAAGGTTAAAGAGAGTGTGATGGTAAAAAAAAAAAAAAAAAAAAAAAAAAAAAAGGAGCAATGTAAGCAGCAGTCCAAAGACCCTTTTCCACTTCTGGTTCTGGCTTTACTCTAACATACTCTACTCGCTTTTGTTATCAGGTGCTTCTCTGGACTTTGTTGTCTACTGCAGATAGGCCCCCCCCCCCCTCATGCGGTAGTCGTGATACCGTATGAAACTGCTGTGGTCATCTGTAATGCGACACACCTGCTCAATCCTTTTGTCGGCATCCTCAATTGATCACAGTGTGGATTTTCAGGTTGCCATCGATCAAGTAGTCCAGTTAATATAAAAACGTGCGTCCGCTATAGTAGCTTGGCTTGTCAAAAATGGCAGGTTTCTGCAGGATGTCCCGTGGTGACACCGTGATTGTGACGATTCTCTTTGACCAATCAGCGGTCTGCAGTGTTTTCACGTCACCTTTTAGTATTGGCTCAACTCGCTTGGAACCTCTATGGAGGTGATACCAAAAATAATACCGGGTACTAGGCACAAATTTAGTCCAATGGAAAAACAAAAAAGCGAGTAGAGTCGAGCCAGCCTGGCTCCACTACTGCTCACAGCGTCAGTCTTTTCTGTGATTATAGTTTGGAAACCCGGTTAGCATTAAGATCTGCTCAGTTACTCTGGAGGGCGGACCAATCAGCGACCAGTACAGGCGGTTAAGTATGATGACGCTGAAGTAGTTCCAACAGTGGATGAGTCTCTGGAGACAACGAAGGGTATATGCTTGTCAATGCTGATTGGTTAAAGGCTGCTGCAACAGGTTCAAAATAAGCCATTATTTACACCCAAAATAAGACACTATATACGCCCATTAGGATTCAAAAACTGGACACAATTTCCAATGGACGGTGGTCAGAGCCATCTGTTCAGTGAATTTGGGTCTGGGAATACCAGCCAAGAGTCAAGCTGGTACCGGCAGCGGAAAAGGGGTTTAACTACTTTGTTAAAAGGTTGCAAAAACAGCAACAGCCTGTGGTGAAATAAACTGAGATGACTTCAGTGTAATTACCGGCAACGCCTCAGTAGAACGTTTAGTCACCTGTGGACTTCATCACAATGTCAGATCAGCAGATTTTGAGTCAGATCATCATACAACTGCTCCACCTTTGATTCTGCAGGTTTTGTGTCAAAATATGGGCATTTTCTTATGGAAACTATTTAAGAGGGAACTTTATCCGTGTGTGGACTTTAACCTTTTGTAAGTCTACGAAAGCAGTGCAGGCAGCCTTAGTTCTGATGGTTAAAGTCGCCTTTAAAAAGGACAGTGGTAAAATATCAACTGTCCTATCTGTTAAAGTTAATCAGTGTGTGGATTTCAGTAAGCCTGCTTTCTTCTGTTTGTCACCTCACATGTCAAACGTCTGGAATAATCAGCTCTCCGTAAGAAAGTCGTATCGCTTTCTCTCTCACTGTCCACAGTTCTGCTTAGCTGACTGCAGATCAGGTTAAGTCTTTTAAAAGCTTCAAACAGAGAGCAGAGAGTGGGCTCTCTGTGGATTGCATTAAAATATGTTAATGAGTGCAAAGGTTTGCATTCGGCCTGAATTATGGGATTTAGGTGAACATGCAAGAGGATTTTCTGTCTGACAGAGGGAACTGGAAACCAACCTCGGGGCTGCAGAGGCTCTCAGGTGTGCTTCTCACTTCTGAAATGCAAAGTACACATTCTGCCTGTATTTGATCTAAACTTAAACAACTTTCAATGCACGGTACTACACAGGAAACTTAATTCCCAATCTGGCTCCATTACGAGCAAAGTATGCACTGATAACCTGCAATAAAAATTCCTGTATCCCGAGACATTTATGCATGACAGATAAACACCAGCCTTTTGTAGGAGAAGGAGTTTTACAGTATCTGCTCCTGCTGGTGTTTGAGTTCCCTTAATAGGTTCCTGACTGGAGGAGATCAATAGTCCTGCTAGATCATAGTGCTGCATTTGACACCTGAAAACACATAGTTTTATTATAGAGACTGGAACATGTCATTGGGATTCAAGGGAATGCGCTAAAGTCAAATCATATATATTAGATCAATTATAATTTGTTCATATCAACGAAGACTTTTCCAGTCATGGAGTTCCACAGGGTTCTGCCCTTGGACCTTCACTTTTTTACATTGTAACCCTTCTGCAATATCATTAGGAAACACTGCATAATTTACATTATTTACAAATATAAATAACATTTGAATTGAAAACTGAGAAGTTGGCAGTCGGAGGCTCAAAAACTAAAAGTAAAACTTGCATTTCATTTTGTTGGTCGAGCTTTATTGACTGATCCTCCCGTGTAAAGTGTAACATACTGAAGAGTTCGTCTCTTGTCTGCGCTGTTTGCGTAAACCCGTACAGGGAGTGGCTGAGTGCGCACGCATGGCGCAAGCGGGGAGTCTCCCGGACATAGCGGAACAGACAGCCTGACTCAATGAGATGGGACCAGGAACAAGTTCCCCCCCACACCAAAAGAGAACTAAACAGTGTGCTCATTACAAACTACCCACTTATACTGCCCTAAGTCTGGTTCCCCTTTCCTCCCCAACCCCGTTGGTGTACAGAGTAAACGGGGGTCAACTCTGTCGGCGACATCTCCGGTTTACGTTCAAAAACTTTTCTTTTTTTTTTTTACGTATGAAAAAAAAAAAAAAATTGCACCCCTGGCGATAGAAATGGCGGTTTATCTCGTGCAAACAACTTATGTTATTTCCTCAAACACGGCTGTTGGGGGCCTGGTTGGTTTTAGGCTTGAACGCTCGGCTTTTTTTTTTTTTTTTTTTTATCGCGGTGCTACTAAACAAATACCGCCGACATCTGGACAAGCAAAGGCCTGTTAGCTAGCCAAACTTTCTCTTTAACGTCTCCCAGCGGCGGTGTCAAGCTCAACTTTGATAGGCATCCCGCGGTTTAAAAAAAAAAAAACTTGACATACGTCTCCGCCGGGGAGGACGACACTCTCCCGTTTCTTGCCTATAAATAGCAGCCCGGTTTTGCGCGCGTGTTGCGTCCTCGGAAGAAGTGTGTGATTTTTTTTTTTTTTTTTTAAGCCATCGAGGCTTTTCACCAAACCTGAAGTTCCGCATCGTCCATCATGTAACGGTGCAGAAACACTTACCTTTCTTCTCCTCGCGGTGCGCCCGGCAGGTAATGTCGGCCAAAAAAAAAAAAAAAACAACTGCTCCCCCCTCGGTCCCGGCTGCTTTCTCGTCCTCTCTTTCTTATCGCAGCTGACGGGATTTCATGTACTTATCGCCATTAAATAACTCGCTGGTCGTTCACTGAGCTGCCGTCTTCCGTCTTCAACTCCGGGTTTGCCTCATTTTTTTTTTTTTCTTTTAGCAACAACAACAACAACAACAAACAAGGAAACAAACACACACACACACACACACACACACAAAAAAACTATGTCGCAGTTTCCTTCCTCAAAAACTTCCCCCCCCCCACACCTGCGGTCGTGATTGTAGTTTGATCCAAGTTTGTCACTTTCCCGTCTGTTCAAAGTCTTGTAAGCCGTTCAGGTGGACAGTTCAATCGGTCAGATATAGTGGATATCATGCCTCATAGCGTGTTCAAAGAGGAGCAGGAGGAGGAGGAGGAAGAGGAGGAAGGGGAGGGGAGAGGAGAGGAGGAGGGGGGAGGCTATTTAAAGTGACGCGTGTGTCTCTCCGCTGTACGAGAGGTGATTAGTGCCACAGCGGGAGCAGCAGCATGTTCTTCAGTAGATTAAATTGAGACACTTAATACTCGGTATTCATTCATGCCATAAATTATGGTGTCAGCAAATAACTTCATATAGAAATTCATATAGAAAGTAGGTCAATAAAACCAGGTGGTTTTTTTAGAGAGATGAAACCACTGTGGATTAAAACTTTCTGATAGAAAGAAAAAAAAAACCTGTTGGAAGTGCCAACAGGTTTTTTTTTTTTGGTGAGAAGGGGATGTTTTTGCAGCAAATATCACGACTGACCACCGTCAAAACTTGGTTGTAAGCATAGAGTGCATGTCAAATTTCAATGTAGCTTCTGGTCTAAAAAGTGAGGCCAGTGCGGAAGCCTTAAGCTGCAATACCACTGAGGACCACTAGGGGTTGGTTTTAAAAAAAGGCTCTGGCTGCATAGACTCCCATTTGATTTCTCTTCTGAAATACAAAGTCAATCATTTTGTTTTACAAGTCATAATAGTATCGTTTTCTAAAGTCACTCCTTCTTATTCGTTTTCTGGTGATCCATCTGAAAATGATCCCATCATTAATTAGATATTAGGCCTTAAACAGCCGTATGTTTTGGGGCACGTCTATTTGATTGACATCCATGTGATGCAGTCACGTTTCCGCTATCGCGGGAGGAACTTAATTTGGTCGGGTACCCAATCAGGTCGAGTCAGATCCTCTGCGCGCTCCTCCCCAGTTTGTCCAAATATGGTCACTTCTGGTTCCAAACCGCTCCGAACTAGCAAGAACTGACGCCTCATAATGGCAGTTCACAAACCAACGGGTGATGTCACTGTTGGATGCCACTTGGTTCCCACCACCACTGACTCCATTTCTTGACTTTCATTGTACTCAGCAGTTTGTTAATTGCTACATCAGAGGCTTGTTTAAGTGCTGGTTTTTGGAGAGCCGTCAATCCCAAATAAATTTGCATTTACCCATGAGACTATAAGAGCGAGTTTTCAGCACTGCACAATTGGTAGTAGAAACTCCAGTTGAAAAATAATTAAGTTTATGCTGAGTTTAGTTTCTTCTGTCAGATCTAAAATAAACTATCCCATGTCTGCTCTAAACTTTGGTCTTTCCTGATTTTTTTTGTTGATGGCTTTCATTAACATCTGGATGATACCTAAAAGAGTTGACTTGCAGTGACAAATAAAACAATCATAATAAAATATAGTGCATTTGCTATCATTAAATAAAAATATATTCAATTATTTATTTTTTCACTTCACTTTTACACTGTATTATACTCACTCTGTTTTCTGTCTTCCTTTTCTTCAGTGGGACTTTTTGGCCAGTCTAACAGTTATCATTGTCGTGCATTGGCTTATGTTTTCCAACATAATAAGTGTAGTCTCAATCCGTAGTATTTTCCAGCTGTTTTTCTTGTCAAACTGCAGCTGCAGCAGCCACAGTCAACAGTACAGTCAACAGTGCAGTAACTCAGTCCTCATCCGTGTGGCACTAATTTCCTCTCATACTCCCAGGCATGCCAAACAAGGCCAAGGCCTGTTTAGACACATCATGACCAAACCCAAAAAACCTGTGGAAGACCTACCCCAGCTGCCGTTACATACACTTCAGCCTCTTCGGTCTTCTTCATATCTGAGCTGTGTATTTGTGGCCGCAGAATCATCACACATCATGATGGGATCTTCCTGAAGTGTCTTAAAAAAAAAAAAAAATCAATGTCCATTTATTATGGACAGTATGTAAAGTACAGGCTTGTAACAGAACTCCACAAACCAATGGGTATTCACTTCAGCAGTTCCTGCAAAAGCTGAAAATATTTTCTTTAATTTCCTTCTTGTCATTTTTAGTCAGTTTGATTGACACTTTTGAATGCAACCTAAAGTGGAGGCTAGATGTTTGTCTTTCCCCAATACTTATTCAGGCCAATAGAGAGCAGCAAACTTTCCAGAACAGCTCATCTACAGAATGATCATAAACTCAAGCTCTGAAACAACCCTGGTCTCTGCTCAATCAGAAGAAATGTTTGATCTGAATTTGATTTTTCACACTGAAAAACAGGAAAGATTCCACACATTGAAATTTTTTCTAAATTGTACTTTATTTTCTTTTAAAGACATATGTTTTAAAACAGCGATTGTAGAGAATAAATAAAGAAACATGTTTGTTTTTTTACTTCAATAGGTACATTTATGTAATTAAAAACTCTATAATAAGTGTGTTCATTGTCTTGAAGACAGGAATCCTCTTTTTGTTTTATTCTTAAATTAAAAAAGAAATTGTCAAATCTCCCCCGCCATCAAATTGATTTACCAAATAAATTAAACGTAAAAAATCAAGATAGAAAAATTCCCAGCCCTTCCTTCCGCTTTGTTAATTTTTGAAAAGTAGTGGCAGCAGAGAATCGTATCTCGTGAAGTTTTTAAGTCCTCCATTTTCAAACCAAGGTATGTACAGTGAGAGGAAATCCATTTCTCTTCCACTTTAATTACTCCATGTTTTTAATTTACGTATAAATAATAAAACTAACTCTACATAACAATATTACCAATGGTAATCATACAGAATAGTATTTTCTTTTGCCTCCGACTGTGTAGACTGGCCTTCTGTTAACGCCATAGACCACAAATCACACTATACAGTTGAACCCTGTTCAGTAGAATAACATCAGTGATATGCTCTTTCTTAACATGTATATCTTGTTGCCGACAATAGAGTATGTACATAATATCAATGAATCCAGCTGTGGAATGATAGGAACTCTGGAGCACTTCCAATATGGCGGATGTGGATTCTGTTAATGTATTTGTTGCTGATATTACTGCTGCTGTTGTTGTTGTTTTTGTAAGCGCATACACGTGATACTGCTTTTTGTGAAGTGTTGCTCCTGTGCTATACGGTTGGTCAAACAACCAAAAAAAGGCTGGGACATCCCAAGTGGTTTTCTTGATTGAACTCTTAGGTTTTCCTGGAGGGAAAGAAGAAGAAGAAGGAGAGAAGAGAAGAGGGGAGAGAAAAAAAGAGCACAGAGCATTTTAAAATCAAAAATCACAGAAGTTAAACACATAACTTTAAGACTTTGGAAGTGGAGTGGTGTCTGCAATACACACTGCTTGCACTGATGCCTCGGGGGGGGCGGGCGGGGGGAAGGGGGGGTCTTAGTAATCAACTAGTGTCCATGCAACTGTAACAGTGACAGTCATACTGCTGCAAGTGTATGCACGTTCTTAGAAAATAGTTTGTCATCTCTTTTGGCAGGCAAATTAATTCAGAACATGCACAGTAGGAATTCTGGTGGGAGTCAGCGCTCCAAATTTTAGCAAACAGTTGCAGATCATTTTACATTTATTCTAATGATATTCAAAAACATGTCATTCACCAAACTGTAGTCTCTCAGGGAAGTGATTTTTCAGATTCAGCATTTCCAATCATCCATCAATTACTTTATTTGTGATGCAGATTGCTGCAAACAGAGCATCTGCAGGTACCAGAAAAACCTATCTAGAACCCTCTGGGACCTTTTTTTTTCCATGCCCGTCTTATCCTAATTTGAGACCAATCGTGTGTCAGAGCAGCAAAAGTAAATACTTTGTCAACTCATAACTACTGGGTGTTTTAAAATCCCTTTAACAGGCAGTTACAAACTCTTCCTGATATGTATTAAATAAATGCTGCTCTGATTTATTTACCAAGATGTTTAATATGTCAGGGTGAATTTAAGAGTCTCTATAATATTATGCACAAATAATATACAGTAGGATACTTTAGGCCTGCAAATAATTATTATTTTCATTCTTGATTCATCGGTTGATTATTGTCTTGATCAATCGATTAGCTGTTGGCTCTTTATAATGTCAGAAAATGGTGGTAAATGTTGCCGAGGTGCAACTTAAAATGTCTTTTTTAGTCCAGACTTTGCCACAAGCAAAAGATATCCAGCGATGCAAACATCACTGTGTCTCAACAAAGAGTTGAAACCAGCTGTCAGACGGTGTGGAGCTTTGAAGACATTTAAGGGGCAGAAAGGAGGAAAACTGTCTGTTAAGGGGGTGCAGAGAAAAAAATAAATGTCCTCGTTTCTAAAAGAGTTTTGTTTATTGTAGTGCAAAAAATATCTGGCGTATAACTGGAACAGAAGCATTCTTAAATTATTATTATATTAGAAGCAAAAGATTGAGCTTTCTAAAAAACACAATGTTCAACTTTTTAAAGGCATGATAACTACTGTTTCATACTTATTAATGACCTGCAGATACCCTGTGCGAAAGATACATAAGGAATTTGTTGTTTGAAGTTGTTTTGCATATGATGTGGACATTTTGGGTGTTATTATTTGAATATTCGGAGTATTTATGGTCATTATTTCTAAAGTGTTTAGCGTCCCAGAATTCCTACAGAGGAATGCAGTTCCTCAGCCAGCAGCACGTGTCACAGGAACCAAACAGCTTTACCCAAAACCTTCTAGAGCAGGTTAGTGTCTCAGTTTGTACAACTCACGCACACACACACGCACACACACACACACACACGTTCACACACCAACAGTTTTCACATCGACACAAAACAGTCACACAAATACAAATGCACAAACCTTGTCTTGGTCTCACACTTAAGACACACGCACGGTCGCTCGTACACAAATACTATGTTGTCGACCATATACAGGGGCACGTTCAGTACATTTCCAATCTCACAAAAACCAAACAAAGTTCAGGCACAAAGTCACTTGGAATTGAGTTACAACCAAACAAAAACCCCGCACTCACCGAAAACTACTACACCAACCAACTAAACAGAGGGAACGTGTAAGAATGATAATCATGACAGACAACAAAAAGGAAACTAATCAAAACCAAAAAAGTCTAAAAGGAAAAAGTTCTAATATATCCATATTTGATGGACAACAAGCTAATTTAGCTCTTAGCGCTGAAGCTTTTAGAAGAAGAAAAAAAAAAAAACGCTTGTCATGATAATCAATTACTTACAGATGCTGAGGTAAAGTGACAATTATTGATCAGTGTTTGCAAGGATTAAAACCAGGACAAAATAATAAGAGGAAACTCACAACGCACCAAACACAGTTCATGGTCGCCACAGTAACCCGCCATGCAGTTGAGCATGGTGAATCAAGGCAACGGCCCAAAATAAAAATTGCTAATGGCAACCATCACAGGCAATATCGCCACAGCAACCAACACAGGCCAATTAACTTACAACGCAGTGAGAAGGAAGGGGGAAGGTTTTAGTGGTTGCTAGGCAACCGTAGCCATAGCGACGCACGTCTCCACGATTTATGTATGGACGGGAGAGTCTTGAGAGTGGTGTGATGTTTTTTTCAGGAAAAATGGCATATGGCACAGCACAAAAACAATAAAATGAAAATAAAACAAAAAATTAATGACGAACAGTAGTTGGCATTCAACCCTGCGACAGAACACTGGTTAGACAGAACATTTGAACCGAGACAAAATCTACGTCTCAATAAAAGTGTCCCTACATACTGAGCAAAAAAAGAAGGAACCACTTTTACACGACAAAGGTATCTTCTGATCCCTGTAATGTATTTCTAATTGATGGTAGTTTTAGTGCTTCCACCTCATCACAGTTAATCTACTGTAGCGTTATTGACTTCTTCAGTTCCACATGACAGACAGACATTTAAGTACTGAGCCTCCAATTACATCCACTGTGTCTCCTTAACTTCCACACACATTTCCAGCTATCTATCATTCCCTCCCCGAGCCCTTCTCATCTCCTCCGATGTGTCGATATGCAGAAACTCACCTCCTTCAGTAAGGCCTGTTAGCATCCTTGGGCCTCTTCAGCTGCACCTTCAGTCTCTTCATGCCGATCTGGAAGCCGTTCATGGCCTGAATGGCAGTCTGGGCGCTGGATGGGTTGTCAAAGCTCACAAAACCTGAGGAGGGAAATGACACGGCGAAAACACAAAACACAAACTATTATTTCACCGAAAAAGCAGAATTACGTACAAGGGGGGAAAAAAGGTAAAAGACAGAAAGTCTCTAAAAGAAAACAGAAAATGACATCAGACATTACCACCTCTGTTCACTGTGACTTACCAAAGCATTTGCTCTGGTTGGTGGCGCGGTCAACAAAGACCTTTGCCGAGATTACATTTCCGAAGGGCAGGAACATCTGCAGAATCTCAGAGTCGGTGAACTCCTGCGGCAGGTGGTAGATGAAGATGTTACAGCCCTCGGGACCTGTGAAACACACAGATGTAACATGCCAAGACATGACAGGTTAGGCAATCACTGAAAATGACAGTTTTTGAGGAAACAATGGTAAAACTGCAAAGTGGAGTCAGTGGAAGAAACCAAATGTGCAGCAGCAACAGTAAATACATTTTATTTATAAAGCTGTTTTTTCCTAGAAACTCAGTGATGCTTCTCATGACAAGTTATGAAAAAAATGACAACCTGAAACACGGAGCAGGATAGTAGAACAGAAAGTCAAACACGGAGCACGGAGACATTTTCATTTTCTCCAGTCACAGACTAAATAATCAACCAAATAATTGAAACATATCGAAGATGGGAACAATAATGAGTTATCACTCTGCTTTTTGCAAACATAAACAGAATTTATCTTGTTCAAGTTGTATCAAGTTCTTTAAATCTGCTAATACAGTTCACATCATGTAGAAATGAGTGAAAACAGCCACCCAGGATGGCAGACACAAATAAGAGTCAACTTTATGTGTGATGTAAAGTATGTGTGATTTGTAGTAAATGATATGATCCAGATATGACTGTGATTATTCCACGTTTGTGAGTTTACCTTCTCTTTGCTGCAGCTGTTGCGGTTGCTGCGGCTGCTGAGCCACCAGTGTGGGCTGGTGGGGGAAGGGCTGTCCCACCAGGCTGTATGCCGTGGGGTAGGTGGCTGATGGACAGGATGGAGAACAGGTGAGCAGAGAGCAGCACGGAGACACGCAGAGCACTGCAAACGGTTTCTTTTCTTACTCCAAACAACATCTGACAAGAGCTGCATCCTCACCTACAGATGTGATAAAACTAGGAGATGTTTTGCATATAGTTGGTGATGTGTGATTCATTCTGTAATGCTGGAGGTTATTTAGATTATGTTATACATGTGCACGTTTTGACTTCGGATTAAACATTTCTTCTTGACACTTTCAGTGTGGAGCAGTTGCAAAAGTCCAAAGGCAATGTAGCCGCATTTCATTATGTTATATAACGTGTTCTGCATTCTGGTTTGCAGCCTATAAAACTTTATTTTAGGGGACTAAAACTAAAAACTGTGAGGTCAGTTCAAATGATCAAACTGTTTCTTTGTACGTGCTTCTGAACATAAATTTCAACTTTCTTTTTCTCCTACAAACATTGATACCTCTAACAGTGCAGTTTATTATCAGTACAAGCAACAAGTATCAACACAAGCACACAGCAACACATTTATATACAGAAGTGGTAATTTATGTCATAGTTTTTGGCATTAAGGCACAATACAACAGGTAAATAGAGTGAAAATACTTGAAAACAAATGTTTTTTGTATTACAAGTTTTGGGAAATTTCATGTTTGAATATGCAAATGAGGCATTAGTGAACTATACGCACTGATTTACATAAGTTTCCAGAACAGAAATATTGAATATTGCAAAAAAACAGGTTCAAAATTCTTGTTTCTTTTGTTGACATATTAAAGTCAAAGGTTTTTACGCAGGGATTTTGGATATCGCTTTTTGTCATAAATCAGAATATAGCCTACTGTAGGCAGCCATCAAAAACATATTTTTGCTCTGTTTTTAGGAATGAAATGTTAAATAAATCATGTTATGAATGATATATGGACAAACCCCTCAGTGAAAACCTCAGAATATAGATGGAAGAAAAAAGTGGAAAAAGTTTGGCGTGTGTTTGGCGTGTGTCTCCAAAGTGAGAAAAATTCAATTTCGTATCTCATTCATTGCCTGATTTATATACATGCTAACTTGAGTTTAGGAGAAATCTACCAACACAAATAGACAAAGTGAAGTGAAACAAACACATAAATGTATATTTTAGATATTTTCATTTCCTCTTTTCTGAAAGAAGACAAGTTACAGAAACAAAATAGCCCAAAACTGCGTGAGAAAACGATGTATTTGCCTGCAGTGTTTCACCTTAAATCGGACACATGTATCACAGTAAATGCTGAGATTGTGATGCTCACCTGTATAGTGCTGCATGCCTGTGTAAGCTTGCTGCAGGGGGTCGAGGACAGGACTCTGAGCTGTGACACAGCAAACACATGGTTACAAAGTGCTTCAGGCATGAAAAACAAAAGAATCCTAAATGCTATTTGGGGCACATCGACATGCTCCAAATAACATTTAGTGCTTTCGTTTCATTTCATTCTCTCCTAATTAGCCCCTCACTGTTGCACATGAAAATAGGGAGCCTGTGAATCTGTGGAAGGATATTATATGACAGCAGCACACTTATAATTTATTTAGGATGTACCTTGATAGGCATGAACCCCGTTAGTGTACAGGGCTTCTGTGGCTGACTGGCCATTGGGGGGAGCTGGCACAGAGGAGTAGCTGCTCAGTGCGATGGGTGGAGGCATAGTGGGAACAGGTGTGCCTGCGATGGAGGGTGGAGTGCTGGTACCTACAGACATTTTGAAGGAAAGGCATACGTTACTTCTACTTTAAAGGCCTTGGAAATTTGTGGGATGTGGGATCTCACGAACACAATTTTCTGCCACAGTTAGACAGATTAGGTTTCTGTATTTATGTCTTTTAGGCTGTGATTTTGGCTACATGGGAGGGGGGGGAGGGGGGATGAAGTGGCATACTACCAATCCATCTATATGACGGATTGGTAGTATTTGGAAGTATGCCACTTAATTTTTTTTTTTTCAACCAACTTTAAAGACAGTTGGTTACTGTCAGTCTCTGAGGGTTAAATTCTTAAGAAATAACCCTTTAAAAAAATAAAAAATTTGAAGTCGATTGACACAGACTCAACTGACTTTTCTCCATTTCATGTATTTCTAAATTAAAATGATTAAACACGGACTATTTTAGAGTAAGTAACACATTTTAAGACACTCTGGGCGGAAAATGACATTTCATTCTTCAGATTTAGATGCATCAGTAAATTAATCTCAAATGAATTGTAAAATGAACGACTGAGTACACGTCTTATGAACAAATTCAGGGCAAGATGTTCATTCAATGTGACTATGTAAATAAAATAAAAAAATAAACCGTCAGCCATGCCTCTAGTATAAACTATTGGGCACAGTGTACGCTAACCTACTTGCTTACTTACTGTGTTTTATATTTTAAAAGTAAAAGCTAACATGTTCAACATCATGACAGAATGAAAAAGAAAAAAAACCTTCAAAATAGATGTTTGTAATTTTGTCCTCTTGGGTCCAGCTCTCCTCATGTATCTGTCCTCATATTTCAAGTAGAAATCTAATCAAGGCCGGCTGGGGCCAGACATCTCTGCCTCTCATTACCTGAGGACGGGGTGATGGATGCAATCGGCGTGGCGATGATGCTGCTGGGGTTGAGTGCGGCGAGCTGCTGCATCTGAACCGCCGCCACCGTGGCAACAGGAGAGAGGTAGGCCGACTGCGCCACCAAGGCCTGCTGCTGCATCAACTGGAGGGCAGAGAGATTGAGGTGGTGATGGAGGGGAGAGAGCGAGACCGGAGAGCTGATGTTTGGGGTGCAGGACATCAGTTTGTGTTCACCGAGCGTCATCTCAGACTTGCAAACAACAGAAAAACAAATAGACTGAAAGTAAAATTGTGAAAAGTCTCAATATCGGACATGAAGTGAGTGATCTCGGTAGATTAAAGGTGACGCAGTCTGTTCATATTTCCATTATTAACTAACTCAAATAACATGACCCAGTCATAAAAATCAAACTTGTTTTAATATAATTGCAACGGCTTCAGACTCAGCCTCAATCAGGAGTCAATATGTTTGAAGGGCACATCCAAGCACAGAGCAATATAACAGCTGTCCTCGGTGACCTGCTCTGTTTCTGCCAACCAATGCAGACGCTTCTCCATCTTCGCAATCAGTCACTAATTGGTTTCTACATCGTGCTGTGTGTTCTGTGTATAAGCTGTGTGAATAACCTGCCTCTGCTTTTGTATAGTTTTATGTCAACATGAACTGTCAGTAAGCAATTTTATTTCATGTTTTATTTGATTTTTTTCCACTTTAAATCTGCACATTCATCATGAGTAAAAATGTTGTCAGGCCTCTTTAAGCAAAATATGAGGCAAATCGGAAACCATTAGTAGTGGGTGGTCAATTAGTAATGACGAGAACAGCAATCTTGCTTTACTTTTTTTTTTTTGTAATTTGAGATTTTTCCAGATAAAATTATCCAGTTTGACAGTAAACCTCTTAGAATCACTTGAAACGCATCTCAACGGGTAAGCTTTGCTTTCCAGAAAGTTAATTTTGTATCATTTTTTGGCATTTGTGTTGTGGAAAATGCTTTCAACTTATTGTGTTTTTACTTTTATTTCAACTTGATAAAATCAGAAATCGGTTCGATCGGGGCTTTCTATCCTTTTTTGCCTTATGTAGGGTTCAAGCGTGATCTCTATACATCCTCTCGATGCACAAATAAGGAGACTTTGAGACAGAAAACAAAGTGCAAATAAAAACAAAATTCAACACAAACTAAAACCTTAATTTGTTTTCTCTTCATTTCATTGTGGCTATTTTGTGAGCAAAAGAAAACGATTTTGACCTCTCAGCAGTACGCCGTACTGTCGTCATGACAGGCAGAGTGTGTTTCTAGAGAAGTGTGCATGCGAGTGTGTGTTGCTCACGGCCTGTGTGTAGGCGTTGTAGGCCCCGAGGTGCAGGGTCATGGGACTGATGACTCCCAACTGAGAGGCCACCTGCTGCATCCGCCTGAGTCCTCGCTCCTTCTCCGAATCGGCAAACTTCACCACCAGGCTGGACGAGGCGCCCTGCAGAGGAAACGCAGCAAATCAGAACTCCATCTGTCTGAAGCATTTCACGTCAACACAGCTCTCACCATCAGAAGAAGGATCAACACTCAGAAGGGTTAAAGTCATAATGCATCGAGTGTCGCAGTGGCTTAAGACTGAGAGGCAACCAGGGATTTTTTTGTTGTTGTCATCCCTTCTCTCCGCTCATTTATTGTCAATTCCATACTGCATGCTTTTGAAAAAAGGCAAAAATCACAGAAAAAAAATCCAACTAAAATCAAGTTATAATGCTGTATTGCCATAGTACACACAAATTGTCCACACTATGTACATCATTCAAACGTTCAGAGAGTTATTTGGAGGAAGTATGTGAACCGCTAAAGTAATGACATTGACTTGGAGTCTGCGGTTCGCATACCTGGACTTCAGTCAGTGAAACACAAGTGGAAGTTAGAGCTACACTAACTTATAAAAAATATATTTTGACTTGGCTGATGCGAACTATGCCTTATGAAAAAGACAAGGAGACCTAGAATCTAGAATTATTGATTTGCATGAAGGGCTATGAAATAATCTCAAAAATTTTAATCTATCATCAGTTCCCAGTTGGACAAATGGAGGATTTAACACCGTGGCTGCTCTCAGTACAGGTAATAGATATTACCAAAAGCACAAGTCAAAGTGCTCAGTAAAGTTAACCAAGAAGCCCCGAGACAGAGCTGAGGGCTTAAATGAGATATGGGAGCTGTTAAACATCCATGTTCATGAATCTACCGTAGTCATTCTCACAGTGCATTATTGAATGGCACATTGTATGAAGGAAGCTGCTACTCTCCAAAAAACACATCACTGTGCGCCTGAAGTTTCCCAAAGGGACACTCCACATGTCAACTTGGGAAATGTATTGTGGACAAATAAAGCTACAGTCTAAACTGATTGGGGAGAACATGCAGCACTTCCTATCGCACAAAAAGGGCATTCCGCACAAACATGAAAACATGCGTCATTGTGATTTGGGGCTGCTTTGATGCCTCTACGCCTCGACAGCTCATCATCATAGAGGGGCAAATTCATTTCCAAGTTCATCAAGGTATCTTACAGGATATTGTCAGCGTGGCTGTCTGCCTGCTGGAGCTCAGCTCATGAAGCAGAACAACATTACTAAACATCAAAGTAAGTCTACTGCAGATAATTTGACGTCTAGAAATCCATGTTGGAGGATGTTGAACAGAGATTAAATCCCACGATTCACGAACTATTTCTTTTACCAGCTTTGTGAATTAGATGAAGATCAGATTATATTGTATTCATTTTGAAATTTAAAAATGTTTAAAATGTTACCCAGGTAAAAAAATTTTTTTTCAAATAAATGTAGTTGTTTTTTTAAAATTTAGTCCACTTGCATCAAATCACACTGCGGTGAGACCTACAACAAAAAAAGGATGACCGCATTTAAAAAAAATGTTATCTTCTGTTATGAGTGAGTGCGTGCGTGCGTGCGTGCGTGCATACGTGCGTGGAGGAGGGGTACAAAAATGAGAAGTGGTGACTAATAGCTGAGTCACCATGGTGAGTGTCTAAATGACTGGATTTGGAGCATTTGAGTGTGTCTGTTTAATGTGTTTGAATTTAAGTGTGTGTGTACGCGCAACTGAGTGTAGCTATGTGTGTCTGTATTTTGTGTGTGTGTGTGTGCGTGTTTGTGCGGGGGACTTACAGGTAAAGTGCGACTCCCATGCAGAGCGCTGATGGCGGCCTGGGCCTCTGCGTTGCACTGGAACTTTACAAATGCACACCCTAGATGAAATGACACACCATTAAACATGGCCTCACGCACTCTCACACACACACACACACACACACACACACACACACACACACACACACACACACACACACAAAGGATAACAAAACTACTTCCCTTTAAAAATATATTAGAAGCCGTCTTACATCTAGGGCTTCATCAGTTACCGTGGCATCATTAAACATGGTCCACAGAACATTCATTGCTTCATCAATCACAGCCCGTAAACCACCAAACGCGTCATTAGCCATGACCCATAAAACCTATTGCACTATTAGTAATGCCTCATGCAACAAACGCAGAAAAATCCAGCATCTGTGTTTGAACTGCCGCCGGACTTTGATTTACATGGCAAATATCATTAGCATTGTTGTTGATGACAATAGTAATTTATATCACGTGATGAGTGAAGTGCTGCGGGCGTTATTCTCGGGGCTGGATACAAACACGAATAGTGAAACGACGTCGATACCACTTTTACAGTGGCGACCTGTGGAGGCTCCACGCGGTCATTTCTACCGCCGTATTTTAAAGGATGCTTGACTCCAGGCTGCTTTGGAAATTGTCGAGGGTAAGGGTTAACCACCCCATCGCAGCGCTGATCTTCTAATTCACTGGGACAAGTATGAATTATTGCTCAGGATTTTAAGTAGTTAAATCCCTAATATGATACGAAACATCTTATTGCATCTATTTAAGCACAGGACATTTCAAACCAATAAATCAGTTACACTCTGCTAAGAGGGAATGATATTTACCGTGGCAGTAGGTCATATATAAAGTCTTAAATGACCAAGCATCAGATTATTTACGTTTGAGTGTGTGTACTGGGGGATCAGCATCATACTATCATACTAATATAGAAAAATATAGCTCATTTAAATCCTTTAAATGTGAGGAGTTTTAAACTTGGAAATGTTTTTCAAACACCAATTTTCAAATCAAAGATATCTGAGGATTTGGATGATTACCCAGTGAGAAAGAAAGCCGTGAATGTTTTTCTTAAAAGGCAGAATAATGTTCTGTAAAAACGAACCTAACTATTTAACCCTAAAACATTTAAAAAAAAAATCTTAACTTAAAACATTTGTAGAGGATAGTCTCTGTCTAGTACTAGATAACACACTGTGATACCTCCCACCTCTCACTCAAAGCAGCTGCTTCCTTCTCAATGCAGGTTGGGCTATATAAAACTTCAAACCCTGTACAGCTGTCATGAACGGGGAAATGAACTATAATTACCAAAACCGTTCTTGTATCGGGCTGTAAACAATTTTTTTTTCAACAGTAAAGTTAGACATTTTAACATGGCGATCTGTAGGGATTGACTCGCTTTTTGGAGCCGCCTCATGTGGCCATCTGTGGAACTGCAGTTTTAGCCACTCGCCCAAGCCCCGGAGGTTGCTGCTTGGCCAATAAGAAAACATCTTTCAAAGAACATAATACAGGAAAAAGCTGTTTGAGGTCAATTAGAAATTGTTCTGTTTGTGTGCATATGTTGATTATGTAGTTATTTATAACTATTAAATTCCTGGGAAATTTACAATTTCAATGCACTGATCCTAGTGTGGACAATAACCTGTGAAATATCCTGCCTCTTTGTCACAAGTGTCAAAAGTGTTTGATAACCACATTTGAGGGATTATTGGAAGAAAAAAAAAGTGTGTTTATTTATACAGTATAAATACAGAAAGGATATCAGCTGATTTACTGATATCGGAAAACAAATCCTTCCCCCCCCCCCCCCCCCCCCCCCCCCCCCCCCCCCACTAATATTGGTATCAGCATCAGTCCAAAAGTCCAATTTCATTTGGTCTCTGTTTTTTTTTTTTGGGGTACGTGTTCCATGTTGGACTGAACTAAAGTTGTGTTTCTCAGCCATGCTATTGCCACGGTTACCTTTGCTGGTACCGTCGGGCCCGCGGAGCACCGTGCACTCCTCTATGCTGCCGAAGGGCTCGAACATTTTCCTCACGTCGGTGTCCGTCTGCTGTTTCCCCAGCATGCCCACAAACAGCTTCCTGTCTTCTAAGGGGAAGGAGATCGCCAAGATGGAAGGGAGGAAAACAGGAGGAGCGCGTGGGTAATAATGTGAGCGAGGTGAAAGCAAAAGTGGATTTACGAGAAAGGTGATTAAAAGCAGAGGAAAAGGAGGGGGAAAAAGAAGAAGAGCCATGTCACTGTACGTGCATGAATAAATAGAGCGTCAACAGTGGGATAAAAGCAGCTGCAAAGCGGGATGGACATTAGGCTGCGATACCTCAGAGCGCCACCAGAGTGCGGTAACACGAACAGCACAGCAAACAAACAGCATCTGGCCATGACTCAAATGTTTGTCACCCTCTGTGTTGTCAGAGAAGCTCCGTCTGTCCCCGTCTGTAAAGGATCAGGCCGAGTGTCTCTGCATGTTTGAGCCCATTCACTACAAATCACATTCCCGCGGACTATTCTCGAAAAAAAATAATAAAAAAAAATACTGTGGATTCATCCATTTATTGTTTAATTTTTTCCAGCCGTTCAGGGTGCCATTTCTCTCCAATCTGTCGAAACTCAAATGTCAGAGACTTGGGAGCAGGAGATACAATCGGTCACAGCGAAACGTGCGATTGTCTTTATTGTTCGCTCACGTGCAGCCTAAATGTCAGTGACATTGCAGCTGGAAATGTGGTTTGATTAGAAAGACCTGCCTGTGTGTGGTGGGTTGATGCGGAGGATTTGAGAGTCGGCTCATGAAAAGCACTGAATTCACACACACTATGTTGGCAGATAATGTAGCATGTGAAAAGGAGTGGAATTTGGTCATTGTTTGGTAAAAAAAATAAAATAAATAAAAGTTGTGGTTTGACAGTCAGCTCTTGAACTTTGGAGATTGTTGCCACCGCAAAGACCTGCTATATGCTGATAGATTAGTGGGAGCATCAGAAAATAAGACTTATTGTAATGTAGGCGAATTTCTATATCCGAGTTAATGCTGAAATGAAAGAAAAACACCGGATTGCTAATATAATTTGTCCGATAAAGTGTATTATTGGTGAGTTTTCAGGAGCTAAAACATAAAATGAAGATCCTTCAGGTGGTTGACAACAGCCTAACATCAAATGCACAAAATGTTGAACTGACTTTAAAGGGGAGCGAATCTTCAATAGGCCTTTTTCTCAGCAGACATTTTGATCTGTCACAGTGTGTCAGTGAGCCAGCGTGCACAACACCAGGACCCTGAAACCGAGGCAGCTAAATGGAATTCAGCCA
Source organism: Embiotoca jacksoni (assembly GCF_022577435.1). NCBI lineage: Eukaryota > Metazoa > Chordata > Actinopteri > Embiotocidae > Embiotoca > Embiotoca jacksoni. Next base: position 5,176,332 of record NW_027185425.1, read on the forward strand.
TCATTAATTTTATTATCTGCACCTGTGCTTCTCCTAACATGGCATGTCAAACTGTAGTGAAAAAAGCCCTATGAGAACAAATTGGATGCTGTGAAACAGAGATCTGGATAGTGTCTCAGATTCTGACTCAGACATCAGAGCTTTTCCACCTGCATGAAACCATTTGGACAAAAGTAAACACCCAGAATGTGTGATGGAGTATCGACTGCCTCTCAAGCGAGTTTCAACTTTTAAAGTTGATTGTTTGACCTCAGTGAAGCCAACAGCTGCCATTTAACTCTTTGGAAAAAAGAGCAACAGTACATGACTCACAAAAAACAAACAAAAAATACAAAACAGTGATTTAAGTCTTTGCAAAGAGCTTCAGATTATAAAGTGTGCTCACCAATCTTGAAAAGTGGGAGAAAATGAACTGATTACGTGAGTGATTGATCAGATATTAGTGCAGACGGGTCCTTATAAGCGCTTGTATAAACTGCTCTGCAATTCCAGCACATTTATAGTTGTTTGAATATGAAGCTTTAAAGCCACTGAGGCTGAGCACAGTGTGTGGTGCACGGGTGTAGTCTGACAGCAACAAAACATCCATGTTAACAAGCAGCTGAATCTACTCCTCAGTCTGAATCTTCTGAAGGGATGATAAAATCTGACATATTCTCCATGAACATCTGATTATTTCAGAAATGTTTCTTCACCAGCTGCTGATATTATCTTCATCATTGTGGTGGTATCAGAGTCACATGGTTATGAACCGTACCTACAAATTTTTGTTAAGTGCTTAGATGTCGTTAAACACTCGCCTGACTTGTAAACATTGGTATTTTTTAGTGGTGTACAGTGTAAAAGGTGTCGTTGTTTGAACAGGTGCTGCGTGTCTGTAGGGACAGCTGTCTCTTACCCCCTCTGCTCTCGCTGTCTGCCGGCTTCACTTGGATCGGGCGGTTCATCTGGAAAGACACAGCACCTTCATTTTAAATACAGGTCAGGGGGCAGTGATCAACACAGGGGAAAACAAATGACTACAATTTAAGAAATAACTGGCACTAGTTGGAGTGTTAGCGTGGCATTTAATCGAGATGTAGCCCCTACCGTCTTGTAAATGACAAAAGATGATATTTATGCACACTTGCATTATGTAACGCTTGATGTAAATGCAATTGTTGCTGTAATACGATGTAATTGTGGCGTCTTTGTGCATGTATGAATGTTTGTGAATTTGGCCTGTGCTCCATTCTCCTATTTTTACACACTAATTTCTCTCCTTTGCTTTTTTTTTTTTTTTTGACACTGATATGTGTGATATTAGATGTGCAGTTTAACGCAGTCGCTCTTCCTCCCTCAGAGTCTCTCTCAGAATCTGTTCTAATCCTGACGTCTATCGTTCCCTCTCCCCCTATCACACAAAACCAGGAAAAGCACACACCCACGCGGGATTGGGGAAGTGATAAGATTAAGAACACTCGCCAGCTAATCTGGATTAAAGGAGCACACAGCATCAGAATATGAAGAGATCCTGAGCCTGACAGAGAGACAGAGGAGCATGAGTGCAGGGTTAGAAAGGAAGGAATAATATGTGAAATAAAGAAAAAGGAGAGAACACACAACACGAGATGGATTAAGTAACCTTTTCATAATGCATCAAAAGACAAGCTGCTGAAATAATGTTTTCCCTTTATTTCTCCATTGTCCTTGCCACCATTTAACTAAACCCCGAAATTAAATAGTGCACACATGAGTGCTTTCACTGGCAGCTTGTCTTTCAAATGTATAGAGCACACAAATGGTGAAAAGAGGTATTGAGTGGGGGAAAAAGAAAGAAAAATAATGAACAAGCGAGGGAAGAAAGGGGGAGAAGTGTTGGATTGAGAGGGATTGAGGAGAAGGGAAGGAGCATATGGAGGAAAGGAGGCGGGAGGTGGGGGATGTGCGGAGTGAAGGAGTCAGGGAGGGGTGATGAGTCGAGGTGAGAGCAACAGAGTGACACTCTGTTAACTGTGGCTTAATGAAGGTCTTAATTATGGAGCTGGTGACATTTCAGCCAGTCACTGATCCCGTGTCACTGATTGATCCGCTGTGATCGGTCACCAGGAGACATTATTGATCGCCGCCGCGGTCGCGCTCCGCCGCCAGGACCCGCATGATCAAACACAGTCGTCTGCACGTCACCACCGCGCGTCACCGCCTCCTGAAATACCACCAGCACCTGCTGCAGAGGGCCCCTGTGCCTCCTCATTGAGAGCAGCCAATTGATCGCACCAATTAATAGGATGATAGAATAGATCTTCCAATCAGTCAAGCAAATAGAGGTCTGCTCTTGCAGCCAATGAATAGTAATTTCAGTTTAAATTATAGCTAAAGTTTTGTCCTCAGTCAAAAATTTGCAGCAGGGAAGACAACGTCATCCTGACGGGGCCTGCGTGCTAACGTTTGTGTACTCAGGGTAAAGCTCTCAACAAATATCACTGGTCTTATTATAATAGGGCCCATTCGTCGTCTCTTGTCCACTGTTTACCCCTTTACCAATCATTCTATATGCTATTTGTACACCTACAGTACAGAGTGTAACAGAAACCTGTGCAGAATGAGTACACTATTTACTACTGCACTCTGCACTCGTTTCTTTGCTACCCATGCTGTGATTACATTTGTACTCTTTTACACGTATTTTGTTTTAAATAACAAGCTATATTAATTTGTGCTGCAGCCAGGATCTCAGAAAATCACCTATTCTGTGTTCAGATTTCATTTTAAGCAGATTTGGTTGGAAACACTGGGCCTCTGGTTCCTATTTCATCATTTTCAAACATTTTTGTCTTGTTTTATGTCTCATTTAATCAGTTCTTAATGCTTTTTCAGCTCGTGAGCTTCAGAATTATGAAAAAAAAAATTCTAATGTTTGAACTGAAATAATTTTTTGCTTAAAAAAGGTGTGTAGATGGGAGCAAATTAGGCAGTTTGAAACGTAAAATCAAAGCTGAATGATTCTTCCTTTACTGATCAGATATTAAAACGGGAACAGCTTTCATTTAAATAATAATATGCAAATAATATGTAGTGCACTGATGTGACATACAGGCCTAAATTCAAAAATACTAGCCAATATTTTGAAAACAGACACAGTGAACGATACCTTGTTGTCCTCTGTGGTTGCTATGACCCTGTGTACATGCTGTGCCATTATAAAAGCAATATACATTGATGAATTCTTCAATAAAAACAGAATCGGATTAGGTTGCTTTTAAAAGAAACATAATAGATAATTCATTTTAGATTAAAGTTAAGTAATCAAAGCTGATTCTACAAACTCATGGCATTAGTTTATGTGACATCTTTGATTGATAGCATGTTTGAACGATGCTTATAAAAAAAAAAAAAAAAAATCCCCTGGCCCATATTTCACTGCAGGAAGACAAACAGTGAAGGCCACGGTGGTGGTGATAAGGAGAAGCACAGCAGATGGCTCAGGAGATTGGAACTAGAATATACAAGAGGGAAAACAGTGAGAAGTGGAGGCCATCAAGGCTGCGCCACTTCACATCGGCACGGCAACCAGCCCCGCCGCTCTGACGAAGACCGCGCTCACACGGGCATCGTCATGACAACCCCAGTGATGAGAACCCTGCATCAGGTAAACAAGGTTGCCCTGAACAATGTGCGGAAGAGAAGGGTGCAAAACAAATGAGGAGGACAAAGGGTGCTTCTAGGTCAAGAGATGGAGGGATTAGATGTGCGAGGGAGGAAGTGGGGAGATGAGCAGGGGAGGGAAAAATGAAAGACATCGAACAGGAGAAAAACAAAAGGGATGATGGAGGGAGCGTTCGTGCCTGTTGAATGTTGGCGCTGCCTCGTGAGCAGATGCAGAAACAGGGAGAAAAATATCTCCCTCTAAGCCTCAACCACTAACACACACTTTACAGTAATTTGCTCTCTCCCCTCCTCCTCCTGTTGCTCCCCTCCCATCCCCTTTCTCTCTTAGGCTTGTTTACAAAAACAGTCCCATACTGTGCACAGACAACACACAGGCAAAACCTGCCTGATCAACAACCCATTACACCAGTGTGTTTTTTGCTATTTGATTTTTTTTTTTCCTCCCCCTGCGCTCCATCTCCAAACACAAAGCGCAGATATCATATCTGCCCTCCTCCGACTAAACACACAATACTGTGTCTACTGCTGTCTGTCGGTCTCAGCAACATGAGCACCCATCCACACATACTTAATCTTTTCTTTCTGTGATGCCGTGAGGGATTTCACAAGGATTATGAGATATTAAATCCATAGATGATCCAATCAAATCACAGCTCGACCCCTCCGCCATAATGCATGACCCCCTCCTCCATCAACGTTCATACAAACCCACTCGATGTAAATGCATTTACATCAGCTACCGCGTCGTAAATGTGTTTTAGATAGAGGACTGAGTGAGTAAAGCATATTGAAGATGACATTTTTCTCGCCTTTCTATTATGTCCCACAAAGCAGATGATAATCTGTATACTCTCAGCTCAGCCGGTGTTGTTAAGTCTATACAGGGACACATTTCTGACGCCTATTTTCTCTCCAATTTCAATCCATTTTGCTCGTCTACCCTAAAAAGCAGACACTCTGCATGGTAAATATATCAGCAGATACCATCACCCCTGCTCTTTCAAGAACATTTACAGCAGGGAGGCAGAGCTGGAGGGGTAGGGGGAGGAGGGGAGGATGGGAGGAGGGGAGGAGGTGTAGTTGGGTGGGGCGGGGGGCCACAAAGACAATTTTCCGTCTTTGCCTCCCCTCCGCTCCATCACACAGCGCTGGTCATTGCATCGTGCTGGTCGCCTAGCAACCTGGCATCCCTCGTCCCCGCCGTCTCCAGGCAACGAGACCTGCGACCGTAATCAACCTGCCACCTCCCGCCTCCCCCTCCCCTCTGTTCCTCTCCCGTCTCTGCTGCTTTTGCTCTCTCGCTTCCTCATCTACCTCCTCGTTGCAAATGCACTTACGCTGAGATGCACTCGCGAATTCACCCGGGGGAAAAAGAAGAAACACAGGTGGAAATTGGTATAGTCACCGACAAAAAAAAAAAAGACCAAAAAAAAAAGAAAAAAAAAAGGGAGATTAAAAGACAACCATGATCGTGGACTCGCACAAAGAGTTGGAACAAAGCGGCAGAGGCTGGGACAAAAAAAAAAAGCAGAGATACATAATTGCGGCCTGTTAATGTTTCCACACGTGGATGCACACGCAGATGCGCACACACACATGGGCAGGCAGGCACACAAAGCAGAGAGAAACTCAACCATCTCCTGAATTCAGCCACTCGCTAAATCAATCAAACACAAAGAGACTGGCAGCACAACGCCTGTACAGTTCAATAATATTTAATCAATGTCCCAGTCTTCAGTGTCAAAGCCGCTTCCCAGTGTCGTCTCCTACTCATACAGGGTTCACTAGTCTGTCCGGTACTAAGGCGAAGCTGACAGTTCTCGAAGCTGACATTCAGCCGTTTTGTCAGACAGCCAACAAAAATCCTTCAAAGTGGAGAAACTGAATATCAAAGAGTAAATTTCTATGAACACTCGGGTTGACTCTCAATTGTTTTGTCTCCTTTGACTGATAAATATTCATGTCAAGTGTTGTTTGACTCGATTCAGTGGAGCAGAGGGGGAAAAGAACTGAATCACAGGCAGATTTCTGTGTGTGTGTGTGTGTGTGTGTGTGTGTGTGTGTGTGTGTGTGTGTGTGTGTGTGTGTGTGTGTGTCTACACGGATAGGGTCCATGTCCTACTTTTCTTTTTTGTTCTTAACTTTTTTTAATTCGCACACAGTTTTACACACTTTACCTCCAGTCCAGCCCACATAGATGCATGCTCATAAGAAAACGACTCCTGCAACAAAGTTCAAAGAGCCTAATAAGTTTTGAGACATCAGCCCTTCTCTACTACATTTATGTATGTTCGTTCACCACACATTACACACTCGTACACACAAAAACACACACACACACACACACACACACTCCCAACCCCCCAAAACACACTATTTCTCAGGAACAGATGTCTGTATTTAAGCTGATAAACGCACTGCCTCAATGCACCTCCAGCCCCCTCCACCCATACTGCCACCCACTGTTCATTATGTCAAACTTTCATTCATTTCTTCCTCCCCTCCCCCCACCCTCCATTATTGCCCCCCACCCCTCCTTTTTCATTTATCCAATTTCTCTCTAATTCACACCCATTTACCACCTCCATAAATCCAATCTGCATTCATCATTACAGTCGCCCCAGAGTGACGTACAGAGGACGAGCCCTCTTTTCTGTTGTTGTCAGCGAGCGCCGCCTGTCCCGCGCATTGATATGCATGCATATGTAAATGACTTGATGCATGAATGCACACTTAACTCCAGATAGATTCATCAAGTGAACACATTGGCTCCAACTGTGGTGATCATCCTCATCCCCACACATCACCGACATCCAGATATAGGTTACATACGGGGGCCCTGCTTTATCTGCTTACTGTCAGATACATGAAGTTGCAGGTCACACGCTCGTGTTCACATCATAGCAGCATGTTTCAGCCGTCAGTGGAGCAAATCTGAGCGCCCACTGTGTGTTTTTGTAATGGTTTTTTTCTTCTTCTTATGTTACACATAAAATGTCAGTTTTTACATTTAAATCGTCTTTTACCATAAATAAAGGGAAAAAAAATGCAAATCTTGAATAAGTGTGTAGTAACTAACAGGTATATAAGCGATTGTTAATATCACCGTGAAACTGTTCATGTGTGTCTACAGACCGTTTGCTAAACCATTAAGGGTACAAATTACAACATTCTGCTCTACAACTTCCTCTCATCTCATATCCGGCGTGAAAAAGTCTGGGCTAAATTTAGCATATGTATTTTTTTTTTTTTCAGACTATTGATAAAACCCCTCTGTCTGCTCTGTCTGCGTCCTTATGTCTGAGTAAATGTCAGGCTTAGTCAGATGTTCCACTCAAAAAGGGCTCTTTCCTCTCATATGGGCAGCTTAAACACAGAAGGCCTCGCAGCACAGATTTCACTCTCATAACGCAGCAGATAGCAGATAGTGAATGAAGAAACCTGAGAGGAGCTCATCATAAAACTCTGCAACTTCCATCCATCCACATCTCTGGATGTGTACTCTCCACGGAAACACGTGCACACAAAAGCAAACAGACAGTTATGCACAAAACACACACACACACACACACACACACACACACACACACACACACACACACACACACGCGCACACACACACACACACACACACACACACACACACACACACACACACAAGCACACAACCTTCATTAAAGCGTATTAGTGTGAACACCTGCCCTCCCTTCCCCCGCTGCACATGCAAATATACACAGACACACACACACACACACACACACACACACACACACACACACACACGCAGCTACTTTCCCACTTGGGCACAGTTTCACAATTGAATTTAGATATTAGATTTGAAATTAACAGTGAGGCATTGTGGCAAATATCATTTTAAGTGAGTGTTAATGAGCAGCAATATATTTTGCGACAAGCGAAGCACATATGAGCTTTACAGCCGGGTCTGACAAATTCTTTTCCTCATTGATTAAAGGAACAGTTCCACATTTAGGGAGACATTTTAATTGCCTTTCTTGTTGAGCGTTGATAAAGAGATCAATAGCGCTCCCATGTCTGTACAGTATACATGAACTACAGCTGCTGGCTGGTTAGCTTAGCTTAGCATAAAGACCGAAACAACGAGCCATGGCTGCAGGTTCATATTCACCGATAATAATAATGGTATTGATTTTTCCATAAAACAGCAAGAAGGCAAACAAGCGTACCTCCCAAAATGTCAGACTTTTCATTTAGTGCCCTGATTATAGTCATGATTAATCACAACTTCCCATTGTCACATCTTAAAATAATTTGTCTGACTAATATTCCAAAAAACCTAAATATAGCATATCGGAGGCCCAAGAAAAACCACAAAATATGTTCATATAAGATGCAGAAACCCGTGAATATTTGCCAGTTTTTCTTGAGAAATGATTTGCACGTTAATGGATTGTGAAAATACTGCTGATTCATTTTCAATTATGTCGATTCATTTCAGCTCTAATGACCTTATTTAACACGTATTTATCAAAAGTCACTGAAATGTAAGTTCAGTTTTGGAGCTTTGTTAAATGGCCTGGTTTAATGTGCCATAATGTGGATGTTATTGTCTCTAGGAGCCTGACAACAGCTGACTGGGCCAGACAAATGGCCTGAGACAGTACAGAGATAAAGCGATAAGAACAGAGGGGACAAGAGTACAAGACGTCCAAGTGGGTAAGAGAGAGTCGCACTCAGGAAGACAAACGTTTCTGCTCCGAACCTCCATTTCCACACTCAGAGTGAATCTGAATCAGACTTTTATTGCACCTGCCGTATTTTCCCTCTCCTTCCTGACACCGCCATTCTCTCACTTTCCTTCCTCGCTATCAGCTGAATGTGCTTTTGACACTCTTCCTCCCCCTCTCACTTCGAGACGGACTCTCTCACCTGAAATTAAACACAAGGCCAGGTGCCACTCTGATACAACCATCTGTTCGCCCCTGCCTGACTTCTTTCTCTTTCCTTCTTTTGCCATTGTTAGCAAGCAGATAAAAAAAATAAAAAAAATAAAAAGCTGTAAAGATCGACTCTTTCTCTCCAGAAAGGAGAAACACTTAAAAAAAAAAAAAAAAAAAAAACAGGAAAAAAAAGAAAAAAAAAGCAGAGCTGTCTGTTAATGACATCTTTCATCTTTCTCTATATTCAGGTGTGCTTTCATTTAAGCTCTCTCTTCTCAGGCCTATAATTGCTATCATGTTATTTCTTTTGTATCTCCCTGGCCATGAGATGCCAAAGTTAATTATTCTTTGGCAGTGCAGGTGCAATTAGATGACAATTACACCACAGCTGGTGGCAGGGGTGGGAAGCAGATCTTGTCCGTGTGGGCGTGCAAGGAGCTAATAAGATGGTTTTCGTTCTTTTGGCAGGGGAGGGGGCAGGGTAGAGAAGGATTGGGAGAACACGGCAGGGTTTAGCTTGTTCCAAATGGCTTAGAGGTAAGAGGTTGTGAGGAGGAGAGCCGCTAGAGTACAAACCCAGCAGGGAGAGGGGTTTAGCATGGGGCACTGGGCCCTGCTGATCCCCGACAAGAGGTCAAGAAGGTCACGCTTCTGTCACGCTAACAATGGGAATTTTCTTTTGTTGCCACCTTAATACCAGCCTTCACACTGTTTCTACGTCCCAGGTAACTCCACGTCTTCCGTTACAATAACGTACAAGTGCTGAAACAATTAGTCGATTAACAGAAGTTTAAATGCCAACAATTTTAACAATCATATCATTCTTAAGGAAAAATCAAGATATCGGAAAAATGTGATGGTCGGACCTTGTATCTGCTTTAGAGTCTCAGTTAACGGTTACTTTATAAATTATTTAAATGTTGTGACTATAAAATGTCCATAATAATTTCCCCAAAAGTCTTATTTTGTGCTACCAAAACATACAACTTAAAAGATAATGCTGTTATAACCGCGTAAAACAAAGAAAAGCAGCTAAACTTCACAGTTAAGATGGAATGAGAGAAATTATTCATCGATTGATTTTCCAACTATCAACAAGATTAATAGAACAAAAGGTCAAAAAAAAAAAAATTGTTGGTTCTTGCTTTCTTAAATGTGTTCTGTGAAATTCACTTGGCTATATTTGTTTTTTTGACTATTAGTAGGACAAAAACAAGCAATTTCACTGCATTATTTTGGATTCTGTGAACTTGCTATTGGCATATTTCTCTATTTTCAAACTAAACAGTTAATCGATCCCAAAAAATAATCCTGAGCTGTAGCCCTACATTGTTTACCTGCTTCTTATTTCTACCCTCCAAAACTAGTCACAAGCTGCCATTCTGGAGAGGGTGACAAAAAAAAAAAAAAAAGAAGTGAGTGATGTAGAGTTCAACAAAAATAACCAAAAGGAAACAGGGGTAAAGCCTTGTTGTAAAAGAGGAAGCAGCGCCAAGTCTGGGAGCACACTCTGTCTCAGTAATTCCTTGCCTTGTCGCCTTGTCGCCTTGTCTCCCATATAGTCGGTTATTATAGAGACGCGGCTGTCATGTCATATTTAGCTCTAGAAATGTCATTTGGCAGCACACCTGCTGCCTGGCTATGCTAATAAAGCTAGGTTTAACTTTGATTAGGATTCAGAGGGAGAGATGGATGGGAAGAGAGGAGAGAAGAGGAGGAGGCGGAGGAGAGAGAGAAAGACAGAGACACAGAAAGGAAGAGAAACATCAAAGAGAATAAGAACTGGCAAAGTCACTCCAGCAGCGAGCCTCGTAGCTGTCTCTTTCGACCCGTGACATGTAGCGAGATGACTCATGCCTTAACTGGATGGATATGTCTGGATGCATCACATATGAAACATAAGAGGGAGAGCAGCCTGTGACCTTTATTGGTGCATATCAGCTAAAGGGGGAAGTCAACCCCACATGTCAAACTTGGTTAATTTTCCCGTGTCACAGTGTGTCCATGTGTGTCTGTGTGTAGACAGCCAGGCATGGCAGTTATTCTGTTCCCTTTGTGTGAGCTGCTGAGGACTCATAAAGACAACGACACTCACCCCTGGTAGTGTCTTCTGCTCGTGCAGTGCATTCTGGGCTTTGAGGGCGGACTCACGTGCACAATATGTCAGAAAGGCACATCCTGGAGACAGACAGGCAGTAGAAGATCAGCAAACTGTGAGTGCATTTTTAATGTCAGACACATATGCTAAATATAATACCAGCTTTGGCTGAGGCATGTTATTGTATCTGGCCCAAAGGCATGCAGACAGAAACATTACTGCCAGATTATAAATGTGCCTTTTGATATATGTGGTTTGCTTTTAGGAACATGAATTAAAACTGACAACATTTCTGGGTCAGAAAATTCTCCAAAAATGCCTCCCACCTTAAATTAGACCGCGATGAACAACTGTCATTTTGTTAAGTAGTCCTCCCAGTAGCAGCAGACTTCTATGGAATTATTAAATCATAATACCTGGAGACTACTCAGACACAAACAGTCTGAATGAGTATTTAATATCACGCTGTTCCAGCAAAATGTATGCAGTCCCACATAATGGAGAGAGGCCTTCATTAACCTTTAGGGCTCCCACGGATCATGAATATGTAAATGTATGCAGAATAGGTGTTATAGGTGTTAGAGGAGTGACACCACCTGGCCCATACGTCTCCCAAATGACTGACGGTTTATGTGGCTTTATGAAAGCCTTTGTTTTCCTTGCTTAGATTTGCATTAGGAATGACACCAAGGATCGTTGTTTTGCTTCGATCACTTTCAGCAGCTTCAGTCCATCTGTCACACAGGATCTTGAACGTGTTGCTTCGAAAGTAAGATAGGCCTGTTTAGCATGTGACGAAGAGTAGTAGCAGTGGGTGGCACCAACACTTTCAAACTGATTGATACCGCCACGTGAAGCAAATTATTGACTGACAAAATATTTGTTCTGGGATTGATGTCAGACAGCTAGCTTTCTGTGCAGCATTTTACACTGTAAAAAGTACAACAACGCAGCTCATTCTCTATATATACATAATTCAAACAATCTGGGATTATTTCTGCACTCTTGTGGTCTATGAATTTAAATTCTAGAGTTTGACCAAAGCCAAGAGTTAATATCAAGAGTAAATATTGTATTTTTGAATATATATTGTAGTATTTTGAGGTGCCAGCATGCCCTGGGGCAACATACTCATTGTGTTCAACAATATTCCAGATGTGTCTAAATGTCCATTGTTATTATACAGTCAATTATTTCACCGATCAATCTGAATATAGTAGATGGATTATAGTTAAAGAGTGTATTGGCCTTTAACCCAAGAGTTAGTGGTAACTGTCTGTGTCTCTTTCTCTTGTCCTGAGTCTGGACACTGAATTGAAACTGCTCTTAATGAACAGGGCAAAGCTTACAAAGCATAGCAACATGAAAACACAATATTAAACACTCATATGTGGTCATATATTAAAAATAAACAAATACATTTCAATCAAAATAAAGTATTTGGCCAAATTTGAAAAATATGTTTTTCTTTGACCTAAACAAATCAATTTTCATAGAGGTCAGTTGAACTGAAGAATTTTTTTTTCCCCCATATGAGGATACTAACCAGAATCTACAGCCAAAGTAAGGACATAAACTTTCATCCAAATGTCGGTCAGATTTCCTCTTTAGATCAATGGTACACTGGGTGTTTAGCCTCTCGGGGGTCTTTAAAATGCACCAAAGGGACATCAGCTCAATAACGAATCATTCAACCTCACCCATATTTATTGGAAATTCAATTAGCTGGAGGATACAGAGGAGAAACTGTCTTTCCACAACTCTAACACATTCAAAATCAACATTATTCCCCATACTGTGCTCCCTGAGATTTCTTGGTCCTACCTTTGTGCATCCCTGTATATTTGTCCTTTATCACCGTCAACTCATAGATCTTGCCAAACTGCTCGAAGATGGGCTTCAAGTCCTTCTCCTCCAGGTTTCGGGGTATCTGCCCGATAAAGAGCTTGATTGCGTCAGGCTCCTTCATTTAGAAGTCTGGGTAGGAATAATAACACACAGACACACACACACACACACACACACACACACACACACACACACACACACACACAGAGATGGAGGCGGTCAGGAGGAGCAGACAGGAGCCTGCAGGCTTAAACTCACACTGCACAGGAGGTGCAAACAGGAGGCCGAGGATAGAAGTGCAGATGGGAGCGTTCAGTGGAAATGGGAGGCAGAAATAATAGTTTCTACACCCTTAGAGACATGGTCGTCCAAATACTACAGTAGATGTCAGCAGTATGTACAGATGACACAATAAAACACATAACAGTTTGATTGTTGCATAGATTATTGTATTTATAGTAATATAAATATAAACGAAAATGCTTTTAAAGTAACCTAACACCAATATGAACTCACGGTTGTTGTCATAGATACGCAGTAATATCTAAAAGAGCTATAAATCCTATAGACATAGTGGACTGCATGCAATTACACATCTTTTTTTTGACATACTTACAACTACTGGAGCCACCATTTTGAGTTTTAATTGCATAAAATACACCGACAAAACATTCATTTATGTATATTAATTACCAACATTAAGTTATAATCTCGTAACTTTCATATTTTTGGCATCTCGTGGACATTATGGATCATTACACATTATTTTGGGCTACAGAGCTGAGATATATTGTCCTCGCATAACATTAAATTAAAAACAAAAATCCGACGTCGGATGTAGTAAATAATAGTAAACACAATGTTTCCTCGCACTGAATTCGTGTCTACAGGCCGCCTGTGATCGAGCCCCCACAGAAACATGACAGTGTGTCTGTCATCACAGCTGGAGACCTGCGCTCTCTTTGTCAAGACAGCGGTGACAACAACAATGACCTGCACAGGATTTTACACATCAGACCAAAAACAACTAAAATCACAGAACAACAAAGAGTTAAAAAAAAAATATTAAAAAAAATAAAAAAAAATACCTGTGGTGCTGTACGTGGCAAAGAATCGGCGCGATCACTGGATGCCTTTCTTCTTCCACTCGCTGTTATTTAGTTATTAAACCTAAATTACTCAGTTAATTTGTCTGTCAGAGCCTCTTTTAATCCCGTAACAAGTTAGGCCTGCCCCCCACCTAAAATAACCCAAGTAACATCCAGCGACGGTCCTTTATTCGGCATGAGCGTGCTTTTCCAGATCTGCTTGTTGTTTACCCCCCTGCTCTTTCCTGACAGATGCTCCGATTTTTTTTTTTTTTTTTTTCCGAATGAATCTGCTATATAAAAAAATAAACAAATCTCTTACTGGCTTGGCTAAACAGAGAGTGTTATGGTAGATGAATATTTAGGCTTCCTTCAGTAGACCGTAGGGAATTGGCAGTCTGGCTGGCCGTCCTCTCCTCTCCTCTCCCTCTCCCAGTGTGTGTGTGTCTGTACTCCTTTGACGTCGTAAGCCGGTGTCTCCCTCCCTGTCCATCTCAGCTCCATCCCTCCCCTGGGCTGTATGAGCCGTGATGTCTGCCGCTAGGGACCATCGCTAAAATACCAGTCCTCTGACAGCCGGAGAAAGACGAAAGGGAGGGTTGGGGGGGGGGGGGGGGGGGGGGGGGGAAGCCAAAGCATAACACATATATGAATGCAAAGACTGCCGGGTGGGTTTTTATGATTTGTCATTAACGCTTATTAGGATTACTATTTTTGCTTCATTGATTTTCCTTATTCTAGTTGGTATTTCATTCATTTTCATTTTCTATCTATGGATATCAATTTTTATAAAATCTTGTAAATATAATTAAATTGTGTTAATATAGTCTATACATTTTATTGCATTTTATTTTCTTAATTTGTTCTGTAATGGAGCCTCATAGCCAAAGCATTTCACATGACTGTATTTGCATAAACAGAGTGATAATAAACATCTTAAATACCCTACTAAACAACTGTTATATCTGGTATTGTCCTGAATGGCTAAGTTCAGCAGCCATTTGTGGCATTTAATGCTTATAGACCTGCATGACCTAAATGATAATTGTCATATTTGCTTGCATGAAGGCTATAAATGCACATCTATCCACTTATCCAGTGCAGTGTCTACAAAGGCTGAAGCCAATCCCACCTCACATTAGCCAAGAGGAACATCATGGACACATCCTCAGTCTGACAACATAATGTTTCTACAGACACACGTCGACAGTCGATTGCATAACCAATGGCTTGACTCAACAGCCTTTCTAATCTCTCTAACCAGAAAAGCTAACAACAGCTTTTAGTATAAACTGTTCCTCCTCAAATTATTATTAGTTTTGTGATGCATTCTTTGTACATTCAAGCTCTTGTCTTGTAAAACTTGTTATGCTTGTGATGTATGTTTGTATTACAATGTTTTGTATTATATTGTATGTAATTAACGTGCAGTTTACGTCTAACTTCGCTGTCCTTTTGGCCAGGTCATCATGGAAAAACAGATTTTTATCTCAACTGTTTTTTTTATTCACCTGGGGAAATAGATAAAAAAAAAAAAAAAAAAAAAAAAATAATAATAATAATAATAATTTAAAAAAAAATCCCCAATTCTGGGTTCTGCTCTGGAATTGATGACTACATTTTTTGTTATTTCACCAGGTGAGAAAATAAAATCAGCGTGTAGACCCAGAACACGCTGGGGGGATTATATGTATCATCTGGCCTGAGAATGCTTTGGGAGGAAGAGCTGCAAAATATTGGAGAGGTAAATCTGGGCTAATGTGCTCAACCTGGTGCCACCATGAGCTGACCTCAGATAGGCAGAAGAAAATGGATGGATGGAGTCACTAATTCACCAAACTGATGTCCAGAAACCAGAGCAACCAGGGGAAAACATGCAAAGCCCACACTCGTGGCCAAATAGTTAGGTCTGTAAAGTATAGTACTATACAGACTGCACATAGACATTAAAATCATGCGGGAAAATGCCCTTTGGATGAAGGCATACAGCCAAGAATATGTTAGGTAATTTATACATGAGGCAGCTCAGTGTCAAGGGATGCCTTTTCCTCAAAACAGAGAGGAAAATAGAATGAAGAAGGCAGCAGGTGTTTGCTCTGAGGGGTTTTCGTTTTTCATGTGGACAGTAAAAAGCAGATAGTCCCTGACATCAAGAGCCGCAAATCCGCCTTTTGTTCTCGCCGTGGAGCTGGCCATGGTCCTGAAACGTATCTCCTCAAATCATGTCACATTAACAGAGATACAACATAACCTGTCTGAGTGGGGAGAAAAACATTATTTCCACAAGTGCGTTCGTAAATGCAGGGACCTATTTCACAGGACAGACACACACACACACACACACACATACACGCCCTCTCTGAAATCTCGGCAGCATGTAAACAATGAGCCCACATGACAGCAGGCTGCACACACCCGACATGCGCACAAGGGCGACACTTCAAAGGAGTCACGATCTGGACTTGCTTGGTTTATATGGCAGCGACGTTGTAATTTTTATTCGGAGCAAACCTCCGCGCACAGATCTCTCTGCGGCCTCACCATTAATTCCTTTATTTCCACCAGCAGAACATCTCCTCGGCTACTGTTAAGACTGCCATCTGCCATCAGTCACTAAATCCTATCGGCCTTCCGCCCTTCAACCCCAGTATAAGCTCATAGAGCAGGCGTGGCAAAGACTCAATTCATCTGACGTTGATCAGTTAGCCCATAAATCACTGATACAAAAAAAAAAAAAAACGGTTTCAGGAACGTGATTTGTGTTATTTTCACGATGTGTGGCAGCTTTTTTTTTTTTTTTTTTGTATTTTTTTTTTGTATTTTTTTTTTTGTATATCTGAATGTACCCAACAACGACATCTGGTGACAAACCGATGCCATTAGGGGGGTTATGTAGACTTAATATTTTTTTTGGTGCTTTTAACAGTGATGCAAGCCTAAACATATTTTAGTGTAGCAAAAGTAATGTGAAAAAAATGCACTGCATTACAAAATAGTCCTGCATTGTCAATAAAGAACATTTTCTTCTTCAGTGGAAAAAAAAAAAAGTCTCCAGATTTGGTTGATTTGAACACTTTAATATCAACTGAGTTCTACTTTGGTAGATTGATAACAATAAAATAAAAAAATAAAATCTAAAATCCAGTTGAATCATCTGACAAAGTGCCTTTGGGAGACCTTTTGGGGATAAATGGTTTCTACAGGACATGAAGGACATGACTAATTATAAGATACTGGAATTAAACAAACAGACAACAAAACCGGTGCTTGCTTTCATATAAACAGTGATATTTTATTTGTTTAAAAAAACAACAACAACATGCATTCAATGCATATTTTGACATATTGAAGATATATGAATACTCAGGTTTGTTGAAAGCAGTGTGAGGAGAAAGAGCATAAATTCATAATCCTGGTTGTACTCACTCAGGAGGGCCTCTCTGTCCAACCTCGCTGCTCTCCACTGTTGCTTCTCAAACACAACACTAAACAGAGAGGGGGGGCGGGGGGGGAGGGAGGAAAGAAACACAATTTGAACATTTTATTTCCTCCCAGCCTGTATTGATTGTTTTGATTTCCTGCGGGTGGCACTTCGTTTCTGATGTATTAAAACGCCCTGAGCTGCTGTGGTGAAACAGCATTGAGAAGAGACCGTGGAGAAGAGCCCATCACTGGGAGCGGTGCAGATTTCAAAGAGGAGAGCGCCACCACAGCCTCACCCCCCTCCTCCTCCTCCTCCTCCCCCGCCCACTTCCATCAGTTAACATGTGGGAAAGGTTTCCATCACATCAGACACATCAAAGTGTCTCTCTGGATCCCCGAGGAGGAAAACAGGAGGAAAGAGGGAGGGGTAAAAAAAAAAAAAAAAAAAAAAACAGAAAAAAAAAACGGAAATGGGTTAAAATTCAAGGGAAAGAAATATTTGTGCAACATTCAATAAACATGATTTCTCACTCACACAAACACACACACACACACGTTAAAGAATTATGGCGCACTTCACTACCCGGCGCGGTAAACGACATCAGTGAAAACGTCTACAGCACGAAGGTCGACACGTGTTTCATAATTTAGTCGTTTATTTAAGTTTTCATGCTTATGGCTGCTCCTTCTCTGACAAAGCAGCAACCTAATAAAGTGAAAGTGATCCGGGAAAGATCTACTGACATCTGGCGACGGCTCACGGTTCACCTGCACGACTTTTACAGGAACATTTATTTTCTATCAGCTCGACTATTATTACTCCACATTAATTAGTTTGTCCGGGACGTCGATTAACGTTTTACCAATTTCTAACGCTTTTTTTTTTTTTTTTTTTTTTTTTGTTACATGACAAGGATCAAAACGTTGTTTTTTTTTTCTCGTTCAAATTTACGAGACACTCATCGTCCTAAGAGCAACACGTGCTGATGAAAGTGGATCTGCGCTAAGGCCGGTTTTAACCGCGCGGATTAATCAGTGTTAAAAGCTCATTCAGATCGATATGTTCAAAAAGGCTCAATTAAGGTTTTTTCTTTTTTTTTTTTTTAACCATGACATACTAACAAATGGGTTTGTTTTAAGACCTACTTCCTCATTACAATAGATTGTGAAGATTACACACTAGAGTATACTTTCATTAACGTAGCAACTCCAAAACTTTGCATTTTTGTTTTGTTTTGCAAAAGCATTACTGCCTTCTTAATCTTTCTGATTAGCATTTATTTTCTTCACATTAAAGCCCTGCCTGGAGTCAGTTTAGCTTCAAATCATTTTGGTCCTGGTATTGCCCTTTTTATGTTCAAGAGAATATTTGCGGAGCTTTCTGAACAACAACAACAACCTGTTTCCCAAAGGAAAACAAAAAAAACCTCTACAACAGTCAACACACGCACAAAATTTAGGTTGGCCCAAAAAGACAACATTAATAAAGCAATGTTTGCACTGCAGCCTTGTTAGATCTGAAGGATTTATCTGCTGGAAGAGATGACTTAAACTTTTAAGAATTTAAACTACAATAAATAAAAAAATTAAAAAAAACTTGTTTAAAGTAAAACATAATCAGTGGAGAATAAATTAAGAATAATGGACTCCACTGAAAATATCATTCTTCAATCGCTTGTACAAATCCATTTTTGTTTCCAGGTCAATATGAGACATTTGTCTAACTGTTAGATTTAACAAGTAAATGCAAACCAAGCAGGGACAATTTGAGACTCCACTGTTTTCTACAGTTGACTGAACTACACGACCTTTAAAATCAGCTGTTAACTAAAGAAATCTCATAAAAACATGAGATTTAACAACCAATAATAAAAAAAAACAAACGCTAATTTTCAACGAGGAATGTACACTCAGGTTAAAATACACAACCTCAGTGTGAACATTACTTCATTAAGTGCATTTCTTAATCTTACGACTTGTCTCAAGTTTGATAGCCTAATTTTATAAAACAGACGCGACTATTTATTTAGAGCACGGACATTTTTTTTAAGGACTTCTATTTAATTTTGTCTTTTAAAATATCAACGTCTTCTTTGCAGGAACAGCGAGCACATAATGCATTTTACCAGCTACTCATTTAAATACTGTAAATGCACCTTAAAGTTAAGAGCTTTTTTTTTTTTTTTTTTTTTTTCCATTATTTGAGAGTAACAACTTTTACTTTTCCGGAAGATTGAGGTAAAACCTATTTTAGAAACTGATACTTTGGTTATTCCTTTTTACAAATTATTTTTGTGAGTATTAAAACAGTGACAAATATCACCTCAAATGAAATAACATAACTTTACAAAATGCTCTAACTTCTGTAATCTAATCTGCATTTTCTTTGAGACCCAATTTCTTTGGTATTAACCATAAATCGTAGTTTAGTCTCACTGGAAAGGAGCACGTAGAGTTCAAGGATCACAGGAAAGAAAAGAAAAAAAAAAAAACCAACACATTTTCAAACTCAGAATTTTATTATTCAGTACAAGTAAACGAAACTGAAGGCGACCATCTTCATCCTCTCCAGAAATGTGAAATGTACTTCTTCCGCGTCGGCGTTGGAGGCTGCAAAATATAAGTCACACCTCTCTCTCCCGTTTATCTCGACTTGTGACGCTCTCCTTCCAGGAACTCAACGAGACGTAAGACTATCGCCGGAGGGTTGTTTGCGCACTAAGCATCGCTTCACAAATAAAATCAATCGGGGTAGGGGTGGGGGTGGGGTGGTTGGATCAATGAAAAATTCGCCCCAAAATATGCTGGCGTGTTTTGTAGAGGGAGCAGAAACTCTATAACATACACTCACGTCCTCGTCCTACCCAAAGAGAAACGGAAATGGATGTTTTACCAAAAGCTACTGGGACACCGCTGGTATGGAAGAGAAGCAGTCTAAACTGCTCACCGAAAAACTAAATGACAGTACATCCTTTTGGTACCTTCTTAGCAAAAAATGTCTATCTTCGGATTTAACTTGGGTGGGTGGGCGGGGTGGGGGTGGTGAGAGATAAAAAAAAAAAATAAAATAAAAAGAAGAGAGAGAAACGGTTTGCGACTAGTTGACTTACACTTGACTGCATGCATGCACTCATACCATGCACACGCTCTATATCAAACTGACGCGCGATTCCATATTTAATGCAATACTGGAACATATAACACAAAAAGTGAATTATATATATCCACCTCTTATTTCCTTTAATCTTCTGTCTTCACTCCGCAGCTCAGCAGCCCTCTCAGAGCCTCCGTGTTCTTTATGTTTCTCGGTGTTGTCTCTCGTCCTCCTGCGCCCTCTAAACATCCTTCATTCTTTGCCTTTTGCAGTTTTCTTCGCGTAGCTTTTGAATTAATTCTTCTTCAGTGTAACTTTTGATGCCCAACTTAATATCTATACTTTTATCCACCGTTTCTCTTCATTTCAGTGAAGGAAACGGCTCAAAACTACATGTCCAGTCAAAACCGTGGGGGTAGAAATGGTCTTTTCGGGGGGAATCTCGGACCCCCGCCTCTCGGGCCAGGATGTTTGCCTCTTAACCTCGGGTCAGGGCCTTGAAAACGAGGAAACGGCGGACATGGGGGTCCTCTGGGGTGTGGGTGGTGTGCTGGGTGGGGAGGCCGATGTGGAGGTCGCAGACCAGGATGACGGATTTCATGATGAGGAGGTGGTCTCCTTGGAGTGAAGTGCAGACGAGGGGGGCTCTGCCGCTGGTAGTTGTGGGAAAAGTACGGGTCCTCTGAGGGCGAGAGTGGGGGAGTGAGGCGCCCTCGAAGTCTGGGGTAGTGGTGCGGAGGGCTGCCTGCCCTGTAGTACAAATCTCCTGGGTGGTGGTAGGGATCCCGTTGCCGAAGCTCGTCGTGGTAACGCAGGCTGTCTGAGGGAGGGTGTAAATCCTCAGGGTGTCGCAGGCGATGTTGGTCAATGTCGAACACCGGATCATCTGAATGAAACAAGGACTTGTGTTGGTGGTCATGGACCACCATCCCACTGATGACACTGTCGACTCTGGCCCCCATCACGTCCCCTGTGTCTCTGCCAGGAACCGGCTGCTGCCCCGGAGGAATCATCGTACTGCTGGTCAAGGAAGGAGGGGCGTCAAAACTACGAGGAGGCGGAGGTAACCGTGGGACAGGAGGAAGGGCGGTTCTGAAGAAATTTGGGGATGTGGTGGCCCCCTGCTGGGAGATCAACTCTTGAGGTTCCCGAGCTTGCTCGGCTCGGTATGGATAAAGTCCTGAAGTCTTGTTTTCTACAGCCCCTCCAGGCATCTTCGCATTATAGCCACCGGGTGGCTGAGAGCCCCCTTCGGGGTAAGTCTCACCATACCAACTCCTTTCACTCGCCCCTTGAAAGCCCTCAACTGTCTGTGTGCTACTGGCACCGCCTGGGGCTCTTTCTCCAGGCACCGGCCCTCCCGTTTGCACAGATATGTGTTGGTAATGTGCAGCTGGAGCAGTAATCCCATGTTCCGACATCCCCTGTTTGCCGTATGGGTACGGCTGGTAGACCTGCCCGTTCTGAGCCACACCTGGCTGCATGCGAGCTTGCTTTGGGGGATTGTTAGGGTTCTGCTGGGTGCTGTTCTGGTATGCATTAAGAGCTGCTTTCGCAGATTCACCAACAGATGACAGGTTTATGTTGGAATCAAATGGGGCCGCTACAGGCTTGTCCATGATTTCATCTTGAGTCGGGGTGCCTCCGCCCTCGTCCCGCACCGGGGTCCCGCCCTGCGTGTCTGTGCCAGCTATGGGGCTGACGCTCTCCCCGCCCGGAGCTGCGTTTGTAGAAAAACCCAGGTCAAACGTATTGAAAGCAGGGTTACCCTGCAGAAAGCTGTGGATTTTAGACTCTAAACTTGTAGAAGACAATGACGGTTCCGGTTCTGTTATTAAATCCATGTCTCTATGGAGAGCCTGGACCAGGACAGAGGCTGCGTTTGAAGTCTTAGGGGGGAGTTGTGTGCTGGAGCTCTGTTTTACAGTGGAGCTGGACGAAGAAGGCACAGGTGCAACAAAGGAGAGAGACAGGCTCTGAGAGGGTACTGCTGATGCAGATGTGGATGAGGGAGAAGGAGGGATCTTGCCTGTACTGGAGGAGTCTGAGTCGACATTTGCAGCCGAACTGCTCAGGAGAGAAGAGATGCCTGAGTGTTGAAAAGAAGAACACAAGATGTATGTTAATCACGTGTGCAGCTCTGATTGTATGAAATGAGATCGTTTTTGTTTTGAAACTAAGCAAAAGTCTTTTTGATTCTCACCTGCGCGGCTGTCTGGACCCTGGACTTTGGACAGAGCACTGAGGAGCTCTGCAGGACACATGTCCACGTCAGAGAGGAAGTCGAGCAGTGAGCTGGCGTCCCGTGAGACCGCAGGGGCAGCAGGTGCGGTCTTCACTGAAGAGCTAGCCGGGGCAGCCGGGGGAGGAGTCTCGACTGATGTCCCTGCAAGACCGAGAGGGACACTCACCTATACAGTAAATCAGCACAGTAACTCCTCATTGAGAAAACGTATATAATCAACGTATTGCAATGTTAGTATTTCATAGCAAAAGACTCGACCTCAGCACAGAGCATAATAAACACTTCAAATAGCATACTCTCGCCTACTTACACTTCATTTCAATTTGAAAGAGTTGAACATCATGACATGTGTGGCGCGTCAGGGAGTCATCAAGAGGCAAAAGTATTATGATGTCAAGAGTGGCCACAAGAACTCACCCGTGCTCTTCATGACTGAGCTTAAACTGTTCAGGATGGAGTCAATTTTACTCATGGCCACACCTTCCCCAGCTGCTGCGGGGGTGGCGGCAGGCGGCGTGACCTGTGTGACGGGCGGCTCCGCTGCTACCGACGGCTCGCTCTCCGCGGGGACTCGAGATGACGCCTCTGGGCTGGGAGGGGAATCAATCTGCCTCTCAACTGAGGAGGAAAACATGGCAGTGAAAGCAGTGACAAGAGTTCGGATGTGCAGCTAGTCTATGTGGTGACGCAGATGAATGCAGTCACATTTTTCTCGAGGGCAGGAGAAATTGCATTAATTGATGACTCAACAGTTTTACACAAGAAACGTTCCTCTTAAAAAAATAAATAAATAAATAAAAAATGCCGTGACTTGTGAAACTATAGATGTATAATTTACATGACGGGGTTAAAAGACGTCCACAGTGAACTATAAATTCAAACCAAAAGAGTCGGTTTTGTATTTCACCAGTTGATGTCACAACTACAATCCGAGAGGGATGTATTGTATTGAGCACAATGCCTCCATCTGAGTGAGTGGTTCCCAACTGGTGGGTCACGTCCTGAGAGTGGCCGTTTGAGTGCGTCGCGAAGGTGTGTGTCACAAACAACAAAAGTTAACCAAACAAAAGTCAAACTTGTTGTACGATTTATTTTGGACAGACATTTCCCAGGACACACAAGTGTGCGTGCAGCAGCTGCCATTTTTGTCACGACAATAACGACCAAATTTCATGTCCCAACATCACATTCATACAGTTCAATTTAAATTCTTGAGACTTCAAGAGCATCACTGGCACACACGTCTGCAATTCAAGACAACGTATGCCTTTTTATTTTATTTAGTTTTCATCCTTAGTTCCACTTGTGTTACACTTTTCTTTTCTTTTTTTTTGGTTTATTTCATGTTTTTAACAGTGCTGAAAGGCACTGTGTATTAGTACACTAGAAAAAAAAACCACATTTGAATGGCTAAGAAAAAAAAAAAGGGAGTCCTGAGGCTGGATTAGCGATCTAAGTAACTGCTGACACATTCTTTCACTCCGTTATGATTCAGAGTGACAATGGGCTGTTCACACTCTCGCAGAACTGGAGTTACATTCAGATAACTTCTATTTTGCTTCGTCTCATTACTGGACATGCCCTGACACGTAGTTCCCTTTGAGTGGGTGCACATCAGCTACAGTGTAGCTGTGACAGCCATGTGCAGAAACTTTTTAGCCTCTCCCTGACGTACAAATCCAACCCCGTTTCGGAAAAAGTAATCTTAATATTGTATTAAAAAAAAAAACCCTCACTGTGTGGTCACAAAGACCCGTCCTTACCTATGATGCCACCACCATTGTCCATTTCCTCCTCTGAGAGCTCCATGTCCTCCACTTCACGATTGTCATTCTCCCCGAGAACATCTATGTTTATGGGGGATCCTCCTGGTGAGGACAGGGGGCTCGGTGCCGGTGGCTCTGCCTCGTCATCCATCGCCGAACCATCAAGATCGGGATCGGGGTGGGCCAGTCCCAGACCGTGAAAAGGGGACTCGGAGCCCGTTGGAGATGGAGCGTCTGCAGAGGGGGAGGGGATAGGGGAATCGTCCAGGTCTGGTAAGGTGGCCTTCAGGGAGTCCAGCTTACGCTTGAGGTGGGACACCCGGTTAGCAAACGTTTGGTAGGCCTAGTGAGGAGATGTAATGGAGTTTTAATTAATGAAATGTAAAACAAAAACAAAACACAATCTACCGGCTGCTTTTATGGTCGTCTTATAATTCAAAACCACAAACTTGAAAAGGATTAGAAACTGTTGAATAAAAACATCGAGAAGTTTTGTTTTTTTAAATAATAATAATTCAACACAAAAACAAAGGGAAATATCTCGCTTGTATGAAGCATGTAATTTAACACGTTCTTAATTTTCATAATCAGACCACAGTTCCAGTAAATGCCATCACTGTTTTGTTTACTTTGTTTTGATAATAAGAGGAGCTGTTGAGTAATTTTTGTTAATAAAGCAAGTTGTATTTGAAGAGGCTTAATTTGTGCCTTAATGCCTTCAGCAGAGCTTGAGTACTTTTAACGTGGAGAAATCGTGGGAATTTTACAAAACAGCAAACAACCGCACTGTCATACCGTGGAGATTGGTTGAATTTACATGAATTATTCCTCTTCCTCCAAGATGGCAATTCCCAGAGGGACCGACTTAGGTTTCCTTGTGTACGAGAACTAAAATATGAACTAAACAAATACCTGGCTGTTATTCCCTCCGTCACTTACGTTAGCAACAATCTTGACCTCCTTGTACTGCATCTCATAGAAGATGTCTGCGTTGCTCAATGCCTCCAGGACTGGAGGTCCTATTTTGCTTTGTTTGTCAAAGAACTTTACAAACTCCTGTAGCTGTGCACTTCCTTCCTCAAAGTCCCTGGAGAACCTCTTCCCTCCTGCTTTATCTGCAAGAACCAAACAAGTAGAAATAAAGTTTGAGCGATTGTGAGAAGAAGAAGAAGAAGAAGAAGAAGAAGAAGAAGGAAAAAAGAGACACAAACGGTAAAACTTTGCTGATCTTAAAGCTTGTCTGTGTGTTGCAGTAGGTTAGACAGTACGGCTGTAAGAGATGACTTGAGCGGGCACCTTTGAGTTTCTTGAGGGCATCAGAGCTGCAGATGTCAACCCTCATAGCTGCCAGCTGTTTCTCTCTGAGGTCAACCTCCTCCAGAGATTTCTTGTACTTGGACAGTTGGTCTATTAGCGCCTGGGGCTAGAAGCAGAGGGAGCTCACAGTCATAACATCAGATCAACGCGATATTTGAGTAAAGAATTCAAACGAGGGCGATTGTGCTTGTACAAAGATTATAATTGTACTCACCACAAACTCAGCAACGATCTTGGACCGTAGATCCGCTTTACACTCAACTGGAGCTTTGGAAAATTAGAATTAAAATTAAAATTAGAGGTCGCATCGAACAGCTAAATACCAGTGATATAAAAAACAAAACTGCTTTATATAAAAATAAAAGTAGACATGAATAAAATAACAACACACTGCAGCTAATGACACCAGGGACATGAGATATTCATAAAATATTTAAATGAAATAATCAACACTTACTTTTTTGCTCCACAGGTGTCTCAGGGGGGGACTCGTCTTTGACTAAGGTACTCCTAAGATCCCCAATGAGCGTCCCTGAATACACATCCCTCTCCTCCCAGATGGACAGTATCCTCTCCACTGATTTAATCACCTTGGGGTCACCTTCATAGCTGCAGAACGGCGAGGGGATAACGGAATAAGAACAACGGACGCGAAAGGAAATATGCTCTTCGGTATAATGACAGCTGCTTTATTCACGTGTGAGGCGCGTCTTCGACTGAACAAAACAAATGCCAGGACAAAAGAAGGGGAAGAAACAAAAAAAGGACAATGGGGACACATAATTAAACATAGCCGTAACACTAAGTCAGGACTATCTGGCTGTCCGCCGTGTAACACCACGTCTCTACAAACTACTTACTTGACCAGCAGGAGGGCGTCCGGAAGCACTTCAGCGAATGCCGTACGGTAAACAATGGCATTTTTCTTTTTACAGTTCTGGATGATGTCGTTGGCGAGGTACAGCATGTTGAGTCTCTGTGAGGCATCGGCTGTCGGAGGGAAGACAGATAGTGATGTTAGTTTTACTGGGGAGGCACGTGTCCTGCTGAGGCTCGTCTCTTTCAACAGTTTTTAAAACTATTAAAAGATTAACATATGAATGTATTAACTATTAACTATTCTTATTATCAACCAATTAATCATCAAACTGACCACTATTGATCACGTCTAACCATCATTACGATAATCGAAACAGATCACAGATTAGTCTGACCAGCAGCCAAACACAAGAACGTGTTGATTTTTTTTCATGTTATTAAATAAGAAAATAAAGCAAATAAAAATATTTTCAAAGCTGTAAATGTAAAATGTCCATTTTTACTTCACAAATGAAAAACATATTTGAGTCACTCTGACAATAACCAATAATGAATTAACATTGTAACTCATTAATCCTCAATTAAAGATGCTCAGTTCCACTTTATTTCTGTTCTAATCGGATTCAGATAATTGAATTTTTATATCTGCCGATATTGATCCGATACCAATAACAGAGCTCTTTTTTTTTCGAGAATATCACCGCCGTAACGGAGCAGATGGATCCAACCTCTCGTCTACACCAATGAACTTGTTTCATTAAAGACCCAGAACGATCAGAAGGCCACGAGAGAGCACGCAGTCGGTGGCTATAAATGACATTTAACCAACAGCAGACTTTGAAACATGATGCCACACAATCATCACAAGCTCTGTTGTTATTTACATTTATGTGATGCAAACAAGAGCTCACAATAAAAGCCTATTTATAGTTTATACACAGACGGTATTATTTCAATTCATATAATACCGGTGCCAACATGATCCCCAAGTAGTGATACAGACACCAAATCAATACGTTCAGTCCTAGTTTACCGACTGAGGACACCTTTTCCCATAAACCTGTTTCTATAATTCCCCAAAAAGACAACTGTATGATGCATTTATCTCAGCGAAAATATAAGTGAGCAAAACTAAGAATCAAACTAAACACTCTGGAGCTGACAAAGGTCTTGACGATTTTAGAAACTCTGCTGCAGACATAATTTCCTCAGTAGTTTAGAGGATATAATAACCAACCATTTATATACACAAGACCAATATTATGCCAACATTATGTCGTCAAAGCAACTGGTTTCAACTCACAGATAATACATTCAAAGTTTCCATCGACGCGCAAGAATTCAACAGATTAAAGCAATATTTCGTATTTAAAGCACAAACGTCAGGAGTAAGAAATCTGTGACAGCAGCGGGACAAACAAAATGCTGTTGTTTCATTTGTTAAGCTGAATGTTTTTTCCCCCGCCCCCACCAAACATTTTTACAAGGTAAACTGACATTTGAATACGCTGACCACTAAAAATGTGATCTTGCCGGCAGAACAAAAACTGATAAAAGTGTAATGCATTCAAGGACTCTATTCTGTTCTCAGTCAACCTGCTGACAACCAACACATCTTACAACAAACTGTTATAAACACAAACAGAAAGACGTGATTGAGCCCAAACACGCCTCTGAAACTCTAAAAACCTTCCCCGCAAGAGCTGCCACGGTCAGCAAAGTTTAGATGACCGTGAATTGTCGTATAAATAATAACGATTAATATCGTAACGATCTTTTCTGTTAATTTTACGTTGACCACCAAGTTTTTGCTGCAAATCACACACACAACCTCCACTGCTCCACATTTACTGGTGCTGATTCTCCACTGATGTGCAATCAAACCGCTTCAGGAAAAAGTGAAACGAAATGACCTCACCAGAAGCACGCCAGTCACACCTCGATGACAGATGGAAATATGATATTTCTGTTAGTTTCATTTCGTTATTTCTGTACGAATGCATAGAAACAATTCGAACAAATGTGTAAAATGACTGCAATCAGCTCAAACTATAAGGGCATTACGTCATAACTGTGACAGGTACATTCACCACTTTTATAAAGTGTGAAAGTAAAGCAAAAGTTTAACAGAAAACCGACATCTGCGATCTCCAGCCTCGATAGATTGAAAAAAAAACCTGAAATTATTTTGTAGCATCAAAACAGTAATACATCAAAAACTGTTTCCTGTATTGATCACAAAACGTGAAAGTGTTAAATTATAATTGAATACAAATGAAGAAAGAAATAATTGGTTAATTTATTATCCACTCATCTAATTTAATTTAAAGTCTAGACCATTGATTAAAAAACACAGACCTCTCCAGGTTGGCAGGAAGCTCTATGAATTCAACCTTCCTCAATAAAGCTGCCATTATAATAGAAAAACAATAAATGAATAAAGATCACTGCTGGAATCAGCTGACAGCTAACAGGAAATTAAAAAAATCCGCATAGGGAAAGTGATTACGGCTAAACACCAACACAAGGTTACTGAACTCTATTACTGTCGACCCTACATGTGCCACTAACTATTTCATTCATTATCAATTCATCCGTCAACTGTGAATTTTGTCCGACAATATTGTGGAAAATGGCCATCACAATTTTACACATACAAAAGGTGACAACTTATTTTGTTACATCAACCCAAAAATATTGAATTTACAGTGATATAAGACAAAGAAAACCAGCACTGTCTCACATGTAGAAAAAGTTAAGTATTTCACCTAAATAAATGACCTAAATGCTTACTTAGCTATCAAAAGTGTGACTTTCAAATGTTCCTTTCTTGTTTAATTACTTGAATAAAAGCAAAATCCAAGCCCTTGTAGCAGATGGTCATCATGTTTATTCATGTGATGAGTTTACAAAATATATTTATTGCCTTATGTATTATTTCAGCTTTAAAGACTTTTAAAGATCCCGGTGCCTTGTTTTCAGCTTATTCACTGACAATGATTACCCCGACACTAGGCACCTTAAATATCATTATTAATGGACTTTACAACACAGAGAAGGGAAGTTTACAAGTGAATTAGATATTGGGGATATTGTAACAAAAGCTAATGCAACACTCAAACAGCCACGACACGAAGGCCAGCGAGAAGACAGCATTTCAGAAGGCAGCACAACTTATTGCTGTTAATGAATACACACACCAAACAGGCCTCGCTGGGTCTGTCAGCAGAGGACCAGAGACCAACTTTAAAAAGGTCAGTCCTCACATCATCTCTTGCTCAAAGCTCACACATACTCAAGAGGCACTGACACAGGACGACAAACAAGAGACGACGACGACGACGACAGCAGCCAAGACCTCACCTGAGCGCAAATGCAGGACTGACAAGATACTAACTAATCAATCAATCAATCAAAAACAAAAAAACAAAAAAAAACCCAGCATTTTATCAACTCTGTTTCAAACTATTATTCGAACTCGATGACAAGTCTCAGGTCATAACAAACAACCTCAAGTAAGTAGCTGCACGTTTAAATTTACCCGTCTAGGGGCACCTGGATGAAGACCTATTCAGCCCTTCATGTTTCCGTTCAATATATTTTGCAAAGTAACCCAGAAATGAACCAGTATTATAATACGCATGTCAGTGAGTTTGTGAGTTTGATAAAACATGACTTAACGCATAATAATATAACGATTAATTGATTAGTGAAATTAAATGTCAAATATTATGATTGTATTTGGTCTTCCATGAAATATCTTAAGGGTGTGCACTGTTGGTCGGGCCAAGATAAGATCATTTAGGCTGCATCTGAAGTTTTAGGCAACACATGGTCGACCATTTTCAAACAGTCATACGATTAACACAGAAAATAATAAACACACTAATCAACAATGAAAATAATCGTTGTGTGATGCCACTCACGATGCATTTGGAAAAACGTAAACTTAAATAAATATCAAACTAAACAAACACTAAACAAATATTAAACTTAAAAAATAATATTAAAAGATCACAAAAGTATAGCAAAAGCTGGTTCTGCTTCCCAAATATTGTGTTAAGCAACTGAAATACACACACACACAAAATAAAAAGGGAACTGATGCACATTATGTGTGACTGTGGAGCTCGGGGACACTTTACCCCGATGGAAATCCGGTTTGACCTGCACTTTGACCGGGCACCACATCGAAAAAAAAAACCCAAAAAAACTTCGCAGATAGCGCGTATGTTTATCCAGTAAACAAAACGAGGCGGCGTTTGTTTTACGTTAGCAAAGACAAAAAAAAAAAAAAAAAATCCTTATCGAGCGGGAAATCGTGCAGCTTCGAGGTGAACGACGAGCGCACGTTTTTTTTTTTTTTTTTTTTTTTTGCATCTCCACAACATCCCCCGGAGGGCTGCGATGCATCTTCGTGTCGGTAAGTCAAAGGCAGTGAAAATACAGTTGTGCCCAAACGAGTTCACACACACACACACACACACACATATTAGCAGTTGGTAACGCGAACTTACATTTCCTCAAGCACTTCATCCAGTGTCGCACAATCAGGCTGTGGTACTTCTTGTTGTCGATGCACCACGTCGATAGCCCCTGGATCGAGTCCATCGTGTTGGTCAAGCTCTGGAGCTTCCTGTCTAAAGCCGACTCCAGAGAGCCGCCGGGAGCGGCTCCCGCTGCCATGTCCGGAGGAGCTGCTCGCGCCGCTGCGCTCCACCATTCCCGGACACCGAGCCCAAGTTAGCCGAGGCTAGCACTTAGCTCAGCGTGCCGGACAGGTATCGTTGCATTTCCGCGGCCGCTCGGCTCCCACCGTGACGCCACTAAAAGCCTTAAAAGTTCGGTAATGTTGTTTTCCAGTCCCCCTTTTTTCCTTTATTCGTAAATTATCCACTGCGGGCTTCTGCGTCTAAACTAACGGTATAAACATTCGGAGGCTAAAACTTACGACATCCTGTTGGTGGTCTGTTTACTCGTAGCTCGTGCGGCGATGAAGAGCACTTCCGCACACATGACGTTGTTATGGCGCCACCTAGTGTCACGGAAGATCACGTTTGTTAGCCCCACCTGCTGCTTGTAATTGGTAACACAGGGGAAACTGAATATGTAGTGTTTAAGAAGTATTCTTTCCTTTTTTTTTTTAGTATATAAGTAGCAGTACAACGATGTTAAAACTGCTCCACTCCAAAATTTCACTCAGGCACACTATTATCGGCAAAATACCACTATTGGTTAATTAATTCTGATGATGTGAAGCTGAATTTCAATATTCATATATGGTTGGATAGTTTAATGTTAAATGTTTAAATGAGTAGTAAAATAACTATAGCTTTCATATAACTGTTTTGGTCAAAATTTTGGTAGAGAAGTAGAAAGTAAAATTAAAATAAATGACCAAGTGGTTCCAAATATTCTAAACTGTACAAATCTGTGCTATGGAGCCTGGATCATTTAATCAGAATACTAATAGACAGTGTTTTATTATTAAAAAACAAAACATTATTATATAAAGTGACAATGATGTGAGGGATTAAATTTGCAGTTCAGATTATGCAGTATAAATATGTTTCAAATTCAAACTAATACAAGTAGTAGTAGTAGTAGTAGTAGTAGTGGTCAAACAGATCTCTGGCCACTTCTCTTTTCATCACATTTCTCAGAATCTTCTAGGTGGTATATGCTATTACATCTTTAAATTAAAGATAATGGTAAACATGTTCAATGAAAAATATATGCTTTTACTGTTAATGTTTTTCTTTCCAAAAAATTAACAAAAACACTGCATTTTGATGAAACATGTCATTCTTTTAATGTATAAAAATATGTGCATTTATGATCACCAATAATTACTTTTTCATTATGAGAAACAAAGAAATAGCCTAAAACAGATGAAAATAAAAACAAAAAAAATTAAACATAAGGTTTGTACTCTTATTTTACAAATGAAAAGTATAATCCAGCACAGAAAAGGTGTACTGCAGGATGCTACATTTTATTTATGAAAACAACATACAATTACATTATTGTTCTCCACCTTGTCCTTACAATTTCCATTTTAAATAACATAACTTATAAATCACTAATGACAAAGCCTGAGAAACATCTACACAGCAGCACATTTGGTTTGCAATGACACCTGTGGTGAAGTGAAGATTTTCCCATAGCACATTTTTGTATGACTTTTGTATGCGAGGCTGACCGGTGACAAACCACCGCAGATAAAAGATCATTCATCGTGAATGATACCCAATTTAAAATACGTTGGTTCAATGTTATAAAAACAGAATTGATGTGTTCAGGAATGGAAACTGCTTTGTTTATGTCGCGACATTTCTTATTACGTAATCAATAGTAAAGCACTTTGAGTGTTCCAAATTTTATAACAGCGGGAAAAAAAAAAAAAATCGAATTTAAAAAGGACACGGAAGCCTTTCTTTGCCCTAATGATGACACACTGTCTTTGGAGCTCCGCCAAAATAAGTTTTCCCATAAAGTCTTTAAGTCAAGTACCTTTCAAACGCTCATCTCAGCTGTAGCATGCAATTGGCACCACAAGTCTACAGAAAGAATCAAGGTATTTCTTTTTTTTTTTTTTTAATATATTAACGTGTAACATTTTCTCATTATCATCCAAAGTGCAATTGCATCAATTCAAATTCACATAGGCTCCAATATATTGTGCTTGTTTACTCCTTAATAATTAAAAAAAAAAGGTGTAATAAAACATTACATTTTCAAGTCTTTTTTTTAACTCAAACAAGTTCACTCGCTGCCTACATGAAAAAGCAACTGACAGAATGACATCCAACCGAGCAGCTCCCATTTCCTCACCAGCTCAGAAATGATTGGTCAATCAGATTGTAACATTTTGTGTGCAGCTACATCTATTCTTAATTAGTGTTGATAGTAACGTAGATGCTGTGTGTGTTGAGTGCTCAAAAAAGATAAAGTAGTGACAGCAGAGTAAGCTGCTTATATACAGTGTGATAATGCAAAATGGTTTTGTTTGGCACATTTTGGCAAAATAACTTTACTGTATTTTACAATCAGTCAGCTGAAAACATATAGTTTAACTTTCCTAAATTACATTTTTCATTATCTCTGCTCTTTATTGTTTTATTTTTGGGACTGTTCAAAGGCAGCAAATAATAATTTTCACTTCAAATTAAGCTGTCAATTATAGTTTGAATTTATGGATTAAATGTATAGTTTATCAAATGTAGGAAAATAGTAAAAATGCACATGTTACGTTACAGGAGAACAAGGTAAAGCCAAACAATAATCCATTAACTTTCTTAAAAGCCAAAACATTTATAAAATATGTGTTCATCAATGGCATGAAATCCTACTCTGTTATTGTTTGTTGCAGAGATCCATGATATAGAAAAAATACAAAATCAAGCACGGACTGCTTTAAACACCGTAAGTTTTCCCAACATCTATTAACTTAGTAAAAATCAATGTAAGCGATACTCTTACAGACCAACAACATACCTTTCTTGGTAATATAGTGCAATGCTTCTGATGTCATCAAAATCCACGCTGAATAATTAGGGGTTAATGAGTGTCTCTCCGAATTACTCCTCCTCCTCCT
This sequence comes from Embiotoca jacksoni, assembly GCF_022577435.1. Taxonomy (NCBI): domain Eukaryota; kingdom Metazoa; phylum Chordata; class Actinopteri; family Embiotocidae; genus Embiotoca; species Embiotoca jacksoni. The sequence continues at coordinate 5,210,194 of NW_027185425.1, forward strand.
CTTCTGGTTTAATGTGCCTCGCAGCCATCACAGACTGGCTCTACGCCTAACTTTATACTTATGTAATCAAGGCAGTCTTCTGCCTTCACTCTCGCTGGCATGCTCAGGCACGTCCATGTGATAGCAAGATCAGCTAAGGCCAGCTAAGGTGAGTCAGTTGTAGTAATGTTGTTGCTTGACGACACTGAGCTGTCCTGAGTAGCTAGGCTGCTACACGAGGAGGGTGGAGAAATCTCAGACTGCTTCCGATTCTCATTATTTCTCTTGCTACATAAAGATGACGGCCCGCTTAAAGAGACAGTCCCGTCTTTAAACTGGTGTCCAGCTGTCCAGCTGTCCTCAGCTGGTTCAACCGTTTTCACCTCCGGGGCGTTCTGTTTTGAAGGAGATGCAGGATGACACCAGGAAACTGTGTCAAGTGAAGTTGCAGCGTGGCATCTGCCCTGTTTTCCATGTTGAGAGGGATTATGTTTGGTTGGGGTTTGGCCAGTACAGTCATGGTCTGACCAGCTCATTTTTCTCTTCTGCATGAGGAAAAGTAAAACCAAATTTAGTCGCCATAACAAAACCAAGCTACAAGACAAAAGGCACTGCTACAAAGGTAACATCTAACAAGAAGCTCACCTTAACTGGCATGTGGAGCTGGTTTTGGGCCCAGTGCGATGCAAGTGTACGAGTGCTGGTCTGGTTTGGCTTGTCTTTGGACTTAAATGCCACCTGAGGGAACCAGATTTTGAGCAGCATCTCTATCTGCAGCAAATTGTGAAGGTATTTCTCACTGCAGGAAAAAAAAAAAGAAGAAAAACAAAGAGTTGAGGAACAAGCTTAAAATGATAATTCTGGGTATTCATTGACAATCATAGCACCCAGATGTTTGCTAAAATTGTTGCCACGTATGGCTGTCTTACCCCATGTCAGGCTTCTGTAGAACTCCAAGAATCCTCTGCAGTCTGTCCATGGCCACACTTTGCTGGAAACTTGTTAAACCTATTAAAAAAAAATATACCATCTGAATGTCAGTGCAAATAGGTATTGGGGTTTCATTATAGGATAGAAGTCAGGAAAATCGTGTTAAGATACTGCTCAGCTTCATACCTCTCTCAAATCGCCCCATCTTTAGTCCATGTAGAAGCTCCAGCAAAGGATGGATGAACCTGTGCAAATCTGCACACTGGAAAAAAAACACAAAGACATATTTTAGTACTTTGATTGATCTTCTATTTGGCTGACAGAAATGCTAAAACACAGACCGAGCTATCAGTTAAGGGTGGTGCTCACTTTCTGAGAGAAGGCCAGGTCCCCCAGTGTCGCTGAGGGTGATCTTAAAGTAGCAGCTCCAGCAGAAGAGGCAGAGTCAGGATGTTTAGTTTTGTCAGGGCAGTGTTCAGACTGCTCGCACTTTGACCTTGAGTGCAGCTGATCTGGATGAAGTGGGAAATTAAGGTAATTTGCAGAGAGTGCGATTCCTTCATCGGCTGCGAGGGACTTTCTTATTCCACCGTCGCCCTCTCCCTCTGAGAAGGCATCTGCTTCATCCTCAGTCTGCTCACTCTCACTGAGGATAAAGCTCGAGTTGGAGGGTAACGAGTCATAAGATGGCCATTTGGAAGAATTACCCAATGTATTCATCTGCAGAGACAAGGAGATTGAAAAGGAGCCATTAAACACAACACAGAAAACAAATCATCTAAAAATTTTTTTTTTAAAAAAACATCAAATCACTGAATTACACACAAAAATGCAGATGAGATTTCAGTATTGAACTCATAAGAAGCTGCACATATATAATATTAACAATATAACACACAAAAAGTAAATCTGTTGATGCATAAATCAAAGCAAGAAAGCAAGCAAGAAACTTCTATACTTAATTTTTGTTTTGAATTACTGCGTTTGGTATGAAGTGAAGGTGGCTCAGTGAAATGTCAAAAAATGTTCAAGCAAATATTTTGGGATTGCTACTTTTGGGGATGAATATCCAAATTTATTGCAATAAGTTTCTTTCAGAAAATATTGAAAATAAAATAACAAATATTTGTAATATCAGTGTGAAAAAAGTCGAGGTATTCTACATTTTCCTAATACTTTGTTGTGTACTTAATTGGCTTTAAAGACAGACAAAATATAATCTATATCAATACAAAAACTACTTATCGATTCTCATTTTATTGTAATATTTAAACAATCTGACAATCAGCTGTTATTACACGGCAAGTAATATATGTAAGCAAACATTTCTGCAATGCGACAACAGCACCAGTTCAGAGGGCTGTTTAAGCCTTAGGTTAAGGTCTGGGCTGGGGTTGGTCGTTTCATTGTGATGGCTGAAGTTATAGTAAGCAAAATGGGAATACATTAAGCCAACAAGTGTCCTCACAACTTTTGTGTGTGCTCCAGTAAAAACGAGTTGGGTCATCTGGAACAAATGTGTAAATCTACTGTTAACTGCGATTTCCATGTCACTTCAGCAGCAATAATAAACATTTCAATTACTATATGATTTGACATTAAAAGTATTGTTCTCAGCATGTTGTCCGTTAAACAATTTCTACAGCCACATGTTAAAAATGCCTTAGGTCGAGATAATTAGTGGTTAGTTACCTAAATATCCCAGCAAATATACTTAAAAATGTAATTGATCATATTTATTATATTTGATTATTAGTAATGGTTAACTACTCAGATAAATGATATTAGAAGATATGATTTAAAAAAAAAAAAAAAAAAAAAGATATTCTATTTAATGTAAAAACTATTTATAAAGATTGACAAACCGTCATCTGTCCTTTTTTTTAAAAAACAAAGACGGAGCTTTTACCTTCCAGTCGAAGAAGCAGTGGATTCCCAAAACGTCTCGTTGGCTCTACTTGAACTAGTTGAAGAATTTCAGAGGTAACTTCGACAAAAGCCGACGGTTCTTTGTGTGAGCAGAGCAGCAGTGTCTCCTGTCGTCTTGTTTACGCTCAGTCCCTCCTCGTTTCTTCCACCTCCCTGTGCTCGTGTTTCGTTTACTTGTCGAGATCTCCAACCCGCACCCAAAGTACTCACAGAACACAACGGACGCTACACGTGCTCAACGGGTACAGAGCCGCGATTGGCTCGAGAGATGTTCGATCGTATCTCATTGGCTCAGACGCTCGGCCAATCGAGGACGTCCGCCGCGCCGGTTGGCTGGTGCGTGCATAGATCCCACCGCACCTCCGCAAGCTGCACGTGTGGGTGGTGTGGCTGGAAAACGAGAGGAACAGCACGCGGCGGCAGGGCATCTGCTTAAAATGTTGGTATGCAAATTAGGTCACATTTGGCCGGCTTTAACACACCTAACGCGACACTACATGTGATGCCAAGTCATTTTGATCAAGTTCCCCTGTTTGGCTTAGATGTAATGGAACAAGACACCAACATGACTTCAGCAACACCTTTTTTTGTTTTGGACATGTGATTTATTTTTATGACGCTGTCATGTAAAAGTATCAATTTTGATCATATTTTAAGGGCACATTAAGCACTTCTGCATTTGAAGAGGATTTGGGTTTAGAGGATTATTAGGAATATATTTCTGTCTTGTTATGAAATTGTCTCTCTCCAGTCACATGCCAAACAGCATTTCTCTTGCATGAATTTAGCTGATGCAAACAAAGCATGGGCAAAACGTATCAGTAATTTGGTCTGACCAAGTGTCTGTGAGGGATAAGATATGGAGTAGAAAGAAGAACTTTTTTCAAAATAAATGTTAGAAGTTCTTGGTTTCATTATTGTTGAAGTTAATGTCATTTAGACAGACGAACGTAGGAGCCTGTATAGACCCACTAAAGCCCAGAGAGAGGAAAGGCTTGGAAGGCAGTCTTACATCATTGCATAATAAGATATATGCTGGAGGAGTGAGTCATTTCTTTTGTCACATGCACAATACGTACAGGAGGATGTGCTAACTAGATTAGCTTCAAAAGCTGCTTACAACCAAAAAGCAGATGTTTATGATGATCATGATAATGATGACTGGAAGATTAGGGAACAAGCGGCAGGTATTATAGGTGTTGGAGAATGGAAAGAAAAGGGAAAGTAACAGAACGTATGGCTTTGGAGAAATTCTGCCACATCTACGGATGTGGAGGAGAGAGGCAGTTTCAGCTCAATCACCTTTGAAGTTTGGAATTAAGTTTAATTATAGTTTAAACAATAGTGATAATTCACAAGTATCAGCAGCAAGATTTAATTACGTAATTAAAGACTGATGAGAGCCTGACGTTTTCAAGCAGACTGGCTACCCCACAGGAATGTTATTTACATAGTGCATTGTTTGTGTAATTATTGTCACCTGACAACAACAGGCTCGATAATCACCTGAGGTTTGCATAGGAACATTTAGTGCCAGATTTCTTTATTACAGCTGTAATTACTGTATTGCAAACATTAACTTCTGGTACTATCAGCTGATAAAGAAACCATGCAAACAGTAATGGCAGTTCCCAACAGCTCTCTACAGACAGCTGAAGGATGCAAATGCTCAGCACGTGCAATGCGTCTTCTACTGTGAGGCAGATTTTGCAGTGAATTAGGCTGCAAAAAGTACATGCAAATTTTGTTATGACGTTTCAGTAGATAATATCCGTCCAAAAATAAACAGGGTCTCTAAGCTAATTATTCAGAGTTTACACCACATGTATCCTTTTTTTTTTTTTTTTTTTTTTTTTTTTTTTTTTTTTATAAAGTAAAACAAAAGATAACTGTAAAGCTATTTTAAAATATGTTGGAGTGATTTGTCCAGTCTCAGAACATTCAGTGCACATTTGTTTGAGTGTTATTGTTATTAGCAGTTGCAGACAATGTTATACTAATTGGCCCAATAAACAGATAAGTACGGACATGTTTGCAATGTTGCCCTCTATGTAGTTGTTTTCCGTACCACTGATGTTTATCAATCGTAAGGGGAGTGCCGCTGTGTGGCCGATCATTGTGACCACTCCAAGGCACACTTGTGCAATAATGGTGCTGATTATTCAGCATCTTGATGTGTTACCTTGTCAGTTGTATGGATTATCTTGGCAAAGGTGAAGTGCTCATAACACAAATTAAAAAAAACATATAGGAACCAAATTTGAAAGAACAAATATTGTGTGCTTAGAAGTCTTAGATCTTTTACTTTAACTCATGAAAAGTATTGAGCGTACTAGGAACATCTTTCTGCAGAATCTAGCCGTTCTACAAAATACAATCTCCAAATTGACTGTTAAAATAAATCAACATGAGATTGAGAAACATCATTATACATTATAATCCTCATAAAAAGAGGATTTTGTTGTATTACACAGAACTGAATGCTTCACCTGACTGTGCTTTTAATGTTATCAGTGTATAAAGTCTTGTATGAATGGCAGTTCAGCTATTAAAAGGGTTAAACATGTGATTTGTTTTTCACTCGGCTGTCTTTAACGGTTCATAGCTACGCAGACAATTTCGGTTTGAGCCATTTTTCACGTACCGCAGTACAGTAGAGCTCACAGCAGTAAAAACAAATTTATTTTACAAAATCGACAGCAACATCGCTGTTACTATGGAGAATGCTCATATACCGTTTCTGTAAAGACACATTCCAGTTTTAAAGGTAATTTTTTTTCTCAGTGCTGTGAGCAACACATCGGTTGTACTGGAGGCCGAGATCTCTCACAAATAAACCCCAAAACTACAGCTTGATGCCACTAGAGATGAGAGATAAGGGAAGGAGATGAAGTGTTCCTTTAAAAGAGGTATCAGTTAGGGTCAGTCAATATCTGTCAGTGTAAAATATAGGTCATCAGGTAGTCTATCGTACTCATCCCCTCAGTCCTTACAATGCCACCCACTGCCAGCAGCCACAGGACAGGATATCAACATGACTTGGTAACATCTCAGACAAGTAAGCATTGTGGAAATTTTTGACTTTCCCTGAGCAAGGGAAGCGAGAGCAAGTGCACACATTAAAGCCCCCCGCGGTAAAAGCGTGGGGTCGGACATATTGGCTGGCGAGTCTCGCTTGTGCGGGAAGTAGCCGACATCATCGGTGGACATTCATACCACACTGTGCAGTCGTGACCTTGAATTAATTTACAGCAAGCAGCTGCTGAGCTCAGACCCCATTCACACAAAAAACATCCGAGTCACTGCTCGAGCTTCCTACTTCCGAAGCCTTTCTGTGGGCAAAATGTCCCCTTATACTTCGCCCTATGCTCAGTTATGTTTGCGGTCAATATGGCACCAGTTGGTTTTTGTGGTTTTAATAAAAGTTTAACAGTGAAAAATAAGAAATGTCATTTATTTATTTGGAAGATTCTAAATAATCATCACAATGGGTTTCCCTCCGGGTGCTGCACGTTTCAGGCCAAATTTTGTGGAAAAAGTAACTTGACAGTGAAAGCACATATACAAATACTTTCTTCCTTTTACTGTTAAACAATGTGATAATAATAACATCAGTATTTCCCCCCCAAGTCCCATTAGATGCGTCAGCGACACCGAGTCGATCTTGTTCACTAGTGTCCATTTTTTCAACGCCCTCCACCTCCCTAGCAGCCGAGCCACGGATCCTCTCTGTTCGTCCTGGAGATGAAGCCGATTTTTCTGGCCATTTCCATGTGGTAAATACGTCTGCAGTTCTCAAAGTTCTTCCGCTGGCGCTCTCGGCAGGGCTTCTCGAAGTAGCGTTTGCGCTTCACTGTTTCAATAATCCCATCCTGAGTCAGGATCCTGGAATACAGAGAGAAAATGTGTGAAAAGCTGGGTGTTGGACTGCATTCAAAACACCCTATTCAACAGGTTAACGGAGGTGATATGGCAGAGCAGACCGTCTGAATTTCTGGGCTCTCATGTATCATTTATATATTTAAACATCAAAGACATTGATTGCATTGATTAAAAGATGTAAAATGTTGCACACTCCGGCTATGCTTAAACTTAAAAAAAAAAAAAAAAGTCCACTTTTTTGTGTCATAGTATTTTTTTTTTTAAACATTTACAGCAGAAAAATACCACCAGAAGAGGTTTCTTTTGCCAAGGACTGAGGCCATTATGTTGAGTAGGGAGGATTCGTTTTTACAATCACTCATCACGTAACAAGTTCTCTTAATAACATAACAGCCTGGATGAGGTTCTTGTCCACTTGATGGAATAAGCTTCAAAGCAGAGGACATTCACTCTGAAATAACTTAATTCAGCAATTAAAAAAAAAACATAACACTGAAACAAATGTCACTACATTAGACTGCGTGCCAAGTCGTAACATTTTAACTCCAGTTAACCTCAAATTGATTCGGAATATAACAAATACTTAGGAGCTCTGATAGTTAAAAAAAATATATATATATACCAAAGCAGTGATTGCCAGACTCCCTTTAAAACGGAAACGTTGCTTGTAATTTTTTTTTTTTTTAGATAAAATGTTATAACACTGCTGTAAAACGTATCATGTTTTAGCATACTTTGAATGTAGCAGTGGAATAAATTCATAGACCTCGGTTTACAGCTATAACATCCATAAAACTACCAAAACACCTTATTTAACGTTGCTGTCCACTGCGCAGCCGCAGCTCTGTGACATTGAGCGGAAGGCTAACGTGGACTTAGCTCATTTTAGCTCGTGTCCGCCTGGATGGCAACGAAGCTGTTATTATAGGTTATCTGAAATACACAAGCTTGACCTGTTTAAATTCTTGTACGCCGCATCGATGTTGCCGTCTTGAACCATCACTGTCCGCGCAATGAAGCGAAGGTGTCGAGCCATGATGAGCCCCGTGTTCAGCCGATTGTGGTCCGGCTGTAAACGGCTAACTTCACGAGGTTCCGGAATGAAGAAGCGCTGCATAAACCAACGCTAGGAGGCGCTGTACTCAACAATTCTAGCAATTCACCGCAGCTTGTTTTCTCTATACAATATATTGTTATTTTCCCCAAATATTTTTGAGTGACATTTATGTTAAATTTTCAGTTATATTTAGAAAAGGCTACTGTTTGTTTGTGTTTTTATGACATGACACTCAGAACTAAAATAATATCACCATATAACTCCCTTTTATTTAGGAAATATTTTACAATCAAGCCGAGAAAATCTGAGAAAATTTTACATTTGATAATTAATTACATGCAATCTACATAATAGCCTGCCAACCACAGTCTTAAAAACTCTGAACTGCTGATTCAGTTTATTAATTTTTATGTTCCATTAACCCTTGGCAAATTGCTGTTTTTCATATTTATGATTGGTAGCGTGTTTGTTTAGTGTATTCAGGACTTTTTTTTTTACATGTCTTTTCCATGTGTTTTAAACCTCACAGGTCAGGTCTCTTCAGAACAGGGAACCAAACAGCAGTTATTAGTCTTGAAAAAGGGAGATAGCTTTCAGGGGAATCACAGATTTATGAAGTGACATCTGTTGTCATAGCAGCAGTGACAGCAGTGTCCAGTGTTGTTCTTTCAACAGGGCCATTCTCCTATTTTCCTTCTCATCCCCGAGCTCTTGCTGTCCTCATGCATGTTTCAGTCTGAGGTCAGCCAGCGGTGAATGCTTGCATGGAAGGTAGGTCTAATTTGCATTCAAAAGGGCCTCTATGTGCCCTTTCACTGCATAAAATAGCCAATGAGGTTAATTCCCATGTTGCTGTAACTCTATAGGGTACTGTATCTGCATGGTGCCACAGGGAGGAATGCTTAGACAACCTGCACAGATAACATCATGACTCTTTTTGTTGGGTGAATGCAGTGCATCGTGTTTCCAGAGGCTTCCCTTCTGATCCAGACCTGATGAAATCTTTTTGGCAGTGTGTGTGTGTGTGTGTGTGTGTGTGTGTGTGTGTGTGAGTGTGTATATCTGAGAGAGAAAGACAGCATATAAAGAGAAAGAGGGAGCATTTATAACCTAAAGACACTTTTAGGTTTGCATTGAGAGGCCCTGACAACAAGTTTTATTCCACTTAGGGGTCCAAGACCCTGCTGTAAATACTCAACAACTTATTCTCTTTACCTGACAGAAACAAACAAACACATTAAGCTGATTGTTCTGCTTGTTGTCATGGCAACCCTGAGCAACGACACGGCTACATCAGATTATGTGACCGCACAAACGTCTTTCTAAAAACCCTTATTCGATTATCCCTGATTACTCCATTTAATAGCTATCTTGTGGCTGTTTTTGTCAATTGAGATATTAGTTGTGAGTTTTTTTTTAGTCAATCAGTTTGGTCCTAAACAAGCCCATTCTGCCTGCTGTATGAAGCTACAGCCACGGTAACATTTCAGGCAAGCTATCTGTTAATTTACTGTTTTATGTAACTCTTTTACTTCTGTGGGCTCTGCATTTGTTTTCACTGGTGATACTCTTGTAAATCAAATCTATTTGTCACTACTAATTCATTGGGACATTGCCTTATAGCCTAACACCCTGAAGGCCCTTGTCCTTTGGCTCCATCAAGTCATCCCATGGTCAATCTTGATTTCAAACGTAAAAGGATTTCACTCTGCTCAGTCAATAATTTTGGTCCAATATGAATTTAATTCAAACTAATTCGGCTTGCCTTTGTATACAAACAGTGCAAAAAAATGTCATGTTGGTCATTTCTTTCATACAGCACTTCCTGAATTTGTCATTGTTATTGGTGTATATATTTAGTGTATATCCTAATTAAATAAATATACCCAAATATGAAAGTTTTCAGATACATTTACAAGAATTCTGGGTTGCATGAACAGAATAAACACAACAGACATGTAACTATTGTCCAAGTCAGATGAAGATGGTGCCATGGAGACATTGTTGAAAATAATAAAGTGTGTTTGCTATTTGATCATAATAAATCAATTAGACGGTGTCTCCTCTCTCTAAAATGTTAACTGTAGAGTGGCAGTGCTGATGGCATTTTCCTGGATGTATGCCTCCAGCTGGATGTCTTATCTTTTGCTCTTTCATTAGCAGCTTTGCACCCCCCCCCCCCCCCCCCACCCACCCACACACACACACACTCTGGAGCTAACCACCTTAACCCTCATATCTGATTTCACATTCCAAATCTTTAAAAACTTAAAGCTCCAGATTGGATTTTTGTTTCGTCTTATTTTTTTTTTGTTTCATTAATCAAAATCACATGTTTCATCCACTTTCAACGTCATACTAATGTTCTGGACTTTATGTAAAATAATTGGGACTAACATGGCACCACCTTAAAAGAAAACAATTAACACGTTTCCTTAATATCCGAGCCGGCAACTCATCAACTTCAAAGGACTTACTGGAAGTGCATTTTCCAGCTGGTATCCAAATCTTTCACCATGCTGCCAGAGGTGGAGGGTGCAGTCAGAGTCAGGGGGAAAGTCCCCTCCCTGCCACCAGCCTCTGCATTGGCTGGACCAGCATCAGATCCAGGCGAACTGTCAGCCAATGAATGGCGGCGGAGATGCAGACAGAGGAGACGACTCCACGAACCGGTTAACGGAGAGGGACAGATAGATACCGAACCAGGAGTCTGCAGTCAGTCCAACCTGCACGATCATTTCTGCAACTTCTTGCATCGCAATGGAGAATAAAGTCACAGATTTCTCAGGAAAATGGAAAATGAAGTCTTCGGAAAACTTTGAGGAACTTTTGAAAGCGCTTGGTGAGTTTTCCCTTTTTCCACCTTTTGATAAAAATGCCTAACATGCAGACCTTATCAGTCGCTGGTGCTACTTTAGAGTCAACGTACATATTGTTTTCTGGTTTATTCATCAACCACGTTGGTCTATTGTTAAAATGCAAAAAAAAAAAAAGGAAGGAAAAGTGATGCATCTCCCTTACAAAGACCTGTCAGTCAGTTCGTCAGTGGCATTATCAGCTGGAAATCCACAGAAGTCAACGGGATACCAAAGTGGTCTCTGTTCAGGCTCTCTGTGGTAAAACTGGTTTGCTCCTGTCCTGCTTATATGTTGCTGAGAATATTAATAGGCTTGATAGGCTGTGTAGTATCCAGTTATAAGTCCTCTTTGCAGAGAAAAGGCATAAGAGGTCAGACAAGGGCCATCCAGTGGCATCCATTAAAAATCTGAAGACAAATAGCCTGTGGAGGACTGTTAGATTAGACTCATCTGAAGCAGGGTTCTACTCATGCGTTGTAATTAGAGCCAGTGTAAACGGAACTAAGCCCTGACATGGGCCCCAGCAGCCAGCCAGCTCTGAGACTGACTTTCCTTCACTGCCTGGGGCCTCTCTGACCCAATCTAGAGCTCTGTGTGTGTGTGTGTGTGTGTGTGTGTGTGTGTGTGTGTGTGTGTGTGTGTGTGTGTTGCTTCTGTTAGTACCACGGCATGAGCAAATATGGTCTGAACTGAATCAGATGTGTGGGGTGTTTCGATCTCTCTGAAGTCAGTCCAACTGAGATTGATAATGAAAAAAAGGGTAAACATGCATTTATTTTATTCTTCATCTCCACTGACAGCACTTTCATGTTGATATAAGCTATTCATTTACTCTTGTTGTATCTGCATATCAGAGAGTATAGACCTTATTTCTTACAGTTTCTACCTTTCTGTGGAAACGTCTGTTGCATTTTATCTCGCTGCACTGCAAAGTCATGAATGGCTTACTGAATGGGCCCACAAAGAGTATTACAAAGTTGTCCTTTATGTCTTAATCTGCTGGTGCACAAGTCCCATATTCTGTAACGGTCTTTAAAATGTCAATGGTATCTTTTCAGATCCATGTCAGGCTGAAACAGCATTCAAATCTATGGATAAGAAAACTCCAAATGTCATATATTCAATGGCCATGTTTTTACAACTTAAAGAAACCCCTTTTTTTTTTCCCAGTTCTGTAATGATTAACACTGTTAACTTTGAAGGCTTCAAGGGAGCTCTGAGTTGAGTGGAAAATGGCAGAATTTAAATTTTGCGGTGAACTATGGCTTTAACACTGTCAAAGTTATTAGTGATTTAAAGGGCCATACCAGTGGTTTTGTATGTTGTATCCCATTAAGTGCTCGTCACATATGCTCTGCATTACCGGCAACCATTTTCTAAAGCATACTGTGAGTTTTTACATCCATGTTCTTGGTTTGAGTTCATTCAGTACTGCAAAAAAGAAGTGTGTACAGACACAATAAACATATATTTGCCATATTTCCTCACCTTTTTTGTGTTGTTATGCGACAATGCAGCAGTGCCGACGTGAATAAAACTTTCTTTTTTTTAATACTGAAAAGTATTAAATTTTGTATGATATTGGTAAATCACTATTAAAAGACTGACAATACAATAAGCAAACATTATATGAATTTGATTGTTATAAAGGCTGCTGTTGGCTCTCAAATATCATATGACAAACACCAAGCAGACATTATTTTCAAACATCCTCTGCTCATCACAGCTGCATCACCACATAGCAACAATATACTGTTTGTATTATCATGTATTCAGTATATATAACATCATATCTCTGCACACTGATTTTCATCCAATCGTTTGCTTTTAAGTTGGGCAATCAGAGTAAAAACTCGAGTGTGTTCATGGTGAAGTTTGGTTGTTTGGGCTGTGACATAAAAAAAACACTGTAACTGTGGCTGTCTTCATTCCACTTCATTACCCCAAAGCTGCCAGCTTGATAGTAATTCTGCTTTTATGTGGTCAGGTGTCAACGTGTTCCTGAGAAAGATTGCAGTGGCAGCGGCCTCCAGCCCGACAGTGGAAATCACTCAGCAGGAAGAGAGCCTGTCAATCAAGACATCCACCAGCGTCCGCACCACCCATGTCTCCTTCACCGTGGGTCAGTCCTTCAGTGAGGCCACGGTGGATGGACGTCCCTGCACGGTACAGATCCCTTTACTTCCCATAAAACATTCCTTTTTTAATGTGAGGACATGCATACCAGGATTTGGCCAAGGACAGCATAACTAGCCACAGCACTGCACAAAAGAAACATGTGGAAATAATTTCAGTGCAACTCCAGAGTGAGCCCTGGTGATAATTTAGAGATCTGTTCTTCATTTCTTCGTGCTGAGTGAGTGATGAAAGACAAAGTTCCTGACAGGCCATAAAAAATGTTTTGACAGGCAGGGATCGGCACTTTGAGCTCCAGTTATGACCAAACCCAAACTTTGCAGGAACTGCATTGTCCAAAGCGCTTCAGTGATATCAGTTATTAACGTTCTTCTCTCACGAATCCCTGCAGAGTTTTCCAAAGTGGGAAACAGACCGAAAGATCAGCTGTGAACAGACTTTACAGAAAGGCGATGGGCCAAAGACAACATGGACGCGAGAGCTGACCAATGATGGAGAACTCCTACTGGTAACTATTTTGTGTATATGACACCGAGTCACAACTTTGTTGACGCAAAACAACATTAAAACAAAAATGACTGGCTAGTGTGACCGCTTGACAATATTTACATCGACATTTTTAAAAAATCTAGAAGTAAGTTTTAAGCTCTGTGAGGGTGTGCTGTGTGCTAAATGCTGACATTAGCATGCTAACATGTTTACGGTGACCTGCAGATATAATATTTTCCATGTTGAGCTTGTTAGCATGCTAAATTTTGTTAAAATACAGTTGTCAAAAGGTAAAGGATCACCAGAGGAATGGTCCATTCACATCCTGTTTGTAGACTATAGTTACAAACAGTTGGTAAAACATCAGAGACTGCGTATATAGTAAGACGTAGCTTCTGGGTCTGAAAAGTGAGGCCAATGCCGATGTGCAATGCCACAAAGGGGTGTCTCCAAAAAAACCTCTGGCCCTAACAGACTTTTGTTGGAGCCAGACCCTAGTACCCCTCAGCAGTAGTGCACTTTGAGGCACCTCCGCATTGGCTTAGCTTTTCAGACACAGAGACTACATCCTTATTTATATACAGATCGTCTCCCAAACCATAACTCTTCCACAACGCAACAACCAATCACAGGCGGCGCCTCCCACCCACTGGTCCAATTTAGCACCAGCTTCTCTTAGAGTCACACCACAAGCTTGGATAAAAATTTGATTTCTCTTCCAGAGTAACTTTGTGCATTTGGATCTAAATCCGCCCTACTTCCATTTACCACTTGGAGCTTCTTTCATATGAATTAAATTTAAATTTAGTACACAAAACAAATGTCATGCTTCCAAAACTCGGCTACACAAACAGTGTTCTACATCATTTTTACTGAATACATTATTTATTAATAAGTATTTCCAGCTTTAAAACCCCTCTGTGCCTTAATCAGAAATTGGTACCAAAAGTTAAGCCTGTCCTTTTGTTGCTCTTTTCTTTCAGACTATGACTGCCGGGGATGTTGTCTGCGCCAGAGTTTATGAGCGAGAATGAGGACATTTTTCAGCACTGTCATACAATACATCTGTTTTGTGGCTCATGCATGGTTTACATTTACTCTCCTTGTTTTCTTCTTCCTTGTTCTCCTCCTCCCAGTCAGCCAGTGCTGGTCAGGTCTTGCTCAAACAATGCACTGTGCAGAAATCAAGGCTTTAGCTGGTACCGCAGCAAAATGTACTCTTTATGTGTCATATAGACATGTCACATTCCTTTTTTTAAATGCTTTATTGCAATGTCCAAATCCTTTTTAAAGTTGTTAATAAACTGTTTTATATGAATTTACTCTTTGATGATTACTTTTCAAAGTCTCCTTCTTTATGCTGCCTCTTCCCAGTGCCTCCCTTTCCCCTGCCGTGTGTCTGCATATCACTTTATGTTACTATCTACCATTCCTACCCTCTTGATTATTCCACATCTTTTCCCCTTTGTCCTCTGTATGCTCTCTGTCATCATCACAACAATATGTGCTCAATTAGTTTAAAAACTCTCCAAAACAATGCACATTTTATAAACTCTGCTTTGAGAGACACTTGGCAAAGACAAGGGGGAAACAGGGAGTGGAAAGGAAAATGAGTAAGGGAAAGGGAGACCGTGGCCATGAGAAAATTATTTCATAGCATAAGGATGGTTATACTTTCTATGCTCCTCTTTCCAGCTGTGACTACTTACAGAATGTGCTCAATAAACCCTGCCTCACTCCTTCTCCCTCTTTTGCACCCAGGTACAAGGTGTCAAATGGCTTCCTGTTTGAGTTTTCCAGCCGTTCCCTCTCATTTTTCAACATACTGGATGCCAACAAAATATACAAATCGACTTCAAATGTGAATAGAGAGCACCATTAGCTTAAAATGATGGATTTAACAGTATTCAGAGTCCCCAAAGTCAAACCTTTACTCAACTAAAACTCAACACTGTCTGAGACGAACTTCATCTCACTGTGAAACATGGACCTTTGGGGTCTCCCAGGCACTTCCTGAGGAGAGTATACTGCTACGGTTCACAGGCAGTGATGGTTTTTCCAGGTTTTCAAACAGTGTGTAGACAAGCGCCCCTCTGAAGTGTTTCCCAGTTTATATACATAGTGCTGAGCAAGCAGCAGGGGGACTAGGCCTCCTGTAGGATGAATGTTCTCAGTAACCTTAGTGGGTAAATGTGTGTCTGTTTGAAGGAGAAAGTGCTCAAATTATTTACTTAAGTAAAAGGCCTGCACTCAACATTTCAAATTAGAATTATAGCAGTAAAATCAGTAAAATGTACTTAAAGTTATAGTGCATGACTTTTACAAACACATGAACGACCATTACATTCAAGACAAATGAGTTCACAGTGCTGATTCAGCTGCCAGATAAATCTCCCTATTTCACAATACAGAGTTTTAAAATTTTGGTGTCTGGTGAGACATTACTACTCTGGCCATTCCCATCTGGCCACAGTGGGAACTTCAGGTTGAGCCCTATGTTAACATGAGTGAGAATAAAATAGTTAATTTGTGTGGCTCTTCTAAACTTTACAATTGTAATCGGACAGAATGGATTGAATTCTGATGGTAAAATTAGTCCTTTCATAGGGGATGTGATGTTTAAAAGAAGTTATCCAACATTTCCAATCAAAACAGAAGCGATGGAGTAGGCTACTGCGCCTATGATGTATAAGCATGTGTCTACAGTGTTCATATAATTAGTCTTACTGCAGCAGGAGGAGGAACACTGCAGGTTTAAAATATAAGTAAAAGCATTTATTATGACTGATATAATTATTGTACATTTCATTGATAGATTCATGATGTAAAACCACGCTTGCTGTTCTACCTGGTGTAGTGTAGTCCATTGGTTCCTAACCAAGAATCTGGGCATTCTAAAGGATCACAAAACAAATGTCAGGGTGTGTGTGAGATAATGAATGAGGCAGGAAAGAAGAAAAAGAAACCTCATTATACAGAATTCTTTGTATATACTTTTCAATTGTTCCTGTTTTGTAAATGTTCTTTCAGCCTCCAAGTGTCATTAAAATTAACCTATCTAAAGAGTCTCTTTGGTGGAACCAAATTTCCAAGCATCTAAATATGACAAAGAACACCAACTAGACATTGTTTATTTTCTGGAGGGTCACAAGCTGGAAAGCTTGGAGCCACTTGTCTCATTTTTAACAATTATACAAACTCATTATATGTTTTTAAGGTAAATCATTTTTATGGTAAATCAGGTAACAATCCTTATCAGGTTAATGCAGCACAGTAAAATGCTTTGAAACAAAGTAGACTTGAATTATAAAATAAAGTGGAAATACACAAATAAAGTACAAGTACCTCAAATGTGATCATGAAAAAAATGTAGGCTACCTAGTTTCTTAGATACGTTCCACCATAAACAGTTTGTGTCTGCATGATAGAAGGAGAGTGAAAATATTGTGTGACCAAGAATGCGTGGCTTACACAACCTCACCCATCATGTATGCGCTTTTATGTCTCACAGCCAGAAAATATATTTCCAATGGCCTCAGTGAAACCCATGTTATTGTGTAAGTGCTCATCAAAACCGCAGCACTTTAAGTGTACTCCAAGGATTGGAAAGTTCCCCATTTGCTCAATAAGAAAATTGGCATTGCAGTCACACACACATCCAAATACACAAGACACCTGATTTTGTCCAAATGACCCCTTTGACTAATGGTTCTAAGCCTCGTAGGAGAAGTCTAAACCAGTCTCGCCTTTGCCGGGTCACTTTCCACACACAACTGTTATGCCAGTTCATTCCTCAGGCAGTGATGTCATGGAGAATTGCACTGCTCGATTGGCTGAGGAATGCTGTGGTTTTAGGACCGGGAGGCACCCAAGTCCAGCGTTTGATTTGGGGCCGTCTAGATCAATCATCCAGGGTCCATTAGAGGAAATGATGAGTCACAGGAGTCAGCTGACAAACACAGATGCTGCTTGCTGAGACGAAAAAAAACTGATGAGACAAAGCTTGCAGGTTCAGGCAGACAACACAACTGGTGATACATGTTAATTCAGTCACAGAGATGAAGCTAAAGAAGCTTTCATTACTAATTTTGTTATCCGTATAGGGTGTTAAAATGGGCACTCATTCATTGCTACCAATGTCGCATCCAATTTCACTCCAGCATTCTGATGTTAGCTTTTGCTTCTTCATGATTCTCCATTAATTGCAATTAAGCTTAATACTGGTATTAACTGAAAGTATGCTTTAGTGGCAGTGATACAAAAAAACCTTCCATTAACCAGTCAATGATAACGATACCCGTGATAAAGACATTCATCAGAGCAGTGATGAAAGACTGTTTTTTCAATTAACTGATCAATTTGTTTTAAAAATGTGAGAAGATACAATAAAATGACAATCAGTTTCTCTTGGCCCAAGATGCCATCTTCAATCTTCTTCATTTGTCCGACCATCAATACAAAATCAATTTCTTTTTCATTTGTGGTGATGTAAAACAACGGGAAGCAGCAAATCCTACTAAGGTGAAGCTGGAAAAGGATATGTTTGGCATTTTCAAGAGAAATGGCTGAAATAATTTATAAATAGCTGAAAAAACATAGGTCATACTGTCAGACAGTATGGGGTAAGGCGATTTGTCCAAAACTTAAGCCACTGAGCCTTCATCTTGTGACCTATTTATGTGGTCCTGACTGCTCATGATATACATCAATATTATATTTACATAACATCAAAGCTCAGTTTATATACACATTGTATTTATTGTTAATCAATACAGTGCCCTTCATTCATAAATCAGGCCTACATGTGTAAAGATCTGTTCATTAATAATAAGGAGGTCCAGTAAGAGAAAATGTATCGTTGCCTATATGCATACAGCCTATAAACAAGTCAAAGGCGTACTTCATGTGTGTGACAGACAATTTGGCTTGCGTGTGTGCAATGAAATCATATGACCGTCCTCACCCATGTGACCCCACGTGACTTGTAGAGAATGAAAAGAGACCTGGATGGATTGTACGAGGGCATTAGGCCATGAAATGTGTATAAACTGCTGGAGCCAAAGGTGCCTCCTGCTGTGCTGCTCAACCTGTGACTGCTAGGTCATGTATGAAAGTGCAAAGAAAAACGTATGGAGTGGTCCTGCAAAATAAATCCTGCACACGAGGTGGGATCACCTCATAGCTAAATCAACAAAATGCATGAGATTAACATTTTTGTTGCATCACTTCCATTTCAGTTCAAATTTATGATTGCTTTTGAAGACATATTAAGTACATGTGTCCAGTTTAGTATTACCTGAGTTGAAGCACCATTAGGTTCAAATGCCACATTTGGGCTGAGATTTACATTTAGCTGAGATCAGCAATGTGTAAGAGTGACATCTACTGGAAGAGGAGGTAATTACCTTTTTATTATACAAGCAGCTTCACATTGTTATGGCCTTACCTTTACATAAAGGCAGAGGTACTGAAAGTCATTAGCACAGTGTTTAGCCTGCAGCAACACTTTCATGATGCTGCTTGGATACAGCAACTCCCAAAAATGTGTGTAAAGTATTTTGGTTTACAATATCGTAAGGTGAATAGGGCACAATTAAAAATGTGTTGCCATTGCCTCCACTTTGTTATCTTTTACAAATCTACCAGGAATAAATCTGTTATCATCTTTAATTAACTCATCTCATGGTCTAGAAGTTTAAGTTGCTGTTTCTAAAAGCCGCTTAAAATAAAAATTCAACCTAAATGTCAGTTAAGGCCAGTTTTAAATCATATAGAATTTTTTGTTTTTTATTTTCTATATCTAATACATAATATGGCTAATCACGTTATTTTTAACAGAATATCAATAAAGAAAATGTCTTTTAACCTGAATTGATCTTGAAACATTTTGTGCTTGTGGGTAAATTAAACCCACAACCACAAACATTTGTTTGTGGTTCTGGCTTCTAATTGGCTGAGATACTGAGGATCGTTGTAAAATGCCTGATAAAACCACACCTGTGACTATCTGAAAGGTAAAAGTAATGCTCTGCAAAACGTGTTTATTTCTTTGGACTTTAGTCACTTTTTATCCAAGGTCTGAGTTTTAACATTTACGATTTTTAGCAAAGGATTTTTATAGAACCATCAAGTCTGCAGGTGTAAATGTCAAATGATCTGTGATGTTCTGCAGTTCTTCGCCAAAATGTCAGAGGTCAGAGGTGTGTTGCTAAAGTCTTTAGGATAAACCGAAGACCTAAGCAAGACAAATACAAAGCAAGTTTCACTCTTTAGTTTTTTGTATCACTTGACTATTACTTTTTTTTTTTAGCAACACTAAAGGATTCATTAAAAATGTACTTCTATTGTTTAGAAACTGATGTTTGATAGTTTGATTACTGAATTTGTTTGAGCTCACAGAAATCCCAGCATAAACTTTACCAGCCATAATAAACATTAGTGTTTGCAGGCCTTTTAATATAGGCCTATATTAATGCATCAAGTTTTATAAATTGTTTTGTTTGTCAAATCAAATTGCCCGATGATTGCATGTGGAAGAATAAAAAGTTCAATATTTCCCTGTGAAGTAGAAGCCAATTAAGTCGCAGAAAATTGAGGATGGAAAGTAACTAAATACTTTTACCTGGGTATGTAAGCCAACTGTACGAATACAGATCTGAGCAACAAATGTTGTACTTTTTATCTCCTCTTCTTTAGAAACCCCCCCCCCCCCAAAAAAAAAAAAAAAAAAACTCATGCAATATAAAGGTTCCCAACCTTTTTTACTTGTGACCTATCACAAAAAAGCAAAGCAAATTAAGATTACCCCTCTAAACATAATTGAATAACTGTTTAATGCCCAAATGGCTAAAATCCTAAAACATTTCATTTTTAAAATAAGCAAACATAAGAGAAAACCATCCAAAATACCATAAATCTGTTTTCACCGGTGACGAAAGTTCCCACGTGCCTCTCTGCCGCAGCAGCAGTCACATGACCGAATATTTAGCCGCTTACTTCCTGTTCCACGGTTGTTTTTCCTGCGGGAGATAATACCGGATCCGCTCGCCGCTCCACAGCAAAGCTGATCTTGACAGTCAATATTGCAGAAACAATCCAGCGAATACAGCAACAAACCTGCCCGAAACTTAAAGTGGTGCCGTTTAAACCTGCGGAGATGAGCACCGGACGAGCGGGTAGCTAAGGGAACTGGACAAACCGATAGCTCCGCCCGCCGCTTGGAAAAAAAAAAAAAGAAAAAGGAAAAGAAACAAACGCAGCGTTTATTCTGGTTATTAGAAGAGAACTAATTCCTGTTTTTATTTCGTTGACGCTCAAATAAGCAGGACGTGGTGGCTTCTTGGCGTTAGCTGCCACCGACATGTCAAAATACACGAGCTTCCCAGAGCCGATGGAGGACCACAACCCTTTCCAGGTGGGTGACGTGAAGCACGAAGCTGATGTCAGTGTGTGGTGGATGCAATACGATAATGGTGCTGTGTAATAACAGGCGTGTTGTTGCTCATGTGACGTGTGCTTTTTCTTTTCTCCTGGGCCTGTCTGCCCTCCCTAAGCTTTGCCCACTTGTAGCTCTTACTAGCGATGAACACATGAATGAAGGCCGCTCAGTTTGGTTGAATGAGGATTAATTTCCCCGCAGATCCAGTGAGATGTATTACTGTGCAAACTGAATAACTCTTTATTTTTGTCTTTGTTTTGTCCGTCAGGACCCTGCAGTGACTCAACACAGCAGCAACACAGGATATGCCACACTGGACCTTTACAACCCATTTGATAATACAACCGGGGTAAGAAATATTTGGCTTGCCATGTTTTCTTTTGCGAGGAAAAGAGTAGGCGTCGCTGGGGTAACAATTTCATCCTTTGTCCCCCTATTTGCCCCACTGTATGTCTATTTTCTACAGTATCTAAGACAAAAAAAAGCATCTGACTCCAGGTTTGCTCCAGGGTCCTTTTAGATAATTGAGCAAAAATCTGTCTGGATAATCTGACTGAATTGCCTTTTTGGTTCAAAATCTAAGACAAGGTTTTGTAACTTTTCTAATCCTCACCTGTATTGGGTTTAAAAATCTGCTTTCAGAAATGGCTGCAAGCTAAGGGACATGATCTGTGATAAAAACTAAAACAATAAACACATGTTGAAAGTGGGTTAAAGCATTTAAAACTAGAAGGACAGACCTCCGTTAACAGTTCACTCTTCTGTCATATGAAAATCTGCAACTGCAACCATTAAATATGTATGAATACATTCACAACTGTGGCCATGTTACAATTGTTCTGGTTCGGCTGTACCCTGCAGAACCCCTGTCATGAGTGCCCCGCGATGTCTGCTCGTATTAAGTTTGAGTCCATGTGTATCAGAGGGTTACTTGTGGATTGTGATACATAGTCATCATATTTCTACTAGAATGGCCTGTTTCGTCACTTCTGAACTACCTACCAGCTACTGGATTTTAAGATGCATGTCATTTAGTAAGCCAAATGCCCTAATGAAAATAAAAGAGAAATCATTTTTGAGGATCTGCCATATGGTTCGGATCTGCTCCAAAATTGAATGGGTTCCTGGCTGACCCATGCTACAACCTTCCAACAAGTTTGATGAAAACTGGGACTGTAGAATTTCTGTCATTCTGCAAACAAACCAAAAGCAGAACTTCCTTGCTGTTTTTTTAATATTTTTTTTAAGACATGCAGCATCCAAGCGTTTTTTTTTCCACAGCACCTAAGCCATCATAGCATCATCACAAGCTTTTTTTTATTTTTTAAACAATGTTTAGTAATTATTATTCTCATAGCAGATATTTATTAAATTTATTGTAATGATAATATTCAAAAATCCAAAAAAACCTCTAAAAACCAGCGGAGAACCCTGCATATTTTCTTATGTTTTTTTTTTTTCACTTTAAAACTTAAACAAACTGATGGCTGCTTTTAACTTTTGTAAGTCGTTGCAGCGAGACTTTAGTAGCCTGGTGCTCAGGCTAAATTTCCATTTGGTTTCACTGTACTTATTTGTTCTGTTTGAATTGCTGAATTGATCAAACGTGTGCAGCGTTTCGGATGTCAGAAAGCAGAAGAAGAACCTCGAGATTAGGTTATGAAACTGGACCCATGCTAACTGTCCTATGACACAGTTCTTTTAAACCAGATGACACAGTAGAGCTTCAGCTGTCAGTGTCTCTAGAGATGTGGAGCTGCCAATACAATTACCTGCTCTGCCTGAGTATGAGGACTGGAGTGTACAATAATATGAGTCATTACACAGTCTCTCTGTCTTAAAATATCATCAAGACATGTAGTAAACATCTCAGTTGCATGTTATAGAGTTCAGGGTTATTGTTGCTGGGAAACAGCTTGGTCTAAGCTATGGACACTGACGTTTTGTTGCCAGGAAACGGCTCGGGTCCATGTGTACTTCCTTGTCAGTCTTCGATATTAGCATACACTGCAGCAACAGGAACTAAACTTGGACTTGTTTAGGTCCTTTGAAAGTGAAGTATCTTTGTAGATCTCTGTCATTATACAACATAGTGCACAAGCCACATACCAACTCCCGCAATTATTTACAGTTAATTATGGGAGACATCCTTGTTTAAGCCTGTTTTGACATAATGCAGACTCTCTCTGGCACTGGTCTTGATCAGTTATGGTGCATGATAACCAAATGATTGATTGATTGATTGATTGATTGATTAATTAAATCAGTTACATAGGAAAAATTACAATGACCTTTTCCCACAAGAATGACTACGTTAATGTACATATTTATAAATGTTATTACACGGATCTCTTAAGAAAATGTCTAACCATGAAGTATTATGGTGCACAGATAAAAAATGTTGACTTTTAATTTAAATGAGTTTTAACTGATGTTGTCCGATGTTACAGCCTCCACCTCCGTATGAAGCTACCTCTCCGTCTGCTCCATCTGTGCCGGCTCAGACCCCACCCAGCAGAACAACACCTACTGAGCCTCGCAACTATGGATCTTATAACTCCCAGGTATACATGCTGCAACGATTTTTTTTTTTTTTAATTATAAATGGCGCAGAGGACAAATCTGTCCTTTGGTGTCATGAGAATAGTTTTTACGGATATTATAATGAATCAATCCACTCAGTTTCCCTAAAACAACCAGCAGGACAGAACTCTGAAACTCACCCAAAGCAGTAATCTACCTAAACTTAACAATTGTTTGAACCTGTAACTTCACTTCAGAAGCGACTTTGATTTAAATGCTGATACATGAAGTCACACATTTTGAAAGCATCCTCTGTGGATCTGTTATGATACCAGGTCTTTTACATAATTATTTTCATTATTGATGACACAAATGCAGCCTCTCTCTTTGAAACTTGACGTGCAGCTCTGTGCCTCACTTACGATGGTGTCTCTGTGTGTTAGACCGCGGTGAATGCGACCACAGCAGAGCTCCTGAGGAAGCAGGAGGAGCTGGAGAAGAAGGCCCGGGAGCTGGAGAGGAGAGAGCGGGAGCTCGAGTCACACAGCCTCGGACCTGGAGCCTGTAAGAGACGGAGGAGGGAGTTAGATGTAGATCAGAAATGTCTTGAGATAGATTTGTAATAGAAAAAGGGAACGTCAGTGTTGATTGAAGAAAAGCACATGCTGTATATCCAGTGATATGAATACAGAAAGAAATTATTCACAAAATAATATTTTTAGTAAGTTTAAAAGTGCTAAAATTGAACTGAGTAGATGACTACCCAGAAACAAAGAAGTATAGAGACAAACCAAAACGCAACATATGCTGAAAACTACGGCCACCAAAGAGGAAAACAATCTGCGGCATCATATGTAGCAACATTTCTGTAGCTAGTCAAAAACATTCGACTTCAGTATGTCAAAGGGCAATTTTAGCACTCAATGCCAACCAGAGAAAAATGTCTGACTGACTCAAATGTTCAGTCTGTGTCAGTGTCTCTTCTCCTTACTTTGTTTTTCTCGCAGAAATTATCCCACTGAAAGCCAAAAGTGAAGTACTTTGATATACACAATTATTTGATCAAATCAACAGGTACATCGTCATTTTACCAAACAAAGATCAAAACCAGGCCTTGAATAGCTTAGTTACTCTCAGCCTCTACAGTCGCCTCACATCTTTTTGACCTGTGTCCACTTTTGTCTCATTAAAGGTTCTGTTTTTTTTGGGGGGTTCGGCAGAACCATAAGAAGTTGTTGTTCATTACCCTGTCAGTCGTTCATCCCACCGCACAGCTGCTTTTAGGCATTTTTAATCTGTTTGCTTACAGTCAGAAATGACAAGAAGGCACCTTCACAAAATGCAAAGTCAGTGGAGGGCGATGAATGGTTTTCATCTGTCTATTCTTGATTTTTAATATAACAAACAACTGTCAGTGACTTTTTTTCCCTCACTATTCCCTTCTCCAGCCCGTCAGAATAACTGGCCCCCGCTGCCTTCATTCTGCCCCGTGGGCCCCTGCTTCTACCAGGACATCAATGTGGAGATCAGCCAGCGCTTCCAGCGTACCGTTACCATCATGTACTACTTCTGGATGTGTGAGTTCCTGTCAATTTTACTGTGTACTGTATGTAAATATCCACTGTCATTGTTGCAACATCAGTGTCATAATGTCACAAAGAAGAGTTGGGGTTTCATCTGATTGGATTGAAGCAAGATTAACTCTAAAATCTTTGCTGGTTAATGCTTGAGAGAGTGGAAGTGAGTAAGAGCTGACTTGTGCCTTTGTGACTTCCACCCAACTGTTGGTGTAAGAGCTTGAATGTTTGTACAAAGACTGACACTCCACTTCCAGATCGAGGACTTAGAGGCACTTAGAGCGTCCACACAAGAACCAATTCAATATGTTGAAAAGCTATTGTTAATGATCCAATTGTAGTGGCTCTCCACACTAAGTGGTTAAGTTGTGAGAACATGCTGCTCGGCAACGGCAACATAAACACCGTCAGAAGTCACAGAGGCTAACAGTTCATCGAACTAGCAGGCGAGTAACGTAATGCAGGAAATGCAAAGGCATAATGACAGAAGTAGAAGATGAGGCTGCATCTTTCTCAGACATTATTTAGTGATGAAGATCAATTCTATACGACTAAAATTATAACATATTGACTAACAATCTAAACAAAAAGTGAAAGTACCATTTCTGACAAGCAAATACTGATTTTAAAAATGAAACGGATAGAGTAAGAGAGTGTGAACACTGGTGGGCACGACAAATGAAACCAAAACCATTTTCTGGCTCTATGTTTCACTTTATAAAAGAAAATATAGTATATAAAAATATGGTCAAATATAGTATATAAATATCTTACATAAAGCAAAGGAAGGAATGACTAGTTACCTAACATGCCTACCTATAGTTATTGCAAACAGCCTATAATAGCTTATAAAGCTATATATTTATTATATAGCTATTTGGCAGAATTATTTTCAAATATTCCCATACCTGGTAGCACTCTGTGGGAACTTTGGGCTTCTAAAACTTTAGAAAGCATACCATATTAACATTGTTTTTGTTCTTTATTACTGTTTGTGAATTATACTTTTTTCAATGGTTTGAAACTACCTAACTTGTCGAATCAATGTAAACATATTGATTTTACTAACAAGTTATAACAAACTGTAAGAAGAAAAAGAGACCAACATGGAATTACAAAAGGATATCAGTACAGGTAGAACTATTTAACATAGGACCGAAAGAAGGTTATAAAAATTGGCTTGTCATCTTCTTGAGTTTTGGGCCTGGACCAAAGAGCCAATTTAAAACCCAGCAGTTGGCAAAGAGCAGCGGTAACAAATAGCATCATATTGCATCAGCGGAAATCCTGACAAATTGGTGCTTTTTTCTTTTGCGGGGGGAAGAGGTGCTTGGATTCAGACTTTATCCTGTACTCGGACTGCAGTGCTTCACCCTCTTGTTCATTAATCCTTTTATTGGCTTTGTGTTTCTTTTTTTCTTTTCGTTTTCATGTATCTTCATCGACGTCCAGTCTGCACTTGCACGTTGCTCTTCAACCTGATCTCCTCACTGGCCATGTTTTGCGTGGATTCCACCGGTGGCGTTGGCCTGGGCCTCGCCATCCTCTGGACCCTCCTCTTCACCCCCTGCTCCTTCATCTGTTGGTACCGACCTATGTACAAAGCCTTCAGGTGAAACAGCCCGTGTGTGGCAAACTTTTTACCTTTTACTTGCCGTTTAAATTTGTTTTTGGCTACGGTAGAGTCACTAAATTAAATTTAGTTGTTGCTTCGTTTAACTCGGTAATAATAATTTTCCCTCCTCTAGGAGTGACAGCTCCTTCAACTTCTTCGCCTTCTTCTTCATCTTCTTTGCCCAAGTGGTTGTCTATGTTATCATGACCATTGGCATCCCAGGATGGGGTTTCAGGTATGACTATTAAACTGTCTCTGTGTTGGACAGGTGCACGTCTCTTTTAAGGTGATGGTTTCCACGTTAAGACCTGCAATAAACGCATTCAGTAATCTGGAAAATAAAAATGGAATGACCAGTGGCTCTGTTCCATTTAAGTGTCCCAGTAAGCAGCTAATTAAATTGTAGTGCAATTATTTACTCTTGTGCTTTTCCAAGTGTGGCATGTCAGTGTTTATAAAAAGGAAAAACTATTTGCAATCAGGATATGATCAGACTTTCAGACAACAGGTGGAAGGTCTGGATGGAAACGCCATCAGTACAACTTGCTTACTTACTTCAGAAAGTGTGCTAAAGTTTAATATGTCAGTGGAGCTTTTCTTTCAGTTGATAGCTAATGTTGTTAACAGAGTACACCGTGTCCAATTTTAGCACAATGCCAACAGCACAAAGATGATGAGCACATAATTAATAGCAGGTGTAAATATAATTGTCTGGATTACTTATTCACACAGAAAATGCGTTTTAATTCCAGATGCAAATGAGGATGATAATTGATTTTAAATCTCTCTCCCTGTCTGTATTTAATTTTTCTGTCTCTCTGCGTCAGTGGCTGGATTGTGAGTCTGGCTGCTCTGAAGATCAGCGTCCCCGTCGGTGCCATCATGATGATAAATGCCATCTTCTTTACTGCCCAAACCGCCATGGGGGTTGTCATGCTGAAGAAGGTGAATACATTTGTTTACACGCAGGGGAAATTCACTGGTAGTAGCTCAAATTAAGGCTGCGTTTTTGACAAGCTGTCAGTCACGTTTATTCCTGTATGTACTAATTAACAGGATATTCAGAGTGGTACCATATAAACAGGAAGTCCTTAGAGCATGAACATAAGTGTGCGCCGCATATAGAGACGTTCAATTTGTTTACATGCAAGTTGGTGTCCTGGTTTTGATCTAATTTGGGTCATGGTATTTGCAAAAAGCTTAACAAACCTTGTTATTCATATCCCTGTTCACATGAGCCAAAGTCCATGCATATTCCAGGAAATATGAAAAATGGGAATGTAGTATTTGAAATGGAAGAATTGACAATAATATGCAGTCCATGTGAGGTACCAATTTCAATCTAATCAAGAGCGATTAGTCAAAAAGCACCTGAATTTTTAATTTGAATTGTGCCCGTAAATATGATCAATAAGGCTAAAAGTGAATGGAACATGGTGTTGTGGGTCATAATTTCTCAAATAGGTAAAAAGAACAGAGTAAAATCAAGATTGTCAAGCTGTTTGTACACTTGCTACCTGGTGTATGCAAATGCTCTCCCCACTTTGCCCACCTACTGTGAAGCAGTAAGCAGATAACAAACAGCCCAAAGAATAGCCACACTATCAGGTTGTGGGTATCGTTTTCACCCTTACAATGTGCACAATATGATGATGAATCGCCACAAGTATCAGATGTCACTCTACTCTGTTTTTCCCCGCTCCAGATCCACAGCCTGTACAGGCAAACCGATGCCAGCTTCCAGAAGGCCCAGGCTGAGTTCGCCACCGGGGTCATGTCCAATCAGACCGTACGCCAGGCCACTGTCAACGCTGCCCAGGGTGCCTTCGCCGCACCGCGATAGAGAGAAGCGAACAGGGCAGGGAGGGTGAGATGTGGAGGAGGAGGGCCCTCTCAGCTTGATGTAGGATCAGTCTGGTATTTATTTCTCCCACAAGTGATTTGAATTTAAAGGGTGGGGGCCAAGTCTATATAATAACCCTAACTAAACTTCAGGGCACATGCATGAGACCAAGGTGGGGTTGTCCTATCTCTTAAGGTGTACAGGATAAGTAAGCTATATTGCCAAACCAGGATGCAACAAATCATGAGTGTTGAGTTAAGGAAACAGAAAAGATGGTGTGAAAAATTAAAAAAAAAACAATAAGACGCTGAAGCTCTGAAATTTAAAGCATTCATACAAGGGTTCAATGAACACAGGGAAAAAGTCTTTTTATATGAAAAGAAAAGCTGTGTGCCAAGTGGGACAAAACCAGCCTAGATAGTTCCCATGTTTAAATACTGGAGTGTACATTGTACTTAGGAAGAGCCATGTTACAAACAAAGTTTTCAAGAGGCGCTGAACGCGGGAATGCTGCCATTGTAACGTTTGGTCCATCCGAGTGGCTCAACTTTAGCCAGCACTACTTTTTGTCGCTTAAGTGTTTAACTAACAAGTTGTTTTGTTGTTATTACGAATGAGAATGCCTATTTACTGTATTGCCAAAACCTCTCATACTGTAAAATATTCTGAACATGTGTTGTTTTGGTATCTGTCACTGTTTTGTTGGTGCAGCTTGTGGTTATGATTATTACAGGTCACTGTCATGCTTTTAATACAAATATTGGCATGCTTTCACAGTCTGCCCTGTTTTTTTATTGCCTTAACACCACATATGTTGTGATTTGAGATTAACTCAAGTGTAGTTTAATGTTTTTTATTTTATTTAAATTTTTTTTTTTTTAATAGTCAAACATCCTAATTTGGTTTATTCCTATTGTTTACCGTCACGGTCCTGCGTTGCTAGGAAACGGCCCGTTTAGTTTGCCATGTAAACTAGCGATTAAGCCGTGTCATATAAACCGTGTTGGATTCACGACATTTTGGCGGAGCTGGAGGTTTTAAAGAGAGAATCCCCCTCAACTATCTTCTATTCTCTGGCGACACCCAACACACTCGAAGGAAACTGCAGCCTTGACGTCATGTCGATAACTTGTTGCTTATTTTTGAGCTCCAGTTCTTTTGCAACTTGATCTCTGCAACGGCGGATAAAGGAAAACACTTCCCCCCCACCCTCTCCACCCCCCGTTGGATGTTTTTGCCAGAATTTTTGTCGATGGCGTAATCTGTCTAAAAATATTCCCCCTGGAGGTTTTATTTATAGAAACGACAGCGCGTGGTTTGTGTCGTGTCCTCTGTGTTGGTTTTGGTTTGGTTTTCTTGACATGTCAAACCCTCCCGGACTGCTCTGGTCCGTTTGACCGCCGGCTGGGACTTTTATGGGCTGCTGCTGCACCGACGTCGGGGACATACGCTGCACCGTGAAGATGGCGGAGGCTGCGGATACACCACAACACCGATTTTTCTGTCACTGCTGTAAAAGTGAGACGGACCCCAAACTGCCGGTGAGTCGCCACTTTGGAGAGTGTTTACGGCTCCGCATGCTCCCGTCCCGCGGGCTGTCCGCGATCCCACGAAGGCAGAAATTGGGAGATTTTCGGAGCGCTTTTTTATTTTTATTTTTTTAATATATATATATATATATATATATATATATATATATAAATAAATCGGGGCAGATTTAACGGATTAATTCTTATCTAATTCCTCTAAAAATGATGGGATCGTTGGAGCACACGTATGACAGCCAGGCGGTGGTGTTTCATGTGCGTAAAGCATGCGCTAAGACTCTTAAGATTAGAGTGAGGGAGCAAAATCTGGTGATTCACGTTGCCATATTTAGAAGCACCACTGTTGGCGACTTGGTGTCCAGTTGTCTACTGTCAACTGCGTGTGAGACGTTAGAGGGACACGGTCCCTCTTGGGTTTCATAAAACTGTTCAAATGCCCCAGACACACAAAAAGGGGCGTTTTACCCCTCTGGTTCAGTTTGATTTGTCATCCTTTTCTAAAGCCCAGATGTAAGACATAACTGTTTAAATCTTTTGCTGGGAGTTAATTTCTCAGTTACAACTCGGCTAAAAGCAGTGGACAAGGTTACCGGACTTGCAGGATTTTTACTACTAGTTTTTCATACTGTGGTATTGGACCCGAGTACTTTTTCCATAACTGTCTGTGATTTGGATGTTCACAATTATTCAGTTAATTGGTAAATTATTGGAAATTGTCCAGATTCCCCGTTTTTCAAATATGGAAACCTTCAGTTATCAATTTTTACAAGTATATTCTGAAAATACTGGAAATGTATTTTAGAATGTAAAGTTCCCCCAGGATAATCCTGCCCACATACTTGTGTAGGCTACTGCTGTTTTTTTTTGTTTGTTGCATTGTGCCTTCAGTTTTTTTTTTTTAAGTTGCCTGTAGAAATAACAGGGAACGTGAAGAGAGGGGAAAAAGCGATGACAAAAAATACATCCTTGAAACACATCAGCTGTATTATCTAATGATACAAATCTGAATTGTCATGATAAATAGAGGCTGTTATAGGAGGAGATTAAGGCCTGTAAGTATGAAATGAGATAAGACATTTTGGTGTCCATGCTGTTGTGATGATTTCTTTTTCTCCTTAAGGATTTTGTCTGCCCCAGATGTGACTCTGGCTTCATTGAGGAGGTGACAGAAAACTCCAGGTAAAGCTCAGTTTTGGTGTTTAACCTTCCTGCTGCGCTCGGGTCTTTCGTGACCCGTTTTCGCAGCCATTTTGATGCAACGAAAGAGCCGAGTACAGCAGGAAGGTTAAATGGAGTGTCAAGTATTTTGTAAGTATTTTTACAGGTGAACAACAGTGGGAAGCACTGAAAAACTTTTGTTTTACACCACTGACAGACTTTTCTTTGCTGTCTAGTCTCCTGCAGGACAGCACGGCAGCTGTTGCCACTGAAGATTCAAACTCGTTCTCAGAAGTAAGTCCTTACAAGTGACATTTTAATAAGAACACCCCTCTTTCTCTCAGGCTTTGTTTGACACCCAGCTTCTCTGGTTTCTCTCCAAGTTATGGCAGCTGCTGTTTATGGAGCGCTCTGCTCTGCTGTCGCATCCCCCCTCCTCCTCCGACTCCGACCCAGATGACGGCGAGCAGGTATCTGCAGGTCAGAGCCTTTCTTCTTCAGCATCATCAAGCACCACTGAGGCGGAAGAACCCGATTTTCCCTCCCAACCTGAACAAGGGAGGTCGTCCAGGCCTGAACAAAGGCCTTCAGTGGAAGGGTGCGTGGACATGGTACACAGAAACATGAGTGCCACAGTTTTTTGTTTTGTTTTTTGTCCTCCTGGCAGTTAACATAATTGAACCAGCAAGTACAAGTACTAGAGAAAGGCAAAACAACCCTGTTTCTGATAACAGATTAACTGATCATCTTCCCATGAATAACAACATGAAGACCATTTTCACAATTTATTCATATTACCAGTTTGAAACTACATTTTTATACTTACACTTACTTCACGTAATCAGCAAACACTTTGTTCTTTTTTTTGTCAGGATCTCTCTTTAATCTTATGATATTTACGAGTTGAAATCATTATTCTTCATCTGACATAAATGTAGAGTCACAAATAAAGTGCAGTCAGCTCAGTATGAGACTTGCTGTCTGTGCTGTATGCTGTGTGACACTCTTAAAGCGTGTCATGCCTGTAGTCATTTTGACTAAAGAGAACAACTTCATACATCAGTTGATTGACTAACTTGTCTTCAGATAATGTTATATAATTTAGGCATGGTATGTCTTGAAGCTGTTGAATATCTAGTAAACTCTATTCAAAGCACACTAAAGCAGAC
Organism: Embiotoca jacksoni; assembly: GCF_022577435.1. NCBI lineage: Eukaryota > Metazoa > Chordata > Actinopteri > Embiotocidae > Embiotoca > Embiotoca jacksoni. The sequence continues at coordinate 5,242,324 of NW_027185425.1, forward strand.
ATCTTTGCCGTCTGTGTTTGCTTTTTCAAGGATTGTGCAGCAGTTCTTGGCCGGCCTGTTTGCCAACAACGGAAACCCCGGTGCTGCACCAGCTGCACTGTAAACGCTTTTTAATTTTCGATTCACATCATTTGCTTTTGATTTCATCTAACGGTGTGTGACAACCTCCTCTCGCTCTCTTCCTCCCTCCCTCCTTCTCCCTCTCCCTCGCACTCTCTCTGTCTCTCTTCTGCTCTCTTTCAAATTGTCTCTTTAGATCCAGCATGCTGCAGTTGCACTCCAACCCAGGGGATTATGCGTGGGGTCAGGGAGGTCTTGACGCTGTCATCACAGAGGTCAGTAATATCAGAGCTGGTGATTATGAAGCGCTGTGTCGGCGTTATTAGTTCTGAAATAATTTCCGTCTTCTTCGTTCTTTCTCAACCTTTTGTAATGAAACTGACAAAATATAAATGTATTTTCAATATCAGATATCCCACTCTTGCCACCACGTCTGTCTGTTTCCCGCCAAATCTGTTTTTACCAAGTTGCTGGATAGTTTGCACGTTGTTATCCATTCATTTGACCGCCTTTACCCCAACTCTCCACCTTCTTTCTTCTCCTACTCACCTAGTTATTAGGACAGTTGGAGAACACAGGTCCACCCCCAGCCGAAAAGGAGATGATCTCATCCCTGCCAACAGTTTGCATCTCTCAGGAACAGACCGGTGGGAATTCCCGCATGTAAAACTGTACACTGGATCACCTGGTCACTCCAGTACATCTCAGATTAGGAGCTGGGTTTAAAAGTTTTGATTTATGACATTGGAATTTGTATTTACAGTCCTACTGTCCTTCTCCTGTTTTTTCTTTTCTTCTCATGTTTCCTGTCCCTAATCCCTCATTTCTTCCTTAACAACTTTAATTTCCTTGTCCTATCTTTCCTTTCTCTCTTGTGTATTTTTTTCTTCTTCGTCTATTTCATTAATTTCTGCCTTTTCAGATCTTTCCTCGTCATTTTCTATCTTTCCTTCTCCTGTATCTTTTCTTGCGTTCCTTCTGTCTCAGGGTTCCTTTTGTCATTCCTTACCTCCTCACTATGTTAATTTCCTTCTCCTGTCTTTTTTTCTGGAAACTCTTCTTTCCTCTTCCTCTTTCCTTTCCTACTATAATTTTCCTTTCTACCTCCTATCTTTCGTTATCCTGTTTTATCCTTCCCTCCTCATACCTTTTTCCTTTGCTTTCTTCTCTCTTCTAAATTTTGTCTCCTTTTATCTTTGCTCCATCCTCTTGACTTTCCTTTCCTCCTTTTATCTTTTGTCTCCTTCTCATATCTTATTTCCCTACTTCTATCTTTCCTTTTCTCCCCCTTCATTCTTTCTTCCTTTCCACTTTTTTCATGACATCTCTTTCCCTCTTCCTTTTCCTATCTTCCTTTCCTCCTCCTATCATTTCTTGCTTCCTGCAATCTTCCCTCTCCTCCTCTTTACTGTAAAGAGGAGACCTTTTTACCCATGAAGGCCATAGTTTTGAGCCACATTAAACATAAATAAATGTTTTTTTTGGCTTGAATGCAGACATGTACACACAGTTCATGAATGTGTAAATAAACACCCACCACGTATATACACCAGTGAAAAGTATCACTCAGCTTGGCAATAAAAAAAAAGTTTTAGTTATATTTGAATGATTTACCCTTAAACCATGATTTATTGAGTACTACCGTAGAAATGTATTATTGTATTACATTGCAATAGATTATATATCTGTCTTGTTCATTTGAGGACTGAATGAGTGAAAACATTTTGTGACTTCTCTGTATTGTCTCACTTACTTATATGTAAGTAGAAGTAACTTATATTCACTCATACTTTCTGTTTCTTTTTTCTCTCCAAGATTGCCGACTGGAGTGTCCAGTTTGTAGAGAGGAGTATTCATCAGGGGAATCTGTTAGGAAACTTCCCTGCCTCCATTACTTTCACAGTGAATGTATAGTGCCTTGGCTGGAGCTGGTAAGGATGAGGAGTACTTGTGGTCAGTGGGTTGAGGGGTTTAAAGGTTTTTTTGGTCTTTCATGTCTGGACTTTTTGTTATCAAATGGTGTATCAATGCTTTGTAAAGTGTATAGTGGACTGTTCGCTTCGTTTTTGCAGACAGATTAATAATTTTTATCTCCTCTCTCAGCACGATACCTGCCCCGTGTGCCGCAAAAGCCTCGATGGTGTTGACAACAGCCTCCCACCCACGTCAGAACCCCCAGAAGCCCGTTCTGTCAGGACAGAGCGACAGGAGGGGCAGGCTATCTGAGAAACAGGCCAACAACTCTACCTCCTTTATTGTTTTCAAGAGGCACACTTCTCACCACAGACCTTACCCTCTGCACCAACTGATTTGAAATAAAATACATCAAGCACATCACAGTCAATTTGCAGATTCAACTCTCGCTTGATTTATGCATTTGTGCTAAGGACCTTTATGTTCTCCACTCCAACACATTCAACTTTTTTTTTTTATGCTACACTGTGCACAAAAGGATCCAGCAGTTTGCTGATAAGATGTGGAGGTGATGTGTCCTTCTCGCTACGCTGCCCTCTTAGGTGGTTTTCTGAATGACTGACTTTGCTGTCAAGAACTAATCACCACTGAGCTGCTGTTGGTTGTCAAAATGATGGGAACTTGTGGGAAGTTGTGAAGTAACATTTTTGCATTATTCTCTTGGTAAGATTTCTTAATTAAGTATTCTCCCAAAAAAACGTAATTAAAGCCTAACCCTGTGACCCTCAACCTCTGCACATTCTTTTATTTCCTTAATTATGCCAGAGGCAGATATGAAACCCTCAGCTGGGTTACTGTTGTGTTTCACTGGCTTGAGTGCATATATCTGAGGCTTCTCAGTGAGTCATTTGCATTGTGTTCAGTTATGTTGTAACTGCTTAATAGGTGACACTTTTTTGTCAGATCTTAAACCTCAATAGACTTAAAATACAATTCAAATGTTTACGTGACTTTGATGATAAATGTATAGTACAGTGAAATATAGCCAAAGATGTGTAATCAATTGAAATATAAAATATGCACTGCTATGTCAGTGGAGCACTTTACAGTATGTAACCTCCACAGAATATAATTGTTGGTTATGGTATTGATGCAAATAGTTTATGGAACAGTCAATGATAATAAATGAGAAATCACCAATTTTGATAATTGATGAACAGTTGTAAGTCATTTATTAACCAAATAATATGAACATTTGCTGGTTCCAGGTGTCAAATATAAGGATTTGTTGCATCCTTTTGAATCATGTCATCGCACACTAAACCTGTTGGACCGATTTTTTTTACATGGAGCAATGACGGGCAGCCAGAGTTTACTGACTGAGCTTACCTTTTTGATAATGCTTACAATACGGGATGGCTAAAATTACCTTGAACCATCCCCTGGCTGTGCTCTGTCTGACTCCATGCATTTGCCACCATTGAATGTTCTTTTAACAACAATTTAAATTTGATTGGTATTGATGTATTCAAATAATTCCCTTTGTGGTACTTTTTTTTTTTTAAACACTAATATTTTAATTAGGTTGTTCTTGGTGGGTTTTTCTTTTTCACTTTTTGTTTCACTATTTCCAAGAATTTATTATGGTTGGTTGTTGGTATATGCAATGATGATTTTACCATTGATTTTACACTAAAAAAAAAAAATAATAAAATTGAGCTCTGCAAACCGATTATTTTCATTTTTTGGCTGATAAATTGATAGAAACGGAGAAAATTGCCAAGCACCAATAGTCAATGGACTTCCTTATAAATTGTCCATTAATCCATTATCAAAAACGAGGTAAATTCGCCGTGATTAGTCAGTCAGACTGACAAACAAGAATAGAATAACAACATCCTTTTCAGAGCGGACGGGGCTTATTTATAGGCTTATAAAGCTCTCGTTTGCCTTCCCCAGCCGGTGCCGTTTAACGGGCGTGTTGACCCTCCGCGGCCGCTGAAACCGGGCACCGCCAGTTTTGACAGTTGACTGTTGCATACCAGCAAACACACCCCTCAAAACACAGCCCAGAAAACAGCCCAGAAAACAGCCTCAACACGCCCTCAACACGCCGAAAATAGCGAAATAATCAAACACAGACATTTTTTTTTGTCATTGACCAGGGACCGCAGAAACCGCGTGCAACCGACATTTGCACTCCTCTTCTCTCCTCACCTCCTCCCTCCTCCTCTCCTCCTCCTCCTCCCTCCCTCCTCCCTCCCTCCTCTGTGCGGACTGAGAATGCCCGTGTTGTACTGACACAGTAGCGATACGGGCTGAGCAGACATGGAGGCCCGATTACCGAGAGAGGCCCGCGCTGACACATCCAGGCCCAGCTAACGGCGCGTTTGGAGCGGGATTCGGAGCATCTCCGGAAAATATCACGGATACCAGTTCGCTGTAAGGAAAAGACGATTTTGTTTTTAGCACCGAGGAGGAAGAAATAGAGGGAGATCCATTTTCGGGTCTGTGTTGATTCAACGCAGCCGCCATTTTGTTGACAGTTAGTGTTTTTTTTTTTTTTTTTTTTTTTTAATAACCTACACAGCGCTGCGTCTGTTATTTTTTTGGGGAAAACACTGGGATACAATCCGCCGTATTTTTCGCGTGTGGTTTTCCGCTCGATTTAATAGTGCGTTTGCCTTCTTTTTTTTTTTTTTTTTTGAAGGAGCGTCGGGAGTTTTTTTTTTTTTTTTTCCTGCTTTAGCTTCCCCTTTTTTTTTTTTTTTTTTTTGCTAGTGCAGCGTTAGCCGTCGTAGCCGAGATGTAGTAACACGAGTGCCGACGAGAATGTGACGGAGATGCAAGATTATGTACATCACTCGTCCCCCCCGAGGGGGGGGGGGGAGGTTTGTGCGGCGTATTCACTAAGGCTGTTCGCTTTGTAAGTTAAGACCGTTCACAGCGACGTTTTTTTTTTTTTTGTTGTTGCCCAAATCGTCCTCAAACAGGCTGCTGATAGATGGCTAGTTAGCTGCTGCCAGTTGCCATTGATACAAAACGTAGCAGCCTTATCTACTACTGGACGGATGGTGAGCTACTAACGTGGTAACCAAAAAAAAAAAGCACTAACCTTTCATAATGTACTGTTTTTTTTTTTATTAATAAGCGCCGCTCTTTCCAAGTATTATAAAAAATAAAATTAAAATACAAAAAATTGACAAGGGGGATGCTTGTGCAGCTCACATCTTCCACCGTCGCAACTTTGTGTGTTGCAGCTGGCAGTGGTTTGTAGGTGTGCAGTGATTTCTTGTTTAGATCCGTGGCTACAAGCATGATTTTTCTTCTTCTTCTTTTTCTAACACCTTTTTTTGACCTAGTTTGGCAGCACAAACATTTGCACTCGTACTCCTTTTTTTTTTAAGGGTCGTCCCTGCAGCTCGTGGTACATGTGATATCTTTAAAAGTATCTGTGATGGAAATCCAAATGTGACTCTTTTTTTTTTTTTCTTCATGTTTTGGTATTTCAGCTGTTGGAAAATGAAATGATGTGGCCACCACGTTGATACATACGAAGGCAGGACACAGAGCCAAATAATGTGAACACCGTTTCTGGACAATTTCAGAGGTGAGTGAAATTGATTATTATTATTATTATTTTTTTCAAAGTGAATCCTACCCTTTGCAAGTATTGCTCACTGCTGGTCATGTTTTCACAGCCAGATTTGAATAGGCTAATGTTTACCCACGAGTACATGTTTTCTGCGTCCCTTGCCTGCATTGCACGGTGCTTTGGGAAACTGCGAAGAGCACATCTGCCTTTCCTTCAGCTTTAGACAGCTATTCCGAGTATGACTAAACCGTGATGTCTTCTCTGAGTAAACATGAACACGAACAATTGCGGTGAAAATTACGAGGTGATCTTCGCGAGTTATCCCCTTGGGCAGTGTTGACTGTACAGGAAACCGAAAGCAGATAACGTTATTTGGTTGGTTTGTTCAGTCCTTTGCTGGTCAGCCCCGTTTTTAGTTTTGTTTTTTGTGCATGACATGCGGGAAAGCGTGCTCAATTAAATGCTATACCTAAATGTTATGCACCGCCAGTTAACAACACAAAGTTAACTTCCCTGTTTGCACAGTGCAGGGCCGACTGACACCTGTCATCTCGTTCGGCTTTATTGCAGCCTCAGCTGCAATTATCAAACCTTCAGGGTTCAAACATTTAGAGCCGCATATTTCCTTTAAGGGCATTTGTCTTCTACAAGCACACGGCACTTCCGCTGTGACATGGTACAAACCGATGGTAGTAGTAAAGGAATTTGGCTGCTCTCCCCCTCCTGAGCACGGCTCTGCTAATAGCGATGGAGGAAAAGTCCTGGAAGTGACAGGGAGCTCTCGGGGCAGACTCCAGCCCTCATGTGAATGATGTGGGGGGTGGGCGGGTTGGATAGTATTGCTATGGCCAAAGGGAAATCAGCAGTTATGAACAACGTGTGCAAAAGTGGAGGAGGGAGAGAAAGGAGGGGAGGGAGGAAAGAAATGGGAGGGAGGGAGAGGGGGGGAGTTGTTTACTACGTTCCTCTGCTCTGCCATTTCTTAGGTTGTTTGCCTGATATTGATTATTGATCCTCTGGGATTTAAAGTATTTTCTTTTTTTTCTTTTTTTTTACATTCGTTCTCGTTTTATTATACCGTCTTTTCTACTTGAACTCCTTGTTATTGCGCTTAAAGTAAAAGCAAACAAGAGTCAGATAGCATGACTGATGTCAGTCCTCAAAACCAAGAGTGTTGTTACTCCCTTGTTTTGCAATATGACTGTGAAAATGAAACGACTTGTGTGCAGTCTTAACGGTTTTGTAAAAGCAAAATGACCTCGATGCCAAACATGAAAAAGTTATATGGTTTTGGTATTTGGACTAATCAAACAGAAATAAGAAAGTGATTCATACCAGTACCAGATTATTAGGAGGAGAGCAAGTGCCAGTAAATGACCAGGCTGAGCTTGTTAGAGATGAGAGGAATGTTTTGACTCTCTAGGAGGCTTTTCTCCAGACTTGTCGGTAGCCTCTCGCAGAGTTAGGTACTACAGTGGCTTAATTTTGGCATACCTGCTGTCAGGCAGCGGAAGCGGCTCACATCACTGTGAGTGTTTAGTATGAAAGAATGAGGAGAACATTTGTCACTGTGCACAAGAAGGACACGGGGAACCGAGTTGGTGGGGTGGGTGAGGAGTGAAATGTGGTTTTGATTAAAGTGGGAGGCAGCGACTTGAGTTTGTGTGCTGTTTTCCAAGTTTACGAAATAGAGGAAGAGGATGGAAAAGCTTTGAGGAAACGGGGAAAGAGCACAGCGATTGATGGAGTGTTAAAGAAAAGAGGGAGGTGTGATTTGAGTGTGGTATGTGTAGCGTGGGGGAGTCCGCCGTTTTGAGGCAAAATGGAGTGAGTAATTGAAGTATACACAGAAAGGAGGGTGTGGGGGAACTACAGGCGAGGCTCCAAAAACTGTGCTGCGTTTACTGTGTGGTTCAACAACAACAACAAAAAATCTCTACTACTGTTTTCCACAGTCATAATCCAAAACAAACATGGTATAATTGCAGACTCCTTTTACCTCCTGCTACAACGTTTTACTGATGTGACGACTTGTATGACTTTCCTGAGGCTCCACTAAGTAGTTCTTTTAGTGCTCCTTGCTAATGTAGGGCTCAGAGAAACCGCCGGCACGTTGACGCTCTATCACTCACTCTCAGTTGCTGCTGGCGAAGGCTGGGAAAGGCGGCCGGATCCTCTGTCTAGTCCCAGAGGACCCAATGTGCTGAGGTCACAGTTCTGAATTGCCTCCAAATGACTTCACCCACAGAAAGCACCTGCTTGGGGGCGAATCCGCATTAAATCACTCAGTGGCCATGGGGAGCCGTAGACAACTTCATTGAATTGGGCTGTCCTCTAAGGAACACAATTAAGAAGCCTGCTGCTCTCTGCTGCTGCTGTGCTAACGTAGGGTATGAGCTGTTTGCCACTATCGCAGGCAACTGCTTTCACTGCAACTAATGAGGGTACTTCAGGGATTGCTCATTCGGCATCTTACCCTGTAACACTTGGCAGTGCTGTGGGATTAACTATTGACTGGAAAACGTGGGCTTTGTAAATTGCAGGTGGACAATTCAGAGTCCTTGTGCTTAAGGTTACATTTCTCAGGTGGAAGAGGCATGTCTGTGTAAATAGGTCACACATTGTTATAGGCTGTGAGGACGAGCACACCATAAAAAGTCACCCAGACAGGGTGAAGGACAGCCTCTAACCAAATAGATGATAAAAAAAAAAATTGTTACCCTCCATCTGCTTTCCCCCCATCATTCATTTTATACTTCTTAGTTGTAGGGCACCTTTTACAACCGTCAGTCTTTGGTTGATGTTCTGTGTCGCAGTGACTAATGTGGAATTTGTTTTTGTCTCCTCCACCCTCCCTTTTCTTCTTTCTCCCTGCTATACCTGTCTCTCCCCCCCGCTACAGTTGAAGGACGGAGAAAGAGGGCTGGACAGCCGAGGAAGGGAAAGAAGCCGCCTCAAAACAAGGAGCGCTTCACCCTCACCGTTATCCCCCTCCCCCTTTTCCCCCTTCACCCCTATCCCATCCCCAGACAAAAACTCTACCTGGCATCCACAACATCCACTCCCTAATACACTTGAACACCCCCTAAAGTTCTGATGGATCAGAAGATTCAGGGGAGAACTGCAACTCCACCCCCACTTCTCTCTGGTGCTCCCACAGGGGAGCGAGAGAAGGAGGGAGGGGGTGGAAAGAAAGATGAAGAGGAGGAAAAGAAGAGGGACAGAGAGAAGGAGGGCACTGCCACGGTCTCAGCTGGTGCAGGAGGTGCAGGTGCAGGAGGAGCCAGTGGCGACCAGTCTCATTTCTCCATCAAAGAGAGCAGCTTGTCCGAGGGCAATGTCAAACTTAAGATTGGTCTTCAAGCAAAACGCATGAAAAAGCCCCCTAAGATCTTGGAGAACTATGTGTGCCGACCAGCCTTCAGGGCCACTGTGAGGCATACAGGCCGCGGAGGAGGTGGCGCTCGTGGAAACCGTGCAGGAACTACAGGTGATGTGACGGCCAGTCGGAACCAGAGTCCTTCACATGGCAGGGAAAAAGAGAGGGAAAAGAGTCCCAGTGTAAACAGACCGCCGGGCCAATCATCTTCATCAGCTTCCTCCGCTAAAGCTCCCACACCACCGCCGGCTGCTCCTCCTGCTGCCAGCACTACCACCCTGTCACCCTCCCAAGTCAACGGGAGTGCTCCAGCGAAAAGGGTAAGGAGGGAGAACATTGTCAATCTATGTATTTTTTTAATCGGCATTAGTTTCCCACTTTGCCAAAAGTAAATACAGTATAAGCAGTATACTCCTGTAATTTATGATTTCTACTTCGTGTACATTGGTAAAGCTGTGGTCCACAACAAGGCTACCCTAGTAATCACTGTGTTATTGCACAGATAAAGAGCAGATCATAAATTGTTCTTTAGTTTTCTTTGTCTTCTCTGTTGGCCTGCCTCTATTCACCACACACACCGCCCCCTCCAATCTCCCTTGGTCTGTATTGCCTGTCCTCTGTCTCCGCCTGGCCATGTCCTCTCCACCCCCATCCCTGCGTGACCTCTCTCTAGCTCTTCCTCTCTGTCCCCAATCTAACCCTATGTGTTATTGAGTGTAAACGCCCCCCTCCCCTACCTCCCCCCGGGGTAAGCTCATGAAGCAGCACTGGGCTGAAAATTTTATCCATGAATAGAAGTTTGGAAAAGTGTAAAGCGATAATCTTGCTTTTGGTGTGAGTGTGTGTAAGTGTGTGATGGCATACTATGTGTAACTTTGTATTACGCTACCTTACCTTTTTTGTAAAATCTTGTTTTGTGTTGCTCTGTCCCTGCGCATGTGTTTTAATTGTGACCTGTCACAGGACAATAGATACAAATTAAGTTAAAGCTAACTCTGGTACCATACATCAGAAGGTAATACACGTTTAATATTGCACATGGTTCTTTACAAATTGCTGATTGATTGTTCTACTTGTAGCTGAGGCCGTCTCTGGCCAGGTGTGTCAGATTTAGTTCGCACCGTAGCTGTTGTTTTCCCACATTGTAAAATGTATGTGTTTAATACTTTGCTTAAAAATAGCTCAAGAATTTAGCAATTAACTTTATACATGCAACCCTGTAATGTAGAAATTGGGCAGTGTATTTCTTGATTGTAATTATTAATCACCTACCTTTTTTTTTCTTTCTTTTTTTTTTTTTTGCAGGGACCACCAAAGATAGATTGCAAGTCTGATTCAAAGTCAGACACAAAAGCAGCCTCCACAACATCTGAGAGACCCCTGAACCTTCATCGCCCTCCACCAGACAGCAAAACGCATTCCTCTGGGAAGAAAACACCGACTCAACAATCCAACCCCCGGACATCGCCACCCTCTCCACCAATACCTGCATCAAAAGAACCCAGCTTCGAAGGTGTCAACACTCCACAATACACCTACGGCACAGAAAGTCAGAGAGACAAGGATAAGGGTGTTCAAAGTTGGGGAGCGCCCACAGTCACTGAGAAATTAGCTCAACTTATCGCGACTTGCCCACCATCAAAGACCCCCAAGTCGGCCAAACCCGCAAAGATTGATCCTACTCCTCCTCTCCCAAGCTCAGGCTTTATGGCTCCTACAGCAAAGCAACGAGACAGGGCAATGGCTAATAGGAACACCTATTCAAGAATGGTTCACCTTTCTCCTCCACCTCCTGTGTCAAGACCACCTGGTAGGCCCTATGGTTCTAGGAACAGAGACAGTGTTATGGAAAATTCACCCACCCTGACACCACTGATGAAGGAGGACTTGGAAGGGGCTGAAAAAGCTAGTAGCAGCAGCGGCAACAACAGCATCAACACGAGCAGCAGCAACAGCAGTAGTCGCAGCAGCAGTCCATCATTCACCTATGGCAATAACCGCCTGTCAGCCATGTCAAAGGACAGCAACAATGACAACAGCAACAGTAGCATTTCAAAGACACAGTCACGTCCTGCTCACTGCGTCCCCCACACCACATCCTCACCATCTTGTCCTATTTCATCCTCTTCCTCCACCTCAGCTGAGCAGAGGATAGTGAGTGCAGTGAGTCACCTTGGCTCCCCTGTGCCCTCACAAGGACATCATGCACGAGAGTCCCCTGCCCTGGCAGAGGAAAGCAGTGCAGGTGAGAGGGAGCAAGACAGGGACAGCCCCAGAGACTTAACCAAGTGCCCTCCTTCAACAGGAACAGGAAAGCCAGATGGGAAAGACAAGGGGGCAAGTAATCAGTCATTGCGAGTTGAGAGGGGGAAGAGCTCTAGTCCGAGTAAGCGCAGTCCCAACCGGGATAGCAGCCGATCTGGACGGGCTGGCAGTCCCTCTGAGTCTGTTAGACAGAGGGCACCTTCTCCACCGGAGCCGGATGATGAAGAAGGCCCAGCAACACCTCTTAGGGATGATTCTCCTGATTCATCCCTCGACTCTCCCGCAGAGCAGGACAGCAAACCCCTTAAAAAACGCAGGGGCAGGAAACCTCGCTGGTCCCGTGTTATGAACAAGACACAGAGTCAAAGAACAGGCCAGGAAAGTCCCTTCAATGAGAACAAAACCATCATGCCTTTACCTTCAAGCTTGGAAACGCAATTGCCGCCGATTAAAAGAACTGTAGGCAGGCCTCCCAACCCAAATAAGGTCAAACCAAATCCTGTGCCACAAAGTTCAGTGTCACAGCTCTTCCCACCCCAGCCTAAGAAAAGGGGAAGGCCAAAGTCCAAAATGCCGAGGCTTGACTCCCCGGCCTGTGGGACCACCCCTAACAAGTTGGCTCCCTCAAAGGTCTTTTCATCTTTGCTGAAGTCCAAAGAAGAGCAGGACCCACCTGTTCTTCATCCAGAGGTGGACCTGAACCCACCTAAACCTATGCCTAGAAAACGTGGACGCCCCAAGCGCCTTCCTCCTACCTTACCCCAGGAGGGTCAGCCTCCCACATTGGCTCCAGAAGCAGGGGACATGGGAGACAAATGGTTCCGCAGCAAAGGAAACGGGCAGCTTATCATGAAAACTATTATTGGCAAGATAAATAAGATGAAAAGTGTAAGGAGGAAGCGTATACTCAGTCAAATCCTTTTAGGCCCAAGAACAGAAGACACCCCTAAAGGCACCACCAGTGGGGTGGTTGGCTCTGTGGAGGCTGCAACCCAATCATTGTCTTCCCTGGCGGCCTCTTTTGGGGGAAAACTAGGGCCACAAATTAATGTCAGTAAAAAGGGCACAATATACATGGGTAAAAGGAGAGGCCGTAAACCAAAAGCAGCAGCTAATGGCACAGCTACCACGCCACCACCAGAACCCTTTCTATCTCCAAACACCACTTCACCTCTCCATCACCATCAATCGCTCTCTCTGCATCAGCACCAGCTCTCCTCTTCAGAGGTCTTTCCTTCTCCCTCCCTCTCACAATCTAGTGGAGGCCACAGTCCCATCAGTGATGCCAGCTTTGTGGAGCCAGGCTCAGTGCATTTTGCAGGTCACTCTCACTACTCTAACTCCCATCATGGCCACAACACATTCTCCTTCCCTCCCCCCACCTTTTCAGCCCCTAATCCTCGTAACCCAGGGCTAGGCGCGACGTCATCATCAATGGCCACAGCAGCTTCCCAGAAAAAGTCATCTTGCCGTGGATACCATCACCACCACCATCATTACAGGCAGCACTACCATTACCATAAGCTTTCCCCTCCCAGGCCACTCCATCCTACCTCCCCTGCCCCCCTGAGTGAGCTAAAAGAAGCGACTCCATCACCAGTTAGTGAGTCACACAGTGAGGAGACGGTGCCCAGCGACAGCGGTATAGGAACAGATAATAACAGCACCTCTGACCGTGGTGAGAAAGCTGGAGGGGCAGGTGGCCTCGGAGCAATCGGGATGCCACCTGGGATGGGCAGTGGATTATTAATGCCAGGGGTCATTGGTTCAGCGATGGGTCCAGGGATGGGCCTTAATTCCAGAGGCAGGCGTCGACACTCAACTGTGCTCTTGGAACATCCCTCACCCTCTCCATCACCCCACGGGGCAAGGTCATCACCCGATCCCCGGAGACCTCACCCAGCAGCCCCCGCATCCTCCCTAATGGGACACAAGGAGAAACATAAGCACAAGTGTAAACGCCGCAGCCATGGATGCCCTGGCTACGACAAGCTAAAGAGACAGAAGCGGAAACGCAAGAAGAAGTACTTGCAGCTGCGCTCCCGGCGGCTTGACCCAGACTTTCTTGCTGAGTTAGATGAGATAGTTGTGAGACTAAGTGAAATACGGATTGCTCATCGTACCACAGGGCACCGGCTTGGCAGTGGAATAGGCATAGCAGCGGGACCAAGTAGAGTGCCAGGGGTGGGGAACAGGGCCAGTGGTGGCATAGGGGGCACGAGTGGCCCTCCTCCACATCACTATGTTCACAGGGACCTCCTGCCTACCATCTTCAGGGTTAATTTTGGCAGTTTCTACTCTCATCCTGCATACTCCTGTGACCCCTTGCACTATGTTCGTAAACCAGACATGAAGAAGAAACGGGGACGGCCTCCCAAACTGAGGGAGTCCATGTCTGAGGTTCCCTTTGTACCTGGGCTAGGGTTCCCACTCTCCAGTGGAGGTTTCTACCACCCCTCCTACAGTGTTCCTTACTCATCTGGGCCCTTGGGGTTGGGGTATTACAGAGGCTATCCTCCAGCAAGTGCTCTGTATCCCCACCCGCACCACCAGTCACCCCACACAGCCCCATCACACCACTCTCACCACTCGCCATCTTTCCCCCCTCCTCCCCCCACGTCTTACATGCACCATCATCACCCTTCACATCTCTTGCTGAACCCTTCCAAATTTCATAAGAAAAAACATAAGCTGCTTAGGCAGGAGTACCTTGGTGGAGGAAGGTCCCCTGTCCTGTACCCACCCATGTCCTCTGAGCTTTCCTTCAACTGGCACCACAAACACAAACACAGACACAAACACAGAGAGCGCTGTGCTGAGGAGGACAGGGAGGAATCAGCAAGAGGTGGATCAGGGAGCCGGGCTAGTGCAGGGATTTCTGAAAGTGGAACATCAGGTAAAGGAGAGCGAGTTGGCAGTTTAGGAATGGCAGACTCTTTACAACGATGCCGCTTTGGACGCGACACCGCCAGCACCAGCACCAGTGCCAGCAAGCCAACTGCTGCCACCTCTGCCAACTCCCCTTCCTCCTCCTCGTCCTCATCTGCAGAAAGGTACAAGCGCAAAGAGAGCTCCATGTCATGTCTAGGACCTTCCAGACTTGCACTGGGTAGCAGCTCTAAAGGCCACAACCCAGTTGAGTCCTGGTTCAGAATGGGCAGCTCTGAAGCAGACTACTCGAAACTTTCACGGAGTCAAGTGGTACCCGGTCAGGGGTCTTTCTCAGATGGACGGGCGGAGGACCCAGCGGGCTGCTCGGAGACCGAGGATGAGGAGCCTCTCACTCCCACAGAGGATGTAGAAACCCGTGATTCTCCAAACCTTACAAATCTGTTTGCCTCGGCTCTGACCCGCACTTCACTGAAGGGGGGCAGAAGCAGAAAGGCCGAGGTAGTTGCAGAGAGCTCCAGCTTCACCCACATGGATCGGCCGATGAGGAAAGATCGCTCAACGTCAGCAGAGAGGAGAGAGTTAGGTAGGTCTAATTTGGTTGAGTAAGACTGTAAAGGGATCTGTATGAATAGGCGGCCTGCAGCAGAGCATGCCGTGATGAATTGATACATGTTACAACAGCATAAACATGATCTATTTAACAGAAAACACTTTGCAGCAACAGTAGCAGCACAGAGCTATTTTAATTTATTTGCTCTTGGCGATTCCGTTCACAGAATTTTTTTTATCTTCTATTAATCATGTAACTCTGCAAGCTTGTGACTTTGATGAGCAATTCAGCACAGAACATCTTTTGACCCAAATAAGTGGTGACATTGTAAAAGGTTACTGGAGTCAATTGTACACCAAATTTGTTTTCCAAAAATAGTTCTGATGCGTTTGTATTATCAATCCTGTGTCTGAATATGATTGGCTGATGCCTGATGAGCTTTATGACTTGGTGCAGCTATGGTGAAACTAGAACAGTGTGCAATCAATTAGATCCAGCACTAATTCCTGGATCGTGTATTTGGGCAGTAACCCTTCCAAACGTTGCCATATGGCTCAGCAAATTGGATCTTAAAGTTTGCTTGATCTCTACAGAGTGAAGCATGTTTATCTCTTGAAAATCCTTCATTGTGTGTTGAGAGATTGTGTTGTGGTTACCACTGGAACCACCCATACCTCAGTTGTGGCTAGAACAAACAACACAGGAAAATGATCAGTTCTGTCTCGGTAGCTCCCTCAGCTGTCCCCCCATCTGAGAAAATGCAATACTGAGTGAAATGGGCCACTTATTTTGGTGAAAAAAAATTCCCCTTGAAAGAGTCGGTGACATCCCCTGTGCATACGCTGTCTGACATTTGGTAGCTCTTACTAGTGGTTACCGGCTTGGCAAAAAAAGAATGCGGAATTACTTAAACTGGCTCTTCTGTGAATGCGCATGGCCACAGTTGGCCACAGTTGATACAGCATTTCTGCTAGAGCTCATCTTACTGAAGGGGTGGAGTATTTTGTTAACATGCTATATTTAGTAGACTTTTCCCTCAAAAGCCCACAATGTGAGGCCGAGTTCTATTCATCAGTTCACCCAGCACCTGGGCTGAGCTAATGTTGCTGATGCAAGACAGTGCTTTGGCCAAGATCTTGCTTCATTGGCGTGCCTCTCTGAATGCCCTCTAAGCCTGATGTGTGTGTGTCTGTGTGTCTGTGTGCGTGTGTGTCAGTTTTACCTGATGTTTATGTGCTTGTCTGTGAGTAAAATGGCAAGCTGAAAGGCCCCTGTTGAGGCAGCATGGTGCAGTTCAAACCAAGACAGGGTAATCCTGGATTACAGAGCGGGACACTGGGTCACTCAGTGGTCACAGACAGCACTGTGAAGGTATAGGGGTGGCCAAGGGTGCGGACTGGGCCGGCACACAAGACAAGTAGGGAATGACATTGTAGATAAATGCACACTGACAAGAGGGATGTGGGGGAAAAAAGGAGTGTACGGGAGGCCAGCTGTAGTACAAAAGAGCTGGTGCGAATTGGTACGTTTCCATCCAAATCTGCAGGTTCAAAGCTAATTTACATTTCAGGAAAAAAGAAGTCAAACCGTTCACACAACCCATGGGAATGGAGCAGGGGTCAGGTGATGGTTAAAAGTGTGCTCAACTCTACTAATTAGCTAGTTTACTGGTCATCCCGCTCTGATCTTATCTTTCTCAGTGAGTTGCATGTTTGGGTGCTCTGATGTCACAGAGCCTGAATTAATGATGTTGTTTGACTTAGACCAGTAATATAACAAGTAGTAGTAATAATAATAATAATAATATATGATAATAATAATAATAATAATACACAAGTAATAATACTTTTATGATGTTTCTAATGATTAAGTTTCTTTACCCTTGGCCCTTTTGTATATGTTTTCATTGGTGCGTCAACTTCTTCCCCTTAGCCAAGTTTTTTTTTTATGCGTTTAGATTTATTGTTTTTGGCATTTGGAGGAATATATGTAGGATGTGAAGCAGTGTTTTGCTGTCAAAGGATGAAAAGCGAGAAGGTGAAAGTGGAAGATGAGGGTGAAATGAGTATAACGATAATGGAAAAGAGCAGCAGTTTCCGAAAAGATGTACATGAGAATAAAAAGTGATCCAAAGGGTCTAAAAGAAAAAGAAAATGGTATTACTCAGGTTTCTGAGTGTTGACATATAAACTGTCCAAATGCCTCTTGCCATTGCTAAGAACCTTTAAGAAACTGCTCTGTGTGCCCTGCTGTTTTAATGCTGAATATGCAGTATTACTTTGCTGTTTCTTTTTCCAGGTTCATCAGGTATCCAGACGAGAGGAGTTGCCCTGCCGACCTCTGAGGGGCCTGAAGGATCCTTGCACCATCGGCAGCAGCACCATCACCAACCTCCACTGTTTCACTCCCACGGCTCTGCTTCCTCCTCCTGCCTCTCTCCCTCTCAGGACTGTTGCTTGGATGCCTCCCTGCCCCACTACTCCCACCGGGCACAACCATCCAAACACAGCCTGTACCACGTCAACAAAATCCTGCGTGCCAAGAAGCTGCAGAGACAGGCTCGTACAGGAAACAACGTGGTGAAGAAGAGGGGCCCGGGACGTCCCAGGAAACACCCGTTACCCTCCCCGCCACCGTCTCCACCCCCTGTGGTTGAGTTGAATCAGACCCGACACAGGGACAGAGCGGGAGAACGGCTAGCGGTAGGAAGAGGGTGGGAGGGTGATACCGTGACAGATGCCATTGAGGCAGTGGTCCAGGGACAGCGTAGAAAAGGTCAGAAGAGGAAGCACTGGGAGAAAGATGGGGATGGGGAAGAGGAGGTGGAAGAGAACAGGGAGGTAGAAGAGACTGAGGAGCAATTGCCGGACAGAGAGCAGAACCTGGGAAACCTGGTGGCAAGATCCAAAGCTGGGACAGGAAGGATGTGGCTTACCCAAGACGAGCTCCAGCACTTTCATGGGTAAGCATTTTTTCCTTGCACCGTTGCACATTAACCTTTATACCTGAACGTCTCAGCTGTGGGACGGTGATTATTAATGTTAGGATTCAGTGCTGGTATGTATAGGAACATTTATTAAGTCCAGTTGTCACTAGATACCAAGTCATGGTTCTATTTTTAGTCCAATGGAAAGCAAGCCAGATGGCCACTGCTCCCCGGAGCGCCCAGCCACGGTCTCCAGGGAACAAGCTCCGCCCATGCCCATAACCAGCCAACGAGAGAAGAGGGCAGCCAGACCTCCGAAGAAAAAGTTTCAGAAAGCAGGGCTTTACTCTGATGTGTACAAGACCGAAGAGTGAGTCCCAAACACATCTTAAACAAAATCATTTTTTTCTTCTCATGTTTATCTAGCAACACACACCATATGTTGTTTTTCTGCACCGCTATTGACCTTCTTTCACATTTTTCTTTACCTCTTTTGTAGCCCACGTAGTCAGCTTCTACAGTTAAAGAAAGAGAAGCTAGAGTACATACCTGGGGAACATGATTATGGATTGTTTCCTGCTCCAATACATGTTGGTAAGTTTTGTTGAATTGTTAAAATAAATTTGAGTGCGTAATAATTAAGTGACCAGTGTTTTTGAACACTATACGAGTAAAAGTCCTTCATGTATGTTGTTAAAGGTGTGCGAAAATCTGTCATGTGTCTGTATTTGGTGTAAGATAATTGGCCTGGCTTATGAAGTTGGATTTCTCAGTTAGTTGAATGTAGCGCTGATTCACTTATATGGCCAAAATGACTTCCTTCTTCTCTATTGATTCAACTTAATTTTCTCTCCCTGAATTTCCCCTTCTTGTTTTGATTTTTCAGGGAAGTACCTGAGACAGAAGCGCATTGATTTCCAGTTGCCTTACGACATCTTATGGTTGTGGAAACACGATCAGGTGATCAATCTTGTTATGCACAAGTAGTTTAAGGGTTTTTCTATTCAGTGTGAAAAACTGAAAAGTAGTTTGAAAACTTAGGTGCTCAGTTTATATCATGTAAGTATTTATCTTTTGTGTTTAACATTCTGTTTTTGTGTTTCAGCTTTACAAGAGGCCTGATGTCCCCCTTTATAAAAAGATCAGATCAAGTGAGTAATTGGATTTGTCCCAGTGATCCAGCCAAATTGTAATTTGTAGCCTGATCAATTTATTTTCTAACACTTCATTGTCAATCAGTGAGACACAGGGATTTGTGTTTCGTTAGTTGCCGCAATTACTTTGAACATTGTCGTTCTTGTTATCAGGTTTATGCATAGTTTGCAAAACAGGAAATAAAGATATCGGACGGTGGTCACACGTTGTGGTGCGTAAGAAACTGTAGATGTGAAATGGTAATCCCCTGTTTCTGTGTCACAGATGTCTATGTGGATGTGAAGCCTCTCTCTGGTTATGAAACAACGACATGCAACTGTAGAGCTCCTGAGGCCTCTACTGAAAATGGCTGCTTGGATGACTGCCTGAATAGGTACGGATACAAAACTGCAAATACATATTTAAACGTTTTCCCATAAGGGATTACAGTGTTAATTATAATTCAGAAGTTACATATTTGTTTAGAAATTAAATGTGTGAATAAAGGGGAAAACATGGATTCAAGAAAAAGCAGACACTCCTCAGCCTCATTTTACATCTTTTCAAATGGGTTGTTTTCCCACAGAATGAGCTTTGCCGAGTGTTCGCCGAGCACCTGTCCATGTGGTGATCATTGTGACAACCAGCACATCCAGAGACACGAGTGGGCCCAGTGTCTGGAGCGATTCCGTGCCGAGGGCAAGGGTTGGGGCATCCGCACCAAGGAGTCTCTCCGCTCTGGACAGTTCATCATAGAGTACCTGGGAGAAGTGGTCAGCGAACAGGAGTTCAGGTGAGACTAAAACACCTTATTGGGTGTTCATCATGGAGGTGTCAAAAGACGTATGATATTCTGTTTTTCTGCCCATTTTATCTCCTCTTTGCCTCAGTTTAGAACATTGTTCACCTTGGAGATTGATGAAAACCTCTCTTTTAATCTGCTTCCTACCTTCCATGTTTTAGGAGCCGTATGATGGAGCAGTACTTCTCCCACAGTGGCCAATATTGTCTGAACCTGGATAGCGGCATGGTGATTGACAGCTACCGAATGGGCAATGAGGCACGCTTCATAAACCACAGCTGCGAACCCAACTGTGAGATGCAGAAGTGGTGAGTGTCATGGCAGCATTATACCTCTGCTAATACCCTTGTGGTGCTTTTGGGTTCTTACCAAAAGACAGATTTGGCTAAGCCTTTTTAGGACTGAGCCTGAGCAGTTGCCACAAGTTGTTATGGATTTACAATTTAGCCAGACTGAACTGCATTTGTTAGTCTGTGATGACAAATAAGGAGTACTACTGTCACTCTGTAGATGTAGTAGTCCAAATCGTTATAGTTTTACCAGTTCAGGACAATCAGATAAAGCCAGGCCGACATAGTGAAACAAGTGGTATTGCTGAATGTGAGAGCTGTGCCAGAGAAGCTGATTGCCGTGTCCAACTTTATAATTCAGTACTTTGTTTTCTAATTGCTTCCATCACTTCAGTTTAACGAACTAGAAATATATCCGCTCATTACCTAAATAGTTAGAGTCAATTGCTCTCTGTTTCTGCCCGATGACTTCGGTGAGCTGGCGTGTTTCTTCTTCCTTCTGTAATAGACAAACTGACTGTAGTGGAAATACCACAAAGGGCCTTAAAGATATTCAGCAAAGCTAGCTTGGCCACAAAATGTGCTGCTACAGTTGTTGTATTTTGTACTCCAAACTCATGTTATCAGAGACCAGGGATTACAGTATACATAACTTTATGTTTCTTTAATGCATGTGAATGTAGACTTTTTAGATCCCCTTAATGTGATCCAAATTATATTTTCAGAAGTTTTTTGAAGTTGTATGGATTTATTGCAGCTCTACAGTTAAAGCAGTTTAACCTAAGACATGGATTAGTATTTCACAGTGTGTTAGGCAATATTCGTTGCCCTAGTTTGTGTACCTTACTATACATGAAAGCTCTAAAAGGGACACGTGTAGCAGGTGCGCTTCAATGTAAATGAGAAGGCTCTACATTGAAACCCTAGCCTTATTAATGTGGTTCTGTGGTGGTAATCTGATGAGATCACCTCACTCCTTCTCTGCCAGTGTTCAGAGACCTAAATGGCTTAAAGTCCTCGCACGCTGCCAAAACAATTCACTTGTTTCCTGAGGGTTTGTTCTCACAGCACGACTAAATCCAAAGCAATTGGAGACCTGGCTGAGTCGGCCTCCCTGTGCCTGACTCCTTTAAGTGAAACCTACTTGGTTTATCTTAAGTTGTTACCGTGAATCTGCACGATGCGTCACCATGGTTTCAATTGTGGACAGCTAATGACCTCAGAGAGCTGACTATCACACTGTACCCTCTGCCCGCCAACATAGACGAGCTCATAATCTAGGGCACGGGACTGTGTATGTGTGTGTGCGTAATGTAGAGTGGCTGGGGTGAAATAAAAGACTCCACAAGGATAGAGGATTTTCAGCACAAAGCCTGACGAGTCATCCATCTTGCCACAGAAGAGAGATTACATGCAGCCGGGCCTTAGATACAGCTGTAGCACTTGAAGACAATGCGCTGAACCAGCTTTTTACCCCTATAGAAGGAATAAATTATCACGTGACTGGCAAACAGAATAGTTTGCTTTATTCTTAGAATAATGGTGAAAACCTGGCGCGCTGTTTCACTTGGAGAGGAGAGAAATAGGAATGACAACGTGTTGAGCGTTTGCCACACCAGTCCGTTTACTTTTTTGTACAAAGTTTAAAATGTATTTATTGTAATTGTCTTTCAAACATTGATATTTAAACTTCAAGTTTTAAATCACACAGGAAAACCTGACTTTAGGGAGAAGGAAGCTAATATTTGTTTTCACAGAAGGATCTCCTGTCAGGTTTAGATGCCAGTAGTGACTTTCTAGGTAGTGAGTGGCCTAGAATTGAATCTTCCTATAATTTTGTTCTGAGATGAAATAGCTCGCCTGTTACATAACAACTACAAGCTGGTAGGAGGAGTAATTCTGTTGTAGCAACAGTTTCTGTCAGGACACGCTTTTATCTTCATATTTTATTACTAAACTTACATGATTAAAAGTGACTGAAGATCCAATAGCCCCCAGAAAGTTCAAAACACACCATGCCACTCCGTGCCCTTTTTCAGAGCGGGGAGTATCTTGAAACTTAAAAATGTTGTTTCATTTAAGTTGAACGTGTGTATTTAGAGGGTTAAAAGTTTTTTAAACATCTTTATGACTTCTTTTCATGTGTATTTTGCAGGTCAGTGAATGGGGTGTACAGAATTGGTCTCTTTGCACTCAAGGAGATCACCAGTGGCACTGAGCTCACCTACGACTACAACTTCCACTCCTTCAATACAGAAGAGCAGGTGAAGCACCAGTGATCATTTTCACTTCTTCACGGAATAACATCTTTTTCTATTTTAGCAAGGTCCCTTTCTTACAGACTATACTACATACTCATTTATTTTTACGGCTTTCTTTTTCTTTACACAGCAAGTGTGCAAGTGTGGCTCGGAGAGCTGCCGGGGAATCATCGGAGGGAAGAGCCAGCGTATTAATGGCTTGCCTGGGAAAACGGGAGGGACCCGGCGGCTGGGTCGACTCAAGGAGAAGAGGAAGTCCAAACACCAGCTCAAGAAACGAGTGAGTTGTTGATCTGCATAAAAGTCCTCAGAGTTTGGGTTGGTATCATTGCACTTGTTGTTCTAACTGGATGTTACTTTCTTTTTTTTACAGTAAAGTAACATTTTATCGCAACATTTTGAGTTAATTTAACTTCAGAAAAGGAGTCCTTAATAGTTTGTTCCAAAGGCTTTATGTGTACTCCTGATTATCAAGTGTTACATACAAATGTTCTGTTTAGTGAAAACCACTGCAGAACCCATTGTTTACTGCAGAAGTTATTGCCTGTTGGATGAAAGTTGTGTCCAAGTCTGGCACGGTCTTGTTAAATATCAGGTGCAGTATCTATGTAGGGCAGGAATGTTTCCGTGTCTCAGAGGTACTCTTAGCGGGCCACAAGTTTTCTACAAAAGTAACTCAGAATACCTGAAAGGGTATACTTTTCAATTTTGGGTTTCAGATCCACTTTTGCAAGTTTAACTGCAAATATTGTGAGCACAAAGTGAGGTACGAAACTAGCAAAGCCCAGTGTTTTGCTTGGCATCGTTTTGCACCAGGTATAAGATAGAGCACTAAGAACCGGCTGTCAAATTCAGATTGAACTTAAATGAAATTTACAAGTTAATTGGCTAAAGATTGTTTCCAATTAAGATAGAAAATACATGAATGCACATTTTTTTTTCTTCTTCAGGAGGAAGAGTCCAGTGACACCAACAAGTTTTACCCTCATCTCATGAAGCCCATGTCCAACAGAGAGAGGTAAACACACAAATTCACACACAAGAAATACGGCTGAGACATTACAGTGATTGTAGGATCGGGTATATTACCAAATCTTTAATTTTTATTTTTTTTTGAAGAAGAACTTCCTGGAGAAAGCAAACTACATGTGACATATCAAGTGTGAGTTGATGTTAGCACACTGACACACTGTCTTCACACTCCGGTGGTCTCCTCTTCAATCACCAGAAACTTTGTGCTGAAGCACCGGGTGTTTCTCCTGAGGAACTGGGAGAAGATGAGGGAGAAGCAGGAGCTGCTGAAGAGAGAGGGTGAGAGGGAGCGGGACGCTAGCAGCCTCTCCTTGTATACACGCTGGGGAGGAGTCATCCGGGACGACGGCAACATCAAGTCAGGTGAGAGTAACAAGATTAAAGGTTGGCAGAGAAAGTCTAAATACATTTATAAGACGAGAACGCATGGGACGAGAAAAAACTGTGTTCGTGGCTACAGTCGCAAGGTGTTGTGATAAATTTATACCAAGAAAACAAATGTAAATGATCCGAAGGAAACTTGATGCATAATCCTCATGCCCCGTTTCCAGATGTGTTCCTGACGCAGTTCTCAGCTCTGCAGACGTCGCGGTCGGTACGGACGCGGAGACTCGCCGCTGCCGAGGAAAACACAGAAGTCACACGCACTGCGCGCCTCGCACACATCTTCAAGGAGATTTGTGACATGATCACCAGCTACAAGGGTTAGTGTCCACGTTGAGAAATACACAGCACGTGTATGTGCGTAGGCAGCCGCAGAACATGTAGCTTACTTTTGTGCTATTCGAGATGTTCTCGCTAGTATAGCCTGATCTGAGGTCTGATCATGGAATCATGATCAGTGATTAAATATAATGAAAGAAATGCTCTTCTTCTGCTTCACTTCAGACTCCTCTGGCCAGACACTTGCTGCTCCACTGGTGAACCTCCCATCCAGGAAAAGGTAAGAGTGCAAACCCGCATGTCGACTGGTTCATTCATAATATTTGTCTCTTTCCCAGACAGCAGTTTTGCTTTGTTATCTAGTCTTTGTCAGTATACTGCACCCACATAGTGTAACACTTTTATCTTTCGCCACACATTTGAGCCGTGACAGCCTGTGTGTTGAATCTTGTCCAGTGTTGCTAGTAATCAGCTGGTGTCGAAACAATAACAGCTCATTATTTCTCTTGAGCTACATGGTACTAAAGCTGTCATTATCAGGGATTTGGTGGCCATGTAGCCTCATGGGTGCAACATTGATTTAGCTAGAATCAGTTTGTTGACTAACTACATTTGGAGGGACTAATCCTGCTGTGTTTGTGTGCCATCAGGAACAGCCAGTACTACGAGAAGGTGTCTGACCCTCTGGACCTAAGCACCATCGAGAAGCAAATCCTCACCGGCCACTATAAGACTGTCGAAGCTTTTGACACAGACATGCTCAAAGTGTTTCGCAATGCTGAGGTAGGCTGCTGTTGCCACTGATAACGATCCCTCTAGAATAAGAACTGCAGAAAGAGCTTTTGTGTCTGTAAACACATACATTTATACTTCTATCATCACATGTTGCTGGTAGAAGACTGAAGTATTTAAAACTGAACAATTATAACTCTTTTCAATCACAAGAAAGAATGTTTGGAGCTCGAGGAACTATCAGAAACTAAAAATCATTTTTGTGCATTCCTGTTTGCATTTTGACCACAAAGTGTGCCTGTTTTTCTTTATGTCTGTCACTGCATGACTGGTATTTGAGTCAGATGTAATGACACACTTGTCTGTAAAGTAGATGACCTGCCGAGTGTTTTATGGTTAGTTGGTTCTGGTTTAGAAAGTAACTGCCATGCAAATATCAACAAATAGTTGAATTCCAACTCACTTTTCTCTCTTCGTCTTCGCGTCCTCATTTACTTGATTTGGTACAGGATTTTCTGTAGTGTGACATTAAGCCCTGTAAGCGTCTACTTGAAAGTTGGAGAACCTTTAGAAAGGTCTACCCCAGGAGCAGAGACGTGTTTTACAGCTGGAACTTTTGTACCGGAGCTAAAGTTAGTCCCTGATTCTCCTGGTCGAAATGCAGATTTAGATTCTGAGTGACTCAACGGTTCTTGGTCCCATTGGAAAGTTCCTGTACTGGTTGAAGTCTGTTAGTTTGAGAAATAAAGCCACTGCCAAGAGCCACATTCATTATTGAATGAATTTGTGCTAACATAATTATATTAGTCAAATGGTTAATTGTCTAATATTTGAAAATATTTAGTAGCAAACTAGATGCTTAATCAGTCTTATAGATCTGTTTGTGTCTAACATTAGAAATAAAAAAATATGGTGACTGGATGAAGACTGAGGCTGCTGTAGCATCCAGTCTTCATCATTGAATGGCACTTGTCTCCTGAGTATAACACCCGATTCAAAGAGCTCAATCAATATCTAAAAGCCTCATCAAAATAATCATTGAAGCCGTTTCTGTGCAGCTCCAACACATTCTTCCTCACACTCAGTCATTGCTTTCCATTCTTCCTGTCTCTCTCACAAACACCTCCCAGATGGGTTTTAACTTCACGACTGATGATCCTCTGCACATACGTCGCACACCCTTTTGATTTACATCTGTATAGCTTAGCAGTTTAAACAAGTGCCACTTGAAAGCTCTCAGTGTAGCTTACTCGTCCCATCAGAGAAGTTTGAAGTGGACGTATAAATAAGAATCACCCTTTCGCCCCTTGGCCCTTTTTGCCAGACTGAAAAAAGCGGGAGAGGAGAGGAATGTGGATTGTTTGTTAAATGGAGAGCTGTGGGGCGTAGACTCTTCAGGGAAAATTTGGCAGCTGCAGTTTTGAATGCATCTTTCTGTGTCAATGACCTTTGTCCAGCAGGAAATTGCCCGTAGGCCTTCAGGCAGATCAGCTCAAAGTCCTGACTGAATGAATGATGAGCGTCTAAGTCTGGGGTCAAACACGCACTCCTCTGCCTTACACATGATTTATATCAGCTCTTTCTACTGTTTGTGGGGTCTTGTTGTCCTTGTGCTGTGTGTCAGAACACAATGTCCGTAACAGGTTCATTAAAATGATTTCCTGTAAATGTTTTTCAGCTGCATTTATTACGGTCTTATTTTCCCAACAGAAATATTATGGCAGGAAGTCATCGGTAGGCAGGGACGTGTGTCGGCTGCGGAAAGCGTACTACAGCGCTCGTCACGAAGCCGCGGTCCAGATCGATGAGATTGTGGGCGAGACGGCCAGCGAGGCAGACAGCTCGGATTCGCTGGAGCGCGACCATGGTCACCACCACCACGGAGGAGGGCCCGGATCCCACGACAAGGACGACGACGTCATACGCTGCATCTGTGGAATGTACAAGGACGAAGGCCTGATGATCCAGTGTGAGAAGTGCATGGTAAGGACTCGCAATGACTGACGAGAGCTGAAGAGAGCTGGTCTTTGCTTCGACTGGCACAGAAAGAAATGCAGTTTCTATCATTTCTTTTGGTCTCACTGGATGATAGGTTACACCTGTTTTAGTGAGTGCTTTTCTCTGGAGGCTTCACAGATCTAAGGAGTACTTTGTCAAGGAGATTTTCCAAGGACAGCGTGCAGCCAGTCCTTTGTGTATTCATTATTTTTAGATAAAGAAAACAAGGAGGACAACAAATATTGATGGAGCTTAAGTTCAGAAACAATCCCGGTGGTGAATCAGCAGCACAGAGATGTGATTAACACAGTGAAGCACTGAGTCTTTTGAGACTCCCTGTTGTGCCAGCTGTTTGCATTGATATGATTCGACAGTTGTTTTCGTTGTTGTAGGTGTGGCAGCACTTTGACTGTATGCGGCTGGAGACTGAGGTGGAGCACTATCTGTGTGAGCAGTGTGACCCTCGGCCGATAGACAGGGTACGTCTGTCCTTTCCTAACAACAATGAATACTCAACTAATTATTGTCTTTTTCTAGGCCACATTTTGTCACCATCCTCCTCTAATCTCACTGTTGTCGCTACAGGAAGTTCCCATGATACCCCAGCCGAGCTACGCCCAGACCGGCTCTATCTACTACATCTGCCTTCTAAGAGATGAGCTGCTGCTACACCAAGGTAAGGAAACAATAGAAAGCCAGAAATCATCACTTCACACTTCGTCTTTCTACGACTAGAATAATTTAACGGTCCTTTTTTTTTTTTTTTTTTTAACTCATCATCTTGCTGCAGTGGTATATAAACAGGGCTGGGTACCAAACTTTGTTACTTTAATGATACCAACCGGCATGCTTTAGTACTATCTACTGTCGTTAATCAGTTCAAAATTTTGATACCCACACATTGGCTCTACTTCGGTCTTTCAGGGAACCAATTGTAGTGTTTAGTGATAGCCAACGGAGATTTTGGGGTGGTCAGAAGTGAAACGGGTTGAAAACTTTCAACCAGACTAGGCAGAAGCATTGATTTTTAAACTGGTGTCAAGTTATTTGTTAAGCTCTGTTTGGGAAAAGGAATTTGATTTTTTTTTTTTTTTTTTTTGCTGTTCTTTGATAGCACGTTGCTTATACCTGAAGTTTTCATAAAAAACAACAGTCCACTCGGTGTGTTACAGTGAATCTAAATAAACTATGTGTGCAGTGTGATCTCGTTGATTCTCTTGTTCAAAATTTGGACGAAGACATGTTACTAAACTGAGATGTTATACTCAACCTTTTAGGTGACTTAACAGTTTAATAAGCTGTCAATTTCTTATGCAATATACCTTTGCAGAAAGTAATAGGTCAGGGTGTGTGTGTGTGTGTGTCGTGTGCAGGTGACTGTGTGTATCTGATGAGAGACAGCAGACGCACACCTGAGGGCCAACCTGTCAGACAGTCTTACCGTCTCTTGTCTCACATCAACCGAGACAAACTCGACATCTTCCGAATCGAGAAACTGTGGAAGAATGAAAAGTAAGTTTATTAGCAGCATGACAGAGAGGCGACACCAGCCAGTGAGAATAAACTTGCATGTCAAGAAGTCGTATTTTGTGGATTATTATTGTTCTCGTGAAATTGCATAGCATTGTCTAATTGGATTATTTGCCATTCAAACTCTAAAGGGGTGAGCGGTTTGCCTTTGGCCACCACTACTTCCGTCCTCATGAGACGCATCACTCTCCATCACGGCGGTTCTACCAGAACGAGTTATTTCGCATGCCACTCTATGAGATCATCCCCCTGGAGGCTGTGGTGGGAACCTGCTGCGTCCTCGATCTCTACACTTACTGCAAAGGTAAGAAGAACTCAAATGAACCCACACGCTGGTTTTAATCACCAAACCTGCTTCGATATGTCTGCCTTTTTGAGCGATTAAATCTTTCCCTGACGACTGCAGAGATTTATTTCTTTGCTAGTCCGCTCTCAGGTAGTGAATGTGTGTAAATATGAATATTAAGATTAATATTTCCCTTATGGCTGAACTCAGACGAGCTTTGACCAACAGGCACCACAACATCTAAGCGGGCATTTGCTCTTCGAACATGTTATAGCAGCTTAATTACAGCTGTTTCTGGCTAATACAAAGTGTCTTCTTCCTCCAGGACGGCCGAAGGGTGTGAAGGAGCAGGATGTCTACATCTGTGATTACCGCTTGGACAAGTCGGCCCACCTGTTCTACAAGATCCATCGTAACCGTTACCCAGTGTGCACCAAGCCATATGCCTTCAACCACTTCCCCAAGAGGCTCACACCGAAAAGAGACTTCTCGGTGAGAGTAATGGGAGGGTGGGGTCCAGACGGGGTTGGGCTGCCGCACTGGGATCGGTTACTGATTTATAAACACTGAAAGATATTTTAAGAGTGGAGGTAATATTACAGCCCAGGGCATGTTTTGCTTCTGCACCTTGCCGTGCTCAGTGTTTTGGCAGCCTACAGCACAATCCCAAGAGAAGGTGGCGCAAACCAGAAACAAATGAGGAAACCATGATTTCTTTTTGGCACCTGCAGGGAACCATATTCAAATACCTGCTTTGTGATTTTGTCACTTGCGGCAGCATGTTGAGAATTTTCTTTTTTGTTTGGCAAATTATGACCAGTAACACACAGAGAGATGATAGCAAAGCTTTAAGCAAATTCAAAAGCTGTTTCCTAGTCGGAAGATAGTTTGTAGCTTAATGTTTTTCTCTGTTTCACTGCATGAAAGGTCTGTGTCAGGAATCTTAAATGAATGTGACCAAATCGTCTGTGTGATTTCATAATGTGCAAATCTTAACTATGAAACCAGACTTGTATAACACCATGCAAACACTATTTGACCTTGTTTTGATTTTGAAATTTTTGCAGCCTCATTATGTTCCTGACAACTACAAGAGGAACGGGGGGCGATCGGCCTGGAAAAGCGAACGACCCAAAGAAGCTGGAGGCTGCGAGGATGACGGCTCTTCCTGCGGCCGAGGCGACGACTTCCCACCCGAGGCGGAGGACGGGAGAGGAGCGGAGGAAGACATGGACATGGGCCGAGAGGATCCTGAACTTCTCTCAGCGAAGCCCCGAAGAGCAGAGCGGCAGAGAGAGGGAGACGAGGATGAAGACGAGGAAGAGGAGGAGGAGGAGGAAGGACAGGAGGCTGAGGAGCGCAAGGAGCTTGAGGAAGGTTCCACCGAGAGGATGGGAGAGATGCTCGAACTCCCGTCGTCCTCCGCTTCGTCGCCACTTCACCACCCTCCCCTGAGCAGGAGGGAGGCCCAGCGAGAGAGACTCAACAAGATCCTGCTGGATCTGCTGCACAGAACACCCAGCAAGAACGGTGAGGGACCGGGAACACAGCAGGGGGGTAGGTCAACAGACAAACGAGGGCTGCTGTGACACATCATTCAAATATGTTGTATAACATTTCATGTACTGCTATGATTTCTGAATGATTATGTTAGAAGTTGGTGCAAGAAACGTCCCATGTTTATGCTAATTTTCCTTCATGAGAATAAACAAAGGCACCGTTTATTTGGAGTCAGTTTCCACATAAAGTACCACAATGTGTCTTCTTATATATTTATATACCATATTCAAATGGCCTTGGGACTGAGTGAAATAAGAGAGTAGTCAGAAGGTATTGAGACTGACATGTTGTTGATTTAGTTATCAATAACAATATAGATTATTGCCAACATTTATCCTGCAGCTTTTTCCCAGTAAGCCCTTCCAAAGGCACCAACACGCCCTGCGTTGGAGGAAGTGTTTACTGATAAACCATGAGAAGGAAACCGATCAGAAAACAGTTTGTGAATTTATAGAACAAGAATAATCCTAAAACTTTTAAAGACATGTATTCAAAGTTGTTTAAGGCTTGTTCAGACCAAAGATTTCTGAGAACATTGCAGCAGTGTGAAGCGGCTCATCCCAGCTTGACTCAAGCCGGCTGGTGGTGCCGCCTGCGACTCAGCTTGTCATGTCACCAGTGGACAGTTTTAGAGCCTAAGGCACGATAGTTGGTGTTTTTTCTGCTAATTAGAGGGGACACACTCATCTCAACCACGGAGCTTGTCCCGAAAAAGACGGGAGAAACTGACTAAACAGCCGTGATCTCCTGTCTCAAGGTTACAGCATAAATTTCCCTGAACCCCGAGTATTGTGTTAAAGCACCGAAAAACGAAGTCCGGTTGCTGCGCAGACGTCACCCCGTTTGTTCTAGTTGCTTTAGTGTAAACTGGCAGGTTTCAGACTGGTGAATCATCTCATTGCCAATCTTTGGTCTGAACTGGCCTTTAGGATTTACATAGAGTAGAGTTTGCTGACTAGGCTGCCCCAAATGACAGGTGAACACGCATCAATAATGTGATAGGTCAGTCCAGAGAGTTGCAAATATTTTTGGACAGTTGACTGTTAAAAAGGAGGTCGCCAAGTCTTTTATTTTATTTATTTTCTAGCATTTTAAACCTGAATGCATCACTAAGAGACACACGTACCTACATTTATCTTTGCCGTTTCTTTGATATAATACCCTTTTTGTCTCGGCTCCTAATTCCCTTCTCCCTGGCTCTCTCTCTCTCTCTCCAGCCATAGATGTCACTTATCTCCTTGAGGAGGGCGCAGGGCGGCGGCTACGGCGACGGACGCTCGGATTTGGCGATTTCGTTTGCAGAAAATAACGTTTCTACGTGCCTGTCATGCACACTGCCTTTCACTGTCGAGAGCAAGGGGCAGAAAATGGAGAGACAGCAAGGCGGGAAATGAGCATTGCTGGTTAACCAACCATTAAGGACCACAATGCATCCCTGCGGGCCTCTTCCAGTTTACCTCTTCCAAGACTTGTCATCTCAACTCTGAGAGGGTGGAGGGGGTTCGGAAGCGCTGACTCCACGGCAGTTTCAGCTTTTCAAAAGTTCTCAAGGAGCACGAAGAGAGAGCTGACCCAGACTTCTTGCTTATTTAAGTAGTATCATGCAAAACCTGTTTTTTTATTTTAAATAAACATAGGAGAAATAACCCATGCACTTAAATGCATTGAATATTACAAAACATTGGGGAGATGAATTCCACTAGCAAGCATCAGAAATGAAACAAGTGGTACTGAACAGGGAAGGATAGAGGGCGTGATGGCTTTCAGTCAGTGGGGATATGAATGCTGGAGAATTGTTCCCCCTAGTGGGACCTTGCTGCAATGAAAAAAATTTAACAAAAAGTAACGCGAGAAGATCTGCACCGTGGGGGGGGGGGAAATGGCATAGGAGAAATGTAGAGTTGAGCGCTGTGCTCAGATGCTGCTCTTGAGAAAGAGAGAACAAGGGTGGTGAACTGCACTTTTGGTACCATGGATATTGTGAAGCTCTGTGTAATGTATCTATAATGAAAACACACTAACACTCACAGTATTTGGATAATGCAGTCTGAAAAAAAAAAAAAAAAAAAAATCAACCAAGCAAGTTAAAAAGTCTATTATCTTTTTCCTGTTATACTGTAGTAACTCATTTAGGAACAGAAGAGGCCTGTGGTGTGTTTGTTTTTAGAGTAAAAGGGAGGGGAGGGAAGATTGCGTGTGCGCTTTTGTTAGTCAAAGTGTCTTGTTATTATTTTTTTATTTTCTCGTGAGGCAGTCAAGCTTCGCCCCTCTTTTTTGAAGAAACATGAGTCACCAGCTAAACTATATCAGGCGGGGAGGGGGGACACCGGCTTTAACTGTAATGCCTTACACAGCCGTGCTCTCCGACTGCCTTGCGTGCGAGTGTGTGTGTGTGTGTGTGTGTGTGTGTGTGTGTGTGTGTGCGTGTGCATACACACTTATTGTGTGTCTGTACTCAGATTTCATGAAAATATACCTTTTTAAAAAAAAAATGAAAAAAAAATTAAGGGCTCGATGGCAATTAACAGTTTTAAGAAAACTATGGAAAACAATACTTAACATGAAATGTATCGTGATGGTCATATTTTCTTATATTCTGTGAGACGGGTGGGGCGGTGTATACTGTATATTGGGAGGGGGAGGGACTTAAGTTTTTTTTTTTTCTTTTTTTTTTTTTTTTTTTTTTAGACTATGTTCCTGGTTGCCATGGAGAATGTTTTAAAAAGAAATTGTGATATTTGATGAGATTTCTTTCCCCCCCAAATGCCTCTGCTAAAAAGGGACAGGCTGCAATGTCCTACTGCGGTAAACTGACAGAGAAGTGACACGACTGAGACACTGACGGAGGGAGAGAGGGAACGGGAAGCTGTACAGTGCCAAGTTATGTAAATATACACACTTTACATTGAGGAGTGTTTCCAAAAGCAATATCTTGAAAATGGATTTTGTTTATTAATGTACTGTACAGGACTCAGCCCTAAATGTATTATGATTATTATAATAATGATAATATTATAATTTCTTCCGTTTGTATTACTATAATGAAGACACTTAAGCTTGGAGGAAAATGATTTTTTTAATGTCCAGAAAATCTCACCATAAAGGTCCTGACGACATAAAAACATAAGCTGAGTTTTCGTTGCCTATAAATGAAATTCATCTATGTACTGCATGAGCGAGAAGAATGTCAAACGGACACAGAAGGCATTGGGACATGACAGTGACTCCGCAACGACACCTTCGTCACTGAACATTGTTAATAATATTTACTTTTTAAGGAGAAATGTACTCCTTGTCTTTTGCTGCAAAGTGTTGAACACTAAAAAAACAAACCAACATAAAAATGTTATGATATTTTTAAACGGTGACAGAAACAAAAGTAAAGCTGTCATCCCGATATCATGTTTTCATTTTTGTTTTTCTTTCAAATAGGAAACGGTTCCGTTTTGTGATAGCGGTCATGGTATGATGCTTGTACTTGTATTTGTGTGTTTTTGTGTGATTCGTTTAGTTATTTTTAGACAATCACAAAATAAGATGCAAGCATTGTAAATGGCAGACTGGCGGACATTTTGTGATGTGTACAGTTTGTCAAAAAAACTTCTTCCACTCGTTAAAAGTTTGTAATTATGATTCTTAAGTCATGAAAAATGCTGTTGGTTTTTACTTTTTGTTTTATATTTTGTTTGTTTTTTTTTGTTTTGTTTTTTAATAAAAAGCACTACATTATTGTGAATATACTTCATGGTGTTCTTCTTTAAAAAAAACAAAAAACTAATATGAAAAGAAATGAGGTTCAAATCCTACACTTCAAATAGAAGTCTAATAGAGCTGTTTACAGTGATTTCAACTTCTTTAATGTCAATCCACCATATGACAGATGGATCGAAAAACTTTCTCAGTCTCAATGTACAAAATAAATAGACAAAGCAAGAAAAGCATAAATATGCAACAACAAAACAATAATAATAAAAAAATAAAAAAAGCTATGTTCATGTAAAAATAGCATTTTAGTAGTGATTTAGTGATAGAATAATAATTCACCTGATTGGTACCTGGAGGTACCACACGTACAAGTAGAATATAAGATGTATAATAATAAGGATAAATTCCCCACTGTGAAAAATGAGTGAGAAGTTCCACCGACACTGTTTTGGCAACTCCTGGCTCAGTTTGAGCATCAAAAATACAAATATTCCTTGTCAGAGTCACTTACTTACTTACTTATATAATTTGATTCATGATAAATCAAGTGCCAACTCTCACAATATTATGGTAAATAGATATTGACGACTTAAATAAGAAAAAAATACTTGTCTTATTCGAGTTAATTTTCCAAATCAGCATTTGTTGTAATAAATAATAAATTAAGTGCAAACTCTCGCGATATTACGCTTAGTTCGAGTTAAAGAAAAGAAAAAGAGTTCAATGCCATATTACTATGATACCCAACATAGGGTCCACATAAACAACTATTTTTCAACGAATCTTTCACGCATGACAATTTTTCAAATGTCACTGGGCCGAAAGACCCAAAAACGAAACGCTTGCCACAAGTCTCGCGATAGACCCGCAGGCTCTACCGAGATGTGGTTACCATAGTAACACCGATGACGCTCTGGCGGCTGCGTTAACAATACTTAGCTCACTTAACTTCTGTTTAATAATAATAATAAGTTAGCGGCTTAAGAAACCAGCATGTCTCGAAAGAGACACATAAAAGAAAAGGCAAACGCTGAAGATGAGGCATTGAAAAATACAGGTTAGTTTCATGGAGTTTTTTTTTTTTTTAACAGCTGGTCAAGCTAGCAATTCCTTGACGTCATCTGTCTTTTAAATTAATTTAAAATGAACGGGAAAATATGTTAGACTTTAAGTCACGTATTTTTAAACAATTGTGCGACATACTGTTTCTTCAAGCAGTGGTTATTTGTTGGATAGCTGACGTATATCATTTGATAATGGTACCAAGTATTTAAAAAAAAAAAAACGTCGTTGAGATGGAGCTTATTTTAGTTATTTTAAATACTGTAAGAAGCACCTGCAGCTGGCAGGGAAATGTAGAGTTGTAATTCAGGATTAAAAAAGTATTAAAAAGTACACTGCATCTCCAAGAAATATAGAGTGTATAATGGAAATTAAGCCATAAAACTAAATACCTTAAAACTACATATAGTAAGTGCAAAACTGACTAATGTACAATCAAATCAAAGATGATTTTAATTTGACAGGTTTATTTGTGAAATAGTAGTAATGTGTCACGGCAAAACATTATAATCTTAAGTAGGCTGTTGCATGTCTCTTCATGATAAAAATGTAAAAACCAATCACCAACTCCAGCGAAGGCATCATACATGTTCATGCTCACTTCTGTTCATGTGCAGGACCGACTATAAATGAACCGTTGCCTGCACAGACCTTCGGTAAGTGACATTATCTGGCTGCTATCCTTCACTTTTGGTGGTGGTGGTGGTGACAGTTGAGGTGTGTTTGTCCCTCGCTATCCTACAGAGGAATATCAGTGCTCTGGCAATGTGGAGATTGACTTCCCTGGACTTTGCGCTCTCCTGGACTTGAAGGACATCCCAGCGGTCAGCACCAAGCACCCAACCGCCGCCACCGACACGGATGGACACGACATGGGTAAGCAAGAGCTGCGTCTGTCCTCATTGACAGAAAGAAAGAAAAAAAAACACAGGTCATACAGTAGTTGTTGCATATTTTACAGGATTGATTTTTCAGTGACAATTATTTGAAAAGATTAGTTTATTTTAAACGCAGACTAGTTTGATCATAAATAGAGCTGATGTCTAAAACTGATTTGTGTGTCCTTAATTCACAGTTAAATGAAGTTCTTGCTATATTTTGTAAGTACTGTAACTTGTAGCTAATTTAGAAGTTTCTGTAAAAATCATAAAGACACTTGCATGAAAAATATGAAAGTGTGAATCAAATATAAGATGTGGAAAATAGAAATAGAAAAATTATAGAAAAATAAGGTATTTACGAGGAATATTTTCTATACTGAAAATATACTACTGTTACTGCAGATCATTATATTAGGAGTGTGATTGTCCTTTGTAATGATCTACTCGCATATCTCAGCTTCCATCCACTCATAATTATCATAGTTGTACTTCCAGAAGAAGATCAGTCACAGACGAAGGCTGCACCTCTCTGGTCTAAGCCATACCTACAAGTTGAGCTGGAAAGTGAAGATCACCACAGCGCCAAGAGCATGAAGGTTTCTGGTAAGAGTTTGCCTATGACGATTCTTAATTTCTCTAAAGTTCAATTCTATTTGGGTTTTTTTTGTTCTTTCTGATGTTGTGCAGCACTTTGGTAAACTTTTGTTATGTACAAATCTGCTAAATAAATACATATTTTGTATCACGTCAATGATTGTGTTATGATGTGGGGTTTAACAGGACCCAAACGCAGGCACACAGACTCGGGTATCAGTTCAAAACACAGTCTTTATTGAAACAAAGGTGGTACCTACAGAGTCTATTTCCTCCCGAGTCAGGAGGGCAACCCAACCAACTCGCACCGGGGAGGCGAAGCTGGCACTGGAGCAGGACCGGGGACGGACTCACTGGCTCCGACTGGTAGTTCTGCAGCACCTGGTATTCCCAGGTGGTCTCCCATCCAAGTACTAACCAGGCCCGACCCTGCTTAGCTTCGGCGATCAGCTGAGATTGGGAGCACTGACTGATCGCACGGACTGGAAGCTGAAACAGGGTACCTGAGTTGGAGCAGGAGCAACGGGAACAGACGGACGGGTGATTGGTGGTCCTTGCGGTGACTAGCAGGAACTCGCAGTATGGACCAACAACCAGATGACTGCAGGGGCAGGGTACATATAGTCCGGGGAGGTGATCAGGGAAATGAGCCACCTGCAGGTGGTGATTTGGGGAGAGTGGTAGCAGCTGCTGAGACCGGTGAGAGGCGTGGCCACGGGAGGTGACAGGAGGCGAGGAGAGGAGGACACAGAACACATGGGGACACAATAACAAACAGACAGGGGAAAGACAGAAAACATGAGGAGAGGTGATTGGGGACAAAACAGAGGAGCAAACAGGAATCCTAACAGATTGAAGAAATACGGTGTATTGAAATGACACGTTGCATTACACACCGCATCTTCTTAATCAGGTCATGAGTTCATATTTAAGTATAATTGGTTGCCATTAGAGCAACTTAATCTATTTTAACATATCTTTGACATATCTTTGACGTGTTTGGTAAGAACATCATTGAATTTGTCATGAATCCACAGGATGGAGGGTGAACGAGCTGACTTTTCAAGCCCTACAGAAGTTGCTTCCCTCCATGAGCCAGCTCCAGAGTCTTCAGTGAGTAATGAGCTGCTGGAAAGAGTCGCACTCTTGTTACAGCTGTCACTGTGTCATCCGTGTTTGTTTGTGTAATCTTGTCCACCGTGCTGCAGGTTTTGGCAGGCGGGACTGACAGATCGGAAGGTAATCTCCCTCATGAGCACAATGTCTCTGTGCTCTAGTCTCAGGTGAGCGGATTCTGCTGTCGTTCCAACCCGGGACTCTTTGTTTTGTTTTTGCAGTTTCCTGCATCACAACAGGTCCTTGATACATCAGGGCTGGAGAATGGGAATGTAAATTTGAGCCCAAGTCAGAAAATGTTGAAGAGTTGCAGAGAAATATAGTTTAAAGTATCCAGAACGTTGTCAGTCAGACACTGAGTCTCATCTACTTTGTATTACGTTAGGTTTGTGACACTGGAGGGCAACGCTCTCCCAGAGCAGAGCTACCACCTTCTTCTCTCTGAAGACAGCGGGTGAGTCACCAAGCAGCCCTAATGAATCTCGATTTGCATTAACACACTCCTGCACACACAAATAGAGGCACGAACGTGTCCCATTCATGTCATGTGTTTCTTTGCTCAAGCCTCACTCACTTGTCCCTGCGAAATAATCGGATAGGAGATGAAGGCGCTCGTCTGATTGGGTTGGCTCTCTCAACAACCACATCCGCTAACAAGAACCTCTTGTCACTCAACTTGGCGTTCAACTCTGTCGGTGATGCAGGCGCTGCATATATTGCACAGGTATAACCCAGAGCCCATTTTCCCTCTCTGGCAGCGGTTCTCAACTGGTCCAGCCTCAGGACTTAGACTTTTCCTCAGTCTTTAAGTTGCGATCCAATGTTTTTTTTAAATATTTGAGCCAATCAAATTCATTTCACAAAAGAAAGTGCAGTAATACACGACACCTTTATGCACTGTTAAAAGACTAAATAAAACAAAAAAAAAAAAGGGCCACAAAAGTGCAACTAAGTATCCAAACCCAATGGAATAGAAAGCAGACTTATCTTGAATTCTAAACAAGTTGAAACTAGTGATGTTTTATTTCGTTTCCAGAAACTGAACTACCACTGGAAAAAAAAAATATATATAAAAAACACTTGGGTGAGAGCTAACGACTGATGTGAGATGTCCGTTTTAGTCATAACTGTCATGACAACACTGGCGTAGAAAAAAATATGTCCTTCAAAATAAAAGCACAGTGGCAGAAGGTCTGTGGACTTCAAAATCCAGATTTGAAGTTTTTTTCCCCTCAACTTATTTTTTTCACCCACACATCTGCGACACCCAAAATGGCCCAATTTTGGGTCCCAACCCAACAGTTGAGAATTACTGCTATATGTTGTCTTCATCCTGTTTTGTCTCTCAGGGCCTGCGGTTGAATCGTGCCTTGCTCTTCCTCTCACTGTCCGACAATCAGATCGGAGACTCAGGAGCTGCTCATCTGGCCGCGGTATCAATTTACTATCAGAGTCTTTAACTGACAGATAATGCATTTAAATTAGTGGTTAAGATGTTTTAAATCATATTCCGCTTATTGCATTATATTATGTAATTTAATAATCCTCCACTGTTCACCACTTCCACTTTCAGGTACTCTGTGAGTTTGCTTTAACTCATGAAGAAGTTGTGGAGAGGAGGAAGCTACTTCTGCAAAAAATTCAGTCTGTAAGTGTTCAACCTACCTTAAAACTAATCCTTATCAAAGCTGTCCAGAACATACAGAGTAGAATTACTCGCACAAGACACACATGACACAGATTTAAAAGTAATTAACAGATTCTGTTTCTGCAGCCTTTGCCGAGACTTGAATCTGACCAATCATCTAGCGACCAACTTATCCCATTACCCAACAGCACTCCAGTGAAAGGGGAGAGCAAAGGGTCCGCCAAAAAAAAGGTAACACGTTATCAGTGTAAAGCTGAATCCGTGGTGTCATTGCAACAATATAGTCTGCTGCTTAACCTATTTAATCCCACTGGTCCAACTGTAACTTCATACTTCTGGAAGCTCTGAAAGTTTTCTTGTAGGCTTTGGGCAAAAAAAAAAATTCAATTTTTAAATAAAAAAAAAAAAAAAAAAAAAAAGGATTATCTTGATTAAATTCTAACACCATCATTTGACTAGTGTGAAAGGTCACATGACCAGATCAGTTTACTTACCCTCTGGCAGAAGATGTCTTCCTCAGACTTCTACAAAAGGAAGTAAAATAGCCTGCCTGAATTAACGGATAAAACTATCATATTTTGTACATATATTCCTGAAAGGGTCTACTACTGACATATTTTGAGAATCATACTCAACATTTGGCATTAAATGGGTTAATGCTTTTGGTGTGCTGTAAACCTTTAATTGTTGATTCTTGTGGTAAATCTGTCCATTCACAGGAAGCATCCAAAAAAGAGGAGAAACCAGCTGCCAGCAAAGAAAACCCAAAGTCCAACAGGAAAAGTAACTGCATCCGTTACAGATAAACACTTCACCTATTATCCTCTGACAGCAGCTGCGTTTATCTTCACGTTGCTGTCCTTTTAAATCTCTCCCAGCTTCTGATTTAAAGGCGTCGCATAGTAAAGGTGGAAAGCTAGGAGGCAAAGAGAGACAACTATCTGTACAGGAGGTAGCAGACCCATGTTTTCTGACTCTGTACATGAAGCTGCATCTGGATGGAAACATGTACAGTACAGTATGTCATTCAATTAGCTTCAATTTGTCTCTGCAGGACAAATTAAGTGGTGCCCCCAATGAGGTTTGTTCGATGCAGTTGTTCTGTGGAGCAGAAAATATTCTTCTCGATAATGTCTCTGATTTAAAACTCACCGTGTGCCGTCTCCTCCATGAGCAGGAAGAGCTGGTGGAGATAGTGAACCCCCTGCTGGACCAGGTGCTGAATCACAGGGACGGACAGCTCTTCCTGCCCGGAAACAACACTCTCACCTCCCTCAACCTGGCAGGTCAGCACTGTGCTTGAAATGAAAATCAACTGCGGTTCAGTTTGATAGCAGGGATATTTGAAATTAATTTTGTTATGAGTTTATTATAATTCATATGCAAAGGTTCTAGTTTAAGACCCATCAGCAGAGGTGTTCATTTTAATTCACTTCATATTCGATTTTCTATATATAATTAAGTAGCCATTTTCATTGTAATTCATTTTGGAGAAAAAAAGATCCATAATAATTTAAAATAGTAGGTTATTATTTCAAGGGTCAAACTAGGTTAATGAAATTATTCCTTGTTAATTAGTTTTGTGTAAGCTGGTTCATAATTAGCAG
Organism: Embiotoca jacksoni; assembly: GCF_022577435.1. Taxonomy (NCBI): domain Eukaryota; kingdom Metazoa; phylum Chordata; class Actinopteri; family Embiotocidae; genus Embiotoca; species Embiotoca jacksoni. The sequence continues at coordinate 5,282,806 of NW_027185425.1, forward strand.
CTACTTCCCCGGGGCTCTGCACAAAACAAATAATGAAAGCCTCAAAAGGGCTTTTGAAGACTGAAATGAACAGTCGTGTGTGTGTTTGTGTAGGAAACAGACTCACAGAGAAGTCGCTGCCTCTGTTCCTGGCGACACTGGAGATGCAGGGCGAGGGAGGAGGCCTGCTGCGTCTCTGTCTGCAGGTGGGTTTCACTCCCAGTGGACTCAAAGCTGACGCCGTGTTTGTGTGTCAGCATCTCAACACATTTCACTTCGGTTTACAACAGAAATTGCATCTAAATTGTTAAATAAAAATAAAAAAAATATTTAAAGAAAAGAATTTCATTACATTTGGTTATCATTTCTTTTTTTCGAAGTCATGCAGGCCTTTCATTCTTACTTTGTCCCATCATTTCTCTCTGTGTCATGTACATTTTAAAATACTTAATAATTAACAGTCATTCTGAATATGAAGGTGATTCGAATTATGATTTCTGATCTGTCACAGAGAAACCACTTCCCGACCGAGAGTGAGTGTTACGTGAAGATAAAGGAACTGATGTTGGCGCTCACACAAGATAAAAACAACTCCGAACACACAGAAGAGGAGGGACAGGGGGCGCAGGGCTGAGAGAATGGACATCTATTTTTACATAGCAATAAAAATGCATTTGTTTTCTTTCCGTTGTTGTTTTGTAACATATAAGATAAGGAAACTAGAAAATGAATAGCATCAGTCTACATAAAAGGGCTGCGTGTGAATAGGAGGACAATGTGGCACATTAAAGTCCAGATGCTTTGCCCACAACAGCCAATCAGAGCTGTGTCCTCATCCATTTTACTACTTTGTGTTGCTCAAGGTTGGAATTTACACCAAGGACAAAAACTGAGTACAGCCAAAGTTTAAAAAAAAATAAAAGAGCCATTGTAATATTATCTCACCGCCATCAACCACTTCACACAGACTGAATTTGAATGAGGACAGAATCAGCTGCTGATGTCCCTGAAGTGCCACCAGGGGGCCTCAAAGGAAACGAAAATATGAACTACTTTATCTTCACCATAGATATACTTCTAATCACTAACTGCTGTAACCAGTGGTGGAAAGTAACTAAGTACATTTAGTCAAGTACTGTACTTAGTTACAATTTTGAGTTACTTGAACTTTCCTTGCTAATTAGGGCCCGAGCACCGATGGTGCCGACTGATTTTCAAGCAATTATTATGATTCTCCGTAAACAACTGCATTTTTGGAGGCACTATCATATTTAAAAACTCATGAAAGTTGGAAAGTTGGTAGTCTCTCCTGGCTAAAAATGTGGTATTTTAGTGGAGTCGCGAGTGGGCGTGGCCAAATGGCTCGCTAGCGCCCCCTAAAGAGATGCCCCGGCGGTTCCATTTACGATATTCGGTGGACATGTGTATCACACCTAGACCTATAAAAAAGTTACGTTGCACTAATACTTCAACTCAACAGGAAGTCCGCCACTTTGGCGATTCGCACATGTACTTTAACAAACTTCTCCTTCAGATTTTGTCGACTTGAAATTGAGTCTGTGCCCTCTTAACATGTTTGGAATTAAAAGTTATACAAATAATTTGTTTTCATCGTTCGGTGTGCCAAAAAGAGTCCCTCTAAGGGGAAGCCACACAAGTTTGGGTTTGTACATGCAGTCATACTAATACCAAACCAAAGGTCAACAACAATACAAAAGTCCAAAAGTGACTTTTCTTTTTGATGGGAAAAAAGGATTTGTCTCTTCCTCTTGTTTGCATTGTGGCTCCGGAAAGTCTCTTTGTCAAGAAGGCTCCGAAAAGTTTCCTTTGTTTTCTGTCTTATTTGCAAGTGATTCTTTCTGCATCTAATTGACGACTCCCCTGTGTCCTTATCTTGTGACCTACAACCAACTCTGTATTACCATACGAAAGCAGATACAGAGGGAATGGGGGTGATGGTCTACTGTTTGTCACCTGTATAAAAGCTGCCCTAAGGAAAGCCCTGCTAAAGAGGACTGCTGGGGAGGACTGCTGGAGAACTGCTGGGGCGGGGGGGAACACTGCTGGACACCTCTCTTTGAAGTTGCATGTAGTTGCTCCTTCTTGCAAGAATAAATGTCCGATGTGTTTGATTTTGAACCAAGCCTATTGAGTAATTTTTCCAACACTTTTCATATTTCGGACACCAAAAATCAAAGCTTCAGTCCAAAAACTGAAAACAGATTTATTTGTTTTGTGTATCAGAACTTTGTTTTGTTTTCCCTCTATCATCTGACAACCCCTTAGATTCATCAGCAGTCCCTGTCTATAAAAATGGATGCAGTAATTCCAACTCCACCTACAGCAGCTACAACAGTAACATGCTGCTCACACACTGATGCTTTGGTATAATATCATCATGTCATATGTAATAAAAACATCAGTCAAATTAAAACTTTTACTTTAATACTATAACTAAATTTTTCTGTTAAAATGTATGTACTTTTACTTAAGTAGGATTTTTCATGCAGGACTTTTAATAATGGAGTATTTTTTTTTTACAGTTTATTTGTACTTTTAATTAAATAAAGGACCAGAATACTTCTTCCACCACTGCTATAGTACATTGTGTGATTGGTTTGTTTGTATATAATATATATAGATATATAATGTACTGTATATACTGTGCATTTTATATTTTATATTTTCTACTGCTATTTACTGCTATTTTATTGCTTTTCCTTTATTCTATTCTATTCTATTATTTTATTCTATTATTATCTTGTTGCTTCTGTATGCTGCTGTAGCGAAAAAATTTCCCCTCGGGGATTAATAAAGTAAATACCTACCTACCTACCTACCTACCTACCTACCTACCTACCTAAAAAATATATATATATAACTAAATTGGAGAGCATATCTAAAAGCTTTAATATTATTTTATATTCCTAATGTTCTTTCTTATTTGCATTTTGATGCGGTATAAATTTAAAATATAAATAGTAGTTGTCGTTGTGAATAATAGGAATCTTTAGTGTGTTGTATTAAATCTAAAAAAAAAAAACCGGACACGTGTCAAATGTATCCGGAGTGAACCAGATATATGAAGGATAACAGGAGTAAACAGGATGGAGTTTTGACCTCACCAACATGGCCGCCGTGCAGTGCAGTCAGAAAATACGTCACGTCCGTTACGTACAACCGAAACCGCCGATATGAACCCCTCGCTTCCGGTAATACCTCCTTTTCGGCAGCGGCTATTTCCTCGCCAACATGCCTGTAAGTATTCACGGGCCGTAGCAAAATGACACTTTTACCATTTAATGGCGTGCGGGAGAGTCGCCACGCGGCTCAATACGCACACGAAGGAGTAGGGATTCGACCGGTGTCGGTTTTAGGCGGTTCCGGTCGGTTCCGGTGTCCGTTTTTGAACAATAATTGAGCACGTTTCGAGCGCATTGTGACACAAGATGGCTGCGCGCACGCACGGCAAACATGGAGCCAGTTCACCGGAGGACGCGATAAACGAAACATTAACCGTCGCATTTCCTCTTTTGAGGACGTGGTTAGGTTTACAACGGTGTTATATTTTACTGACCGTTTTCAAATATTGTGAAGAATCTACCGCGATTGATGAAACACGCGCAGACCGCGTCATCCCGATCCCAAGAAACGTAGGCCGGACGAGGAGCCTTGAACTGGGCAGCTCAAAACAAATCACCCGGTGTGCTTCTGGAGCCAAATAATACACTTAACTGACCACCATACAGCGTCTTGTATTCTTACTCTTCTATCATCGTTGTTATTTCTAATTTTTATTCAAACAGATGAGTGAAAATTGACGTTACTCTAATCAGGGTTTTTAAAAAAAAAAAAAAAAAAAAAATTATTTCCCTTTTTCTCCCCCCATGCAGCTCGCAAAAGACTTGTTGCATCCGTCCCCTGAGGAGGAGAAGAGGAGGCACAAGAAGAAGCGTCTTGTTCAGAGTCCCAACTCTTACTTTATGGATGTGAAATGTCCCGGTAACGATTTTTCTGACCTGCTGATTGTGTCACAGTTTGGTGTTTTTAATTCACTTTTTTTGGGGGGGCGGGGGTAAATATCGATACGAACTAAGAAGTATTTTACTTTTTTTTGGGTTTCCAGGATGCTACAAGATCACGACGGTGTTCAGCCACGCTCAGACGGTCGTGCTGTGCGTGGGCTGTTCAACAGTCCTGTGTCAGCCCACTGGAGGCAAAGCACGTCTCACAGAGGGTCAGTATTCACCCGAACGCATGTTCATGCACGACTGGGGGTGTGTGTGAGAGGGGGTTCAGGTTCACGTGTGCAGCCCAGACCCGTGTTTCAGCTGAATCGGTAAACTCTTGACGGGTTAGGTGTTTTTTTTTTTTTTTTTTTGGGGAGGGGTGGAGAGAAGCGGCGTTTTTGAGGGTTTTGCACGAAAAACCGGTTCAGATTTTGCTCCACCCGGGACGACCTTTGCAAAAAAAAAAAAAAAGCTCAAGAGATGTGATGGTGCGCTCACGCCATCGACACGAGCATTTTACTCGGGTGGAATTATAGCATCATTTTTTTTTTTTTTATGGGCCCGCAACATCAGCAGAAATGTTTGGTTTCAGGGCGATCCCAACATTTTCGGTGTAAAGCCTTTTATCGGCCCGTACCGGTCACGCGTCACCTTTTATTCACTCCTTAAGCGTTTCCTTTTCCACTGTCACTTCTTCAGTATTGACACTCTCACCTCGTAACTTAGAATCCATTGGGGGGGGGGGGGGGGGGGGTTATGTTATTGGTCCGGTTTGTGACTTCAAGCAAATTAGCAGCAGCAGAGCAAATTTAATTCAAAGCATGACTTAATAATCCTCATTTTTCTTTGTAGGCTCAGACTTGCATTGCGTTAAAAAAAAAAAAAAAAAAATCACTTGATATGCGAAATAGAATCTTTATCCCAGAAATGCAGCACGTCAACATCTGAGCGCTTCAGCTACGATAACCGCAAACCTTGTCGGTGATGTTTTACTCTTGTTTTGCTCCAGATCGGGAATCTACACGTAGGACGGATGTTGACGCATTAAAAAAAAAAAAAAAAAAAAGTGTAGCTAAATTATCTTTGGGGAAAACGGACTACGTTAGCGGACACAAACTCGCCAGGCTTTGCCGTTTCAGCTCGGTCAGAGGTTTTGTTTGTATGAACTGTGCCACTTTTTGAAGCCGTCAGCCGCACTGCTAAGTGACTGGACTTCCTCTATCGTGGTCTTCCAATCTCATTCCAGTGCCAGATCAACCTCAGTCAGCAGAAGGGTTGAGCTAGACCACTGGCTCCCCCCTTTCGAAGGCTGAGAACAAGCATCTCCCCGTAGCCCCAGTTGGCTTCATGCGTTCCATATGCAGTGAAATGCGAACTGAGCCGGCCGTGGCAGAGATGGTGACCTCATCACTCCCGTGATGGAAAGCAATGGCTCTCGTCATCATCAGCACAATGGCAGCGTGCAGCGCCTGCAGTATTTCAGCACTCTGCGGTTTCCCTTCTGTCAGCAGCGTCCTGATTGTCATTGTCTCCTCTGACAGGGTGCTCGTTCAGGAGGAAGCAGCACTAGCTTCCCTCCCCGGAGCTGAAAGGGAGAGGAGGGGATGGACCGGTTGATGTCAGCGTCTTCTGCCTCGCGAGACACGGCAGACCCAAGCAGCGAGATCTGAAACGAGACCCGAAGACTAAACTGGACAGCGGATGGATTTCCACCGTTCGCGTCGACGGATCGGTTGTTGCTGTAACTCCGCCCTCCAACCCTGTCTCTCTTAAATAAAATGTTGTTTTGGCTAAATGAACGGTTTGTGTGTGCTTATTCAGACGCCCGAAGGCTTTAAGACACATTTAATACAAAACCAGTAGTCTTATCAACCTTTATTACAAAGTGCTCCAGGTTAAGATGGACTCTTTATAGTACAATACAAAACTGCGTTTCAATTTTTGCAGTTTTTATTACAAGGTCAGAGATGCGTGCAGTGTTTACAGACAGCTCCCCAAAACTTTTAGCCTTATTTTATGTATCGAGTAGGGCAAAATATAATTATTACTCATTATTTAGATTATTATCAGATGGTCTGTAAAACATGAGGAAGCAAATTACAAGTGACATTGAATGAATTTTGTTCAGATCAAAAGTCTAAAATTATTTTCTATAATCTATAAAGATAGTCTGGAATCTTCAATAAGTCTTCAAATTAAACCATTTACTGGGCAAAAAGTTGATTATTTTAATTAGGTTAAAGAATAACTGATGTTTTTGCGTTGATGAAATGTTCATTGGTGGGTTTTTACTTTCCTGCCACGGTGTGTTTGTTTCTCATTTCAGGAGAGAAACCTTCATAAGAGCCAAGTCGTGACTAATGTCTACATGTGGTATTTCTGCTATGGAAAATTTTTGTTCCAACTTTACACATCTGTACAGCCTCTACCTTGTCAGGATCATGTGTTAGAAGAAAAAAAAAAAAAAAAAGAAGCCCCACCCTGATCACATTAGCTGCACTACCGGCAGGAAACTCCTCCACGTCTCCTCTACCCGTCTCCGCCGCTCACACCGGCCGTCTCCATCTTCACCTCCCTCTCCCTGAGCAGGTGGCGGATGGAGGAGTTCTGCGTGGACAGGGTGCTGGAGAGGAGCGGCATCAGGCTCCGGAAACCCTCCCTCAGCTCCTCCACGTGCTTCTCCAGGCTGTGGATGTGCGCGTTCAGCTCCCCCCTGCCGCCCTGCACCTCCGACAGCACGTCGTACATCAGGTTGTGCATCTGCCGACACGAGAGAGCAGACAGAGAAGGTATCGGGAGGAATTAGATGCAACTTGGTGGAGGTTTTGACGGGACGGGTTATAAAGTGATGCCTTCACTTGCCTCTCTCACCTTGCAGAGGTCCACAAGTGAGTTCGCCTGGTCCGCCAGTACCCTCTTCTCCATCTTCACTCTGCGCAGCCTGGAGATTAAATTATTTAGTTTGATCACATTGCTGCTTCAAAGAGCCAGTTCACACACGCATGGCCGACAACAAACCGTGAACACACGGTCAGCACTTTTATGAGGACTTTGGTGGAAAATGCTTTAAACAAATCTGTAGATAGTGAGCTCTGCGCAATAAGCAGAAAGAACACATTACATACAATTGTCTCCATTGCCATTTCCATTTTTTTTTGACAAACCTTTCCAGTCAACTCCTTTGTTTTGAATAAGGAGCCCAACGTGGCTGCAAGGGACAATTCATGCTCAAATTTAATTTAAATGCAGAAGAAACAGAGACGATCCGTTTAGTAACTCATGAATTGTCTTTTATACAACAATATAAAATGCAGCAGCAAACTCCCTCAGTGTATTTAACTGAGCTACATTTTATTAGAGGAGGAATGTATTACTTATTCCAGAATTTAGTCTCACATTTTTCAGAGGCAACTTTCTCCAAACCTCAAGACATAAAACAATCTGCAAGGCTGCAAACATTAATTCAAAGGAACGCAAATATTTAAAAACTTCCTTTTGAAACCGGTCGTTAAATCTTATATTTATTAAAGAGTGAAATTCAGGAGAGAATTGTGCCAAAAAAAACAAAGAAAAGTTACTGGGTTGAACGTTTATCACATCCGTTGTAGTGTTTTTTTTTTAAGATGTGGAATTAATGCCATGAAAAGCCCTAATTTTAGGCATCGATTTGATGAACAAGTTGTTATTATAAGAAGCAACTTCAGGTGTCTTACTGGTGGATGGCCAGGAGCAGCTTCCGCTGGTGCATGCGGACTCTGGTGTGGTCTCGCTCTCTTGACAGCTTAGTGTGCTTGTAGATAAGCCAAGTCTCTCTCAGCACATTCGCTGCAGCAATTTTTATCTGGCGAAAGGACGCAGAAAATCACTCGGGAGAGTTATTATACGTTCATGAAAAATCCCTCAAAGTGCTGTTATTTACTGCACCTGCTGAATCACACCAACACACTGTTTATATCCCAGCGGGCTGCAGTCACTGTGTCTCATATTTTAAAATCTTAAGACAAAAATGATGGGTGAGAGGTTTTTTTTCCAGTGAAGTTTCTCTTGGTTTTGGATTTTTAAATTAGCATCAATATCTTTGAAGAGGATAAAGTGTTGTAAATCACAGTGACATCACGTAAACAAGACGTTCTGCTTGGAACTTATGTTGATTTGTAGTGAATTAAGGTCAATTCTGGGCGAATTCTGATGTCGCTGCTCGATGAAAAGATGATTCGCAAACAGAAAACCCTGCATATGTTGAGTGACAGGAGTGTTAATATGCGGTGTCCTGCTAGTTAAGGAAAAGACCGCACACTGTAAGATGTTCTGGTGCCTAACATAACACATAATGAAGAGTTAATGTTTAGTCAACATTAACAAGTAAAGTGCAGCCACGCTGGCTGATATTCACCCTCTCGGAGATGTGGGAGTCCATCATGAAGTTGTGAACATGTTTCTCTGCCCTGGTCAACTCCAGCTTCCTGGCAACCACCGCCACCACCAACACCGTGCAGCCTGCTCCCTGTGGGAGTCGCAGTGAGATGTTGATGTTGTGACGTGTGTGCTAATCGGACTCATTAAATTGCCTTCGCTCTCTGTCGCACCATGATCCCAGTCAGGAGGCAGATGCTGCGTCCACAGTAGGTGTGAGGGACCACGTCTCCGTAACCGATGGACAAGAAGGTGACAGAGACCATCCACAGGGCCTCCATGTAGTTGCTGCTCAGGTCCTTGTAGTTGTGGTGTCTGCAGGGACAAAAGGGACTCGTTTTGGAGTGAGAGAATTTGGCATGAGCGATCACATTTGTCCCATATTAGCTTCTCTTTATTGGCTCCCTGTGACATCAAGAAGAGAATCTACAAAACTCGTTCTCCTTATATACAAAGCGAGCGCTTGGCTGTCAGAGTGCAGGTGTAGAGAGTTCCAAACGGGAGGCAGAGCCTTCAGCTCTCCGGCTCTTCTCCTGTAAAAACCTGCTCTCAGTCTGGCTCCAGGAGTCAGGCAACCTCTCCGTTTTTAAGATTAGGCTGAAGACTTTGTTCAGGTGAGCGTGACTCATGCCTCCGTCCTGCTGCCTCAGGCCTCGGTTACTATTTTTTGTTAAACACTGATGTATTTATTTAGCTTTTTGATTCTTTGGTTATTTTGTGATATTACAAGGTGATGTAAAAAAAAAAAAAAAAAAAATCAAAAAAAAAAAATCAATATTCCATATTCCCAGCATCATCTCAAGATTAGGGGATATTGGACTTCATCATCCAACCAGTACAGCAGAGTGAACTTTGGATTTGTTGCTGCACCAGAAACAGTAACAACAATGCTTTAATATCTGCCAGACGTCAGATGAGAAATTCAATATGAAATGTCTTTGAGACGCCACAGATTCAGAGAGTAAAGTGACATATCGTCACATACCTCTCACAGACATGTAAGCCCCACGCTGCCACAATCCACAGAGAGACGCTGAAAATCATCAGCACAGTGCCGGGGTAGGTAGTCATCAGCGTTTTTCCCACAAAGCGGGTGTTGAAGTGTATCTGAAGATCACAAATAGGACGCATTATATCATAATTTTGACAGTAGGTGACCTACTTATCCAGACTATTTAGGATAGCACCTGTCAGATTATGTTTATATAATACAGAGGAGATAAGGGATGAGGAAACTTGTTCTCAATCTGGCTTGACACATGGATAGTAGGTTTGGTGTTGCAGAGAGGAGCGGGGCAAAGAGGTCATTTTAATCACTCCTAAAGAGCATTGATAAGGGAGGGGATTAGCCAGGGGGATATTATCAGCTGCGGAAAAGAGAGCAGACAGGCAAAGGAGAGCTAGCGAGGAACATAACCAACATGTGAAACCACTGGGGTCCGTGGGAGCGAAACTGTGATAATCACACCTCAAGAGTCACACGTCTACAGACCTCTCGGCCCACCTAGACATAAGACATAAACAGATGTTCATGAAATGTTCATAGAGGAAGGTCAGCCCAAATCATTGTCCACGATATAGACTTAATATCTCATCATAGCAGGCTACTGCCCAGTGCTTCTTTTAAATGTGTCATGATGTCATCACAGTACTATCCAAAACCCAAAAGCCAGATTTTGCAGGGGGAGCCCGAGGGTGACCCCGCACCTTGTTCAGCGCTCCGATGCTGCGGGAGGCGGTGTCGGTGAAGAGGCGGCTGTGCAGCATCATGGCCCGGCCCAGCAGGTAGATCCTCAGGAACATGGGCAGGGCCAGGACGATCTCCAGCTCCGTCTCCGACAGGCGGGACTTCGTCTTCTGCAGGTATGACAGCAGACCCACCGGGTAAGGGTGGATGGCCACCGCTGCCAGCTCCAGGGCGATCAGAGCCAAACGGTCGGTTGTCATGGCAATCCGCCAATCCTCTGCCCCGATGTCGTGAACGTAGAGCTACCGGAGGGATGGGAAGAGTGTGTTACAGTGAGACGGAGATCACGTGAAGCTGTTGGGTCACGGGACAAAAGAAATAACACAAAATCAAACATACTGTACTCTCGGACCTGGAAAAATCCTTCCTTTGTGAGGGAGAATCAGTTTTTGGTCTCTTAATTTTAAGGGTCATAACACACAGGCTGCTGATTTAAAAACCTTCTGGGAGACAAGTCTAAGAGACACATACATTTGATAAAAGCTCACTGAAGAAGGAAATACAAAAACTGTGATTCTGTAAGGATGAAGAGGTAAGTTACCTGCACCTCACAGCAGTGGTACGCCACGATGAGGCTGAGCAGGATGAGTGTAGATACACTGATGATTGACTTGAGTGTGAGGGAGTAGATGGAGCTCTGTGTGACACACACACACACACACACACACACATAAACACACAAACGTGACATCATTGTCAGCTGATGACCATAAAACTCCGGCTATAAAATGGTATCATCAATCCTGTGTAATCTTCTAATCCTATGTACATTGGATTATGGTCATAGTCCACGTGCATGATATAATGAACATGATCTTACTGTGCATTTTTTTTTTTTTTTTTTTTTTTTTTGCTGTCTGTGATAATAATGATAATAGATGGTAACTGCAGTTGTGCAGTGTGATGTTTTTTTTTTTTTCTTTTACAGGCCAGAATCACTTTCAGATTTCTAGAAGGTTTTCTCAGAGCCCACTCTTCCTCTCTCTGACCTTGCTGTAGACGCTCCAGGAGAGCTCCGTCTCCGTCACCATCATCACCACTCCGAATATCCCCACCGCCAGGGCGCAGTCGTTCAGCCGCTGCCTCCTCAGAAACAGAGCCCTCCTGCGGACCAGCCGCCAGCCGATGTTGTGGGTCTTCCAGTATGGGTCGTCCTTGGCGTCCGGCCTGTGTTTGGGGCTGTGCTGGGGGCCGGGGCTCGCACCGGGGCAGTTGGCTCCCGGCAGCGCGCCTTTGCCCTCGCAGTGGTCCTGATGACACTGAGATGCCACGCAGTGGGGGTGGAGGTTGTCATCCTTGCTGGTGATGATGATCTCTGGGAGACTCTGCCGGTCGTGCATCTCCAGGGAAACGTTGCCTGTCATGCGACGCCCTCGACAATCAACATCCCTCACATCCAGGTGGGACCTGCAGGGGCTCTTGAAGGGTGACCTGCAGGGGCCCTTGAAGGGTGACCTGCAGGGGGAAATGGAAACATCAGTGAAAGATGCGACGTTCTCCCGGAGTCTGTGAGCTCCTGCGTTCTCGGCTTTGCACTGTTGATTTTGCTCCTCGTGTCCTGGATTTTGTCTGCTCCCCACTGACCTCTTCTCCTTGCCTTTATCTTTGTCTCCCCTCCTCATGGTGCGAGGTGAGGGTGTGACATAAAGGTTGCCGTTGTACAGAGGTGTGGTGGCCATGGCCTGCGTTCTGTCCAGCCACACGGGGTGTTCGGTCAGCGTTTGGACTGTGTGGTGTATCCCGCACTGAGGCGTGCAGGCCTGAGGTGGGGGGACCATCCTCCAGGGTAGGAGGGGATGGCGGTCCTCCACCTCGTCTCCATCCACCACTGACAAGTTCATGGAAGTGGAGTGCTCCATGCCGAGAGGGTTTAACAGTCTTTTACAGCCGTTTGAGCGGAAAAGGCGAGAGACAGACAGAAAACCAATAATATTAGACAGAACTAGCGAGGGCAGGGAGCACAGTTTGAACAGATGGCAGCAGCACTGTTGAGGAAAACTGCAGCTGAAGTTTTACTATTGAGAAGCTCAGTAAACAGAGATTTCCCTCAATTTTATTATCTGATAAGTTCACATATGTTCACTTTTGTTCTTTCTTTAGTCTGTGACTTTGTAACTACGATTTCTTTTAGATGTAGAAAAGCTAAAAAGCAGCAAAACATTCTGGTTTGAACATACGGAAATCAAGATTTAGTCACCTTGTATGCTCCAAATATTCAAATGTTTTTTATTCTTACCTTTTTGGCGGGTTTTCAGGTCTAGCAGCACTCCACATTGAGGATGAAAAAGGCCTAATCTCTTACGCAAACAACCGTTTCATCGGGTTATTTCCGCTGGTATTTCAGTATTCAGTCCTGAAGGTCACATCTGCCTACATCAAAGAGATCCTCGGGTAAAATCTTGCTGCCACTTAAAAAGACTAAACACATCACTTTCATAAAAGAAAAAAAAAAACCCAGTAAAGCTACGCCTTCAATGAGCTCTGGATGTGTTCAGGTCAAAATATTCCCAACGTCCGCACTCTGCATGTATCCCTGCAATCCATTAGCAGCCTCAGCATCACGGCGCTCCTCCCATAGATTCAAGCAGAGGTTATGAACTTCTCCGGCATATGACGACATTCGAGGTAAATACCCGAGGATATCCGTTACATTTTCAGGCATTTATTTCTTTGTCTGTCCGTGTTTCCTGCTTCACGACTGCTCAGCACGAGAACATCTTCCTTAAAGTTGGAGAGGCTTAATAACCGCGAAGACCCTAAATTGCAGATGTTGCATGGAGCGAAGGCAAAGACCTGGTCATCTGTCTAGAGTTTTTTTGAGCCAGGATTGGCAGAGTTCATCCTCCCTATATATATATATATATATATATATATGTGTGTGTGTGCTTGTGAGGACGTCTGCTTATAGCCCACATGGGTGGCCAGGTGTCAGCCTGAAATCATTGTAAAAAGTCTGAAAATAAATGCTATTATTTTTCATTTCCTTTCTAATTGGTGTAATTACAGTCATCACAGAATTCCAAGTGGGTTATACAGACTTTTCAAAAATAAATCTAATCTTCAAAAGAGAATAACAGCCCTCAGTATCGACTCAGCAGATTAGTATACCGAGGATTAATCAAGTGAGACAGAGACCTGATACTTATGAGATTATGAAATATCAAATATGTCACCCCTGAATTGAACAACATGCACAAAACAGAGTGGAGTATTAAGCAATAAAGTCATAACAATGACATTCGGCATCATTTATTTATCAAAATCCTTGTGACAGATGGGTCCACAGATAATAGAGCTCCCTTCGAATGGAAAGACCCACGGGCTAAAGGTGGGCGGAGTGCGTCCGGATAGTACCAGGATAAAGAACGGCATTATCTAATCTGAAGACAACATGTATTCAAAGATAGATCAAGGGAGAAAGAGCTAAGTGGTGATGAGGGTGGGGAGTGAAAGTGCACAGGTGGGAAGAGCTCAAACATCGTGGGAGTCAGATTTGAACCTCATCAGCATCCCTCCACATGTAAAATTGATTAATTATTCTAAAACTACTCTCTGCTGAGACAATGCTGCTGCATGGAGTTTTTGGTTTTGATATTCTGCAGGCAGTGAGCTCCCAACTCTCTGCGTCTCAGTGCGAGACTGTCAACACCAAACCCGTACGGAGGGTGTCTGGTAAATACAGACGGTATCCCACATCTTTGCAGAGGAAAATATTCTAAAATATGATTATTCAGTTTGCTGGATCAGAGCAAAACTGCTGTGAAACGCACTCTGCTCGGGTTTTAGACCTACAAATGTGCTTAAATTATGTTGTCCTTTTAATAACAAGATGCTGAAAGGATATATATGCACATCTGCAAGGTTTCAAATTAATTCAAGCCTCTTGCCAAGAGCTTGTAAATTCTGGCTGCAGTAGCTGGTAGCTAAGTATGTCAATTCTTCTTGCCTCTTCAATTAGTCTCTCCTTCTGCAAATCATCCTTTGGCTGTTAAGAAAGGGAAATTAAACTGGGGTATTTTGAGTCGACTAATTGCTGCGGCTGGTAAATGGCAAATCCGCTTTCATGTCTTCAATCTTTAGTGAGGGCCAGGTTATCGTCTGGTCAGGATTTTAATTGCTTCAGTCTGATCTGTCGGGAAACATGAGTCAAGTGATAAACAAGTTCCGCTGGGATGCAGACGAAGTTAACTGGTGTTTTAAAGGTTAAAGGACACGTTTAGAGTTAAACGAATAGTCTGGGAAACGTGCTCACTGGCTTGTTTCAGAACATAGAAAATAACAGAACACAACATCATACCTACGTTAATGTACACATGTACCTAATAATTACTTTGTAGAAATGTATTTTACACAGTATAAAGGTATGTGATACCATCATTGTCTGAATTTGGAAAGAGTTGCAATTCAAGAAACAAATTAAAATCTTTAGATATTATATATATATATATATATATATATATATATATATATATATATATATATATATAAAATATGAAATCTATTGCTGGTGAAAGTGGCCCAGGACACATTTGCGTTCACACTGCTAAAAGAATGGGGCCATATGCCTCCTAGACTAATGTCGTCTGACCAGATCAGCTCTAAATGATTTGTCTTCAATGCATTCTCAACTTTATTTGGAGCAGTCCACTTGTGATCAGATCCCCCCAGGAGGCATGTTAATGTCAGGCGTGAGGAGGAGCTTTAGGCCCTGTTCAGACTTTTTTTTTTTTTTTTTTTTTTTTTTTTTTTTTGATTTACCAGGGCATGAGATAAAAAAATATATATATATATATTTTATTGCATCACTTTTGAAATTCTTCACAGTGAGTCAGAGAATGTTATAAAAAATTTAAATCTGAATCATCTTCGATTTTACACCATAAAATTTGTATTGGATTACAGTCCTCTTTTGTCCTGCTGCTCCAGGGCCTCAATGGGACGAGTTATTATGTCTATTAGAAAAATAACTTCATCTACTCTACTCCATCCTAGACCAAAAGAAAAAAAAAGAAGCCACTCTGACAAATCAGACGTCACGGGCGAGTGGATGTATGTGCTGGTTGAGTCGATAACACCCTATTAAGTGGAGGGGACGTGTCAACGTAGGAGAGTGGCTAATCCAATCAGCAGAGTAATTAAAAACACACAGCACAGCATCCCCAATGGCTGATGGCTACATTGTCAGGGACGGCATTCAGCATTTAGCACAGAGGGGG